>NC_083230.1:4557596-4860769 GCF_032191835.1 Heteronotia binoei
ACAGAGTTCATCTTGGATGCCTCCCATCTAGGGGCATGTTGCAGTACAGATGCCCATCTAGCCTTGGTTTCCTGGAGAATTCCCAGCCCAGTAAGGATACAGTATTCACTATCTTACTACTGAGCACAAATATTTCTTATTGGAAGTCTATGGTGCAAATCGCATTCCATTTTAATGATTGTTGTATTTACTTCATTTATTCATATTCTGCCCTTCTCCCCAGTAGGGACCAAAAGGAACTTATGTAATTCTCCCTTCCTCAGTTTCACTCTCACAACAGCCCTGTGAGGTAAGGTGTCTGAGTGACTGACAGCAGAGACACCTGAATGCTTACCTGGCAGGGGAGACACCTTGATCGCAAAGGAGGTTTTCCCATGATGAGGCTCATCCTCTGCCCTCGGGTGTGCTGTCCCCTGCAATTTCCCCAAATGCAGGAAACTCGACTGCCGAGTGGCTGGTCTGACAGGCTTCCAAAGCAGAGGGAAGATTTAAATGCTGTGAAACTAGAATCTGGTTAAATTTCTATTAAAATGTACAGAATGTTACCAAAACAAACAAACAGTAGTGATAATTTTCAGTCTAATAAATGAACATTTATTGTGAATGCATTATATGTAGACTTTTGCTGGGTCATAGTGCCATCCAGTGGTATTGGAAAGAAAGTATAGAAAGAGATTAGGTGGGCAACCTAAGATTTTATTAGACCAATCAGTCAAACTGAAAAATTCACAAACTTCAAAACCCTCATTATTTCCATCAGAACAAAGAATAACAGGTACATATGATTTACATGCCAGACAGGCTGCCTCACTCTGTTATCCTTTAATTTAATTTTTACATTTACTGTCTACAATTGGCAAACGGTGAGGAAAAGCACTCTGTGCACACTCAAGAACACTGATTTTGTTCCCATAGATGCATTCCATTATTGCTTTTATACAGCACAACACACCTTAAAGATCCAGTCCTGTGTCTTCACCTCTTGTAGTGGTCAACAAGAATACCTGAACCCCATTCCGAACTACATGGTTTCTTCTTTTTTTCTGGGTATAAAACTGGCCTTCCTGTGTAAAACAGAGTGAATATTTACTTGGGCAGAATTTGTCCAAGTACAACACTTTTGGAGGCATGAGAACCCTCCACTAGCAATTTCCAAATGATTTCCACTACCTCCTGGTAGTGACTGGAGATCTCCTGGGATTACAATTGATCTCCAGAAGACAGATCAGTGCACCTGGAGAAAATGACTACTTTGGAAGGTAGATTCTGTGGCATTATACTCCACTGAAGTCCCTCTCCTCTCCAATCCCCACTCTCCATAGGCACCATCCCAAAATCTCTAGGTATTTCCCAATCCAGGGCTGGCAAACCTGTTTGTATGTAACACTTCCTTTTCCTTCTTCCTGTGTTAGACAGGAAGAGATAATTGATTACCATCTTCCCAGCAGTTGTTTAGTGACCCATATTGACCTTCACCCAGAACTGTCTTATAAAGGGAGCTCTCTACAAGCATCTGAACCAAAATATACATATGAACATATGAAGCTGCCTTATACTGAATCAGACCCTTGGTCCATCAAAGTCAGTATTGTCTTCTCAGACTGGCAGCGGCTCTCCAGGGTCTCAAGCTGAGGCTTTTCACACCTATTTGCCTGGACCCTTTTTTGGAGATGCCAGGGATTGAACCTGGGACCTTCTGCTTCCCAAGCAGATGCTCTACCACTGAGCCACCGTCCCTCCCAATAGGAATATGGCAAAGGAAAACAGCTCTCTTTTGGAGAGAACCGCGACATATGTTATGGCATTGAACAGTCATGCACTCAAAACAGAGTGTGATAGCCTCTACCAACTCACAAGGATGGGTTGTTCGAGGATGCTGACCAATCCTTTTTGGAACCTGAGAGACCAATATAAATTAGTATTGGGTCCTCAGCAGACCCAAAACTCACATTCAAGGAACTAAGGAGTGCATAGATGTTTGGCATCAGAAACAAGCATAAGGATAGTGTTGGCCCTTTCTGCACTCACAACTTACTGCACAGTATCTATGCAGTCAAACCTTTAAACTTGACTTCGGATTTCTGTTCCTGTTATCTCCATCAATCTTACACCATTCAGTACAGGACCTTTTTTTTAGCAGGAATGCATGGGAATGAAGTTCCAGCTGGCTTGGTGTCAGGGTGTGGCCTAATATACAAATGAGTTTCATGCTGGGCTTTTTCTACCGAAAATTCCTGTGTGAAACAATTATGATGTCAGTTGTGTGGACTAATATGCAAATGAGTTCCTGCTGGGCTTTTCCACCAAAAAAAACTTGATCCAGTGTATTTATTCTGCAGCTACAATTTTAAAATTGCACTTTTCTAGATTGGGGTGGAGCATCATTTGTGCCATGGGTGGGTATCCATCATTTTTTAAATTTACAAAATTGTCCTATCACAGCTGCTTAATTGTGTCCAGCACACACTTCCCTGTGAGCGGTGGAAGAGGGCAGCAAAGCCTACAGAGAGCTTGCTGGCTGGGATGTGCCGAGGTGTTTCTTTTTTAAAAAAAGTTCCCTGCAGATTTAAAGGGAAAGTCAGAAGTTACTGTTGAACAGTTTGAATTGTCCTTTTTGCTTCTACATAAAATGGCCATCTAGCTAAAATGGTTAAGCATTGCACTTACCATGCTAGGGTTCGTGGTTTGAGTGCCATGATGGGAAGTTACTTTTTGAAAGAAAATGCAGAAGATACTATCGAACAGTACTGTTGAAGTTATTTATGTGATCTGAATTGTGTATAATATATGCAGTTCTTGCCTGGCTTATTGGAGCCTGGAAGACTGAGCTTGGGGACTCAGGAACAATGGGCAGCTGGTTTCAAATCCCTGCTGTCCTGCTCCAATCACGGGCCCCCTGCTGGCTTGAATGGTCCAATGGCATGCTAGCATGGGGACCTTGTGTGTATATATAGTTGGCCCTGTTGGCCCAGTTTTCAGTCTTAGAGCACAGCCCTATACTATGCTGTGATAATAAAAAGAACTATGATCACTATCACCTCGTCTCTTCATTGCATGAAACCCACTATATTATAGTGGTGACAAGAATGGGATCCTAGTGAGCGAGCCCAGCAAACAGCACCACACCGCGCCTCGCTGCATTAGCATCCAGCTCTGTTTCCCTCACTGCCATCACTGATGAAATGGCTGCTACGCCAGGAACAATTTCGGAGTTCGATGCCGCCAGCTCCAAGCAATGGGACACCTGGCTGGAACATTTGGAGTACTACATCGAGTACCATGAGGTTGAAGGCCCCAAGAAGAAGGCACTGCTGTTCAGCTCCTGCAGCATGAATACCCTGGAGCTGGTTCAGGGTCTTATGGCGCCCACCAAACTCTAGAATGCTGCCTTTGAGGACATCATCTCGGCGCTCACAACCCATTTCGCACTGCAGCTGATAATCCTGGTCTGCCACTTTGACTTCTCTGAGTGCCGCCAGCAGCCCAACTAGCCAGTGGGAGACTATGTTGCTGCCTTCTGGAAGCCTTGAAGATCCGGCACTTAAGAGGGAACGTTTTCTATCATCTACAAAGGATTAAAAGCCAAAAAATTGGCTTAAGCCTGTCGGACCTCATACACTTTAAGGACTGATTTACAACTTAAGAACAGAAAGGCCGAAGTCCAAGAACATAGCAGATAAGGTACTTTGATTTATATTTCTAAGCTAATCTAAAAGACAGTGATAATTAAAAATAATTGGAACTGATGCGAAACAGAATGAAAAGGGTCTGCCTAATTTGGATTCTTTTAAACTAAAAACGTTAATAGAACTTGAAAAAGAATGAAATTGTTTTGAATACCTGTGGCTGATGATGCAGGCTTCTTCGCTTCTCACTCTACACTGGTAATCAACATAACAAGCTCCAAAGGCTGCGATACTGCGATACTCCAAAGGCTTGCGATACTGCGATACTTGGTGGAAGAGAACTGAGCAATTTAAACCAGGAAGTAAAACCTTGCTGGCTAATGAAAAAGACTGTGACAGTTGAACCAGGAAAGAATTAAGACCAAGACCAATTAAGACCAAGACCAAGAAAGTCCTCACTAGGAACTTCTTTTAACCATAGAGAAACAACGATCGCCATTTTGAAAGGGAGGAAAACTGCCAAATTTGTTAAAAATCAATATCTCAGCCCAGGAAGGGAGGAGAAAGACGAAATTAGTCTTGTTTTAAACAGCATGTTCTAAGCTATTGGACTTGGTGTTGGATTTTGATTTGGAGACCTTTTAAGTTTTGGTGAGGTTTTTATGTCAGAAGGAAGGGTAACCCGTGCAAGGGCTCATTCTTTTGACAACACGCAAAGCCAATTTGATTCCTTGGAAGCCAGAATGATGAAAGGGGTGGACAAAATGTTAATGGCCCTTAAAAAAGAACTTTAAAAAGATATTGGAGATCTTAGAAAAGATGTTGAGGACATTAAAGATGAACTGGGTATGATCAAGGTACAGAGTTAAGGGTGTTGAAGAGAAAGTGGATACACATGCTGTTACCCTTATAAAACTCCAAGAGAAGGTCACAATTCATGATTGCAGATTAATGGAAACACAAGTGCATCTGAGAGGACTACCTGAAGGGGAAGAGACAAATTTAATGGATTATTTGGTGAAAATTATTGCTGAATACTTAAAAGAAGATCCTGAAAAATTCAGAAGTATGCTGGATAGTGTCTACAGAGTTAACTCAGCAAATGCAAAGGACAAAGGTCTACCAAGAGACATTGTTATAAAATTAAGGTCTAAAGACATAGCAGGAAGAATTCTAAACAAAGGTTTTCAAAAAGCTTGGATAATAGAAGGGAGTAGAGTTAAAATAATGGAAGAGCTACCAAGACAAGTGATTAACGACAGGAAGAAGTACAAGAGGTTAACAGAGAAGTTGCGTGCGGAGGGCACAAGATACAGATGGATACTACCTGAAGGTCTTGGCTTCGAACAACATGGAAAAAGGATTACAATAAAGAATGAACAAGAGATGTATAGTTTTTTTAAAGAGAATAAGGATTCTGCACCATAATGGAGTACAAGTTACTATCTTGGAACATAAATGGACTAAATTCACAACAAAAAAGAAAAGTAACATTTAATTGGATTAAAAAACAAAAATGTAATATAATTTGTCTACAGGAAATTCATATACAACAAAAAGATTATAAATTTTTGTGGAATAAAAATTTGGGACTGGAATTTTTTTCATTGGCAGAACAAAAGAAAAGAAGGGTAGTCTTTAATATTAAAGAAAAATTAGAACCAAAATTGATATTTAAGGACAAAGAAGGAAGATATATTGCAGTGGAAGTGATGATGGAGGCAAAAAAAAGTTGCTAATAGGATTATATGCGCCCAATGGAGCGAAAGACAAGTTCTTTAAAGACATTAATCGACAGTTAGATGAAATGTCATATGACCAGATCTTGATGATGGGTGATTTTAATGGGACAATACAAAGTAATATTGATAGATCAAGCCAAAAGAAGACAGACAAAGAAGGAAGACTACCAAATTCTTTTTTTGAGTTGGTTAAACAAGAAAATTTGGAAGATATCTGGAGAAAGTTTAATCCTGAAGTAAGAGACTATACCTTCTTTTCAGCAAGACATAATTCTTTTTCCAGAATAGATATGTTATGGGGCTCCAAAAGTTTGGGCCTCATAACTAAAAAAGTGGAGATTCTACCAAAGGTTAGTGCAGATCATAACCCAATATGCTGGACTACAAAATTGCAAAAGAAAACAAGAAGATGGAGAATTAATGAGGATCTGCTACAAAATAATAATAATAATAATAATAATAATAATAATAATAATAATAATAATAATAATAATAATAATAATAATAATAGATTTTATTTATATCCCGCCCTCCCCGCCTAGGCAGCTCAGGGCGGCTAACAACATTTCGCACGATTAACATAAATAGATAAAACTTTAAATTTAACAATTAAAAAGAAATTAAACATAAAAACCAGTTAATTAAGTTAGGATACATAATTCAAATTACATTAAATATATCTGGCAGCAATAAAATTGTTTGGCGCTGGTTCTGCCAGTTTAGATAGTTCCGTGATCGTATTATAGATGGCGGTTCTTTATTCTTAGCAACTCAGCAGTCGATATCAGCATAGGCTTGTCTGAAAAGGGCGGTCTTGCAGGCCCTGTGGAACTGGTCCTCCGGAAGTTGGTTCCACAGTGCCGGAGCCGTGGCTGAAAAGGCCCGTGTTCTGGTGTTTTGAAGTTTGACCTCTCTCAGCCCAGGGATGGTCACTTTATTTTTACCCATTGACCTCAGTGCCCTCTGGGGTTCATATGGGGAGAGACGGTCCCTTAGGTAGGCTGGTCCTCGGCCATATAGGGCTTTAAAGGTAATAACCAACACTTTGTACTGGACTCGGTAGGTAATTGGCAGCCAGTGCAGTTCGCGCAGCCCCGGCCGTATGTGCTCCCATTTCGAGAGCCCCAATAGTAGCCTGGCCGACGCGTTCTGCACTAGCTGCAACTTCCGGGTCCGGCACAGAAGTAGCCCCAAGTAGAGGGCATTACAGTAGTCCAATCTTGAGGTGACCGTTGCATGGATCACTGTTGCGAGGTCGCGGCGTTCCAGAAAGGGGGCTAACTGCCTCGCCCGCTTCAGGTGGAAGAATGCTGACTTGGCAGTGGCTGCTATCTGGGCCTCCATTGATAATGAAGGCTCCAGTAAAACGCCCAAACACTTTACCTGGCGCACTGGTTTCAATGGTGCGCCGTTGAAGGTTGGGAGAGCTATTTCCCCTCCTAGAGCGCTGCGACCCACACAAAGGACCTCTGTCTTCGCTGGGTTCAATTTCAGCCCACTCAGTCTGAGCCATGTCGCTACAGCCTGCAGAGCCTGATCTAGATTCCCTGGGGCGAATCTGCATATTGATGGCAACCCAGCCCAAACCTCCGGACAATCTGGGCAAGAGGGCGCATATAAATGTTAAATATAAATGTTAAATAACATTGGGGAGAGAACTGCCCCCTGAGGCACCCCACAATCAAGTGTGTGCCTCTGGGATCGCTCACCCCCAATAGCCACCCTTTGTCCCCGACCAGAGAGGAAGGAGGAAAGCCATTGCAAGGCCAGCCCCCCAACCCCTATGTCGGCGAGGCGGCGCTTTAGCAACTGATGGTTGACTGTGTCAAATGCCGCCGACAGGTCTAATAACATCAGTACCGCAGTGCCGCCCCGATCCAGATGTCGCTGAAGGTCATCTACCAAGGCGACCAGCACCGTCTCCGTCCCATGGCCCGGTCGGAACCCAGACTGGCACGGGTCGAGAACGGAAGCGTCATCTAGGAACCTCTGCAGCTGCAACGCCACTGCCCTCTCAATGATTTTACCAGAAACGGTAAATTAGACACCGGACGGTAATTATAAAGACACTGTGACATTTTTAGAAAAGGAAACTGCAGATTCTTTCAAATAAATGAGACTGATGATGTGGAATTTCAGACAGTTTGGGATACCTATAAAGTAGTAATGAGAGGATTACTAATCACATTGAATAATAAAGATAAGAGGGCCAAGGAAGAGTGGTTGCTAGGTTTACAAAATGAAATAAAGAAAAAAGAAGGGGAATTAAAAAAAAGGACCAGGAAAGAAGAAATTAATAAAAGAAATCACAATATTACAATCCCAAGTAAGACACTTGTTGAATAAAGAATTAGAATGGAATTTAAAAAGTTTGCAACAAAAATCGTTTGAAGGCGCGAATAAACCTGGGAAGTATCTAGCCTGGCAATTGAAGAAAAAGAAAGAAAATAGAATTATTAACAAAATCACAGTAAATCAAAAAGAGATCGTTGATCAAGATGGAATTAAAAAAGAATTTTTTAAATATTATGCAAATTTATTCAAAGGTGTGAGAATCAGAAAAGACAAAATGGAAGAATATCTACGAAATATTCAAATAGCACCCCTGACTGAATACATGAAAAAGACTTTAAATGATCCGATAGAATAAATTGAAATTGAAGCAGCTATAAAAGCAATGAAAGAAGGTAAAGCTCCTGGGCCAGATGGGTTTACAACTAAATTTTATAAAATTCTTAAAGATAAGATAGTACCCAAACTGCAAAAGTTGTTGAACACGATAAGAGAAAAAGGGAAAATTCCAAATACTTGGAAGGAGGCTGTAATTTCGTTGATTCCTAAAGAAGATAAAGACGTCACAAATGTAAAGAATTATAGACCAATTTCACTGCTAAATAATGATTATAAGATTTATACAAGAATTTTGGCAGAACGACTGAAGCAATATCTGATTAATTTTATAAAAGAAGATCAAGCTGGATTTCTCCCTAGAAGGCAAATAAGAGACAATGTAAGAGCTGTTATTAATACTGTGGAATATTATGAGAAACATCCAGAAAAAGAAGCGGCTTTATTTTTTGTGGATGCAGAAAAAGCCTTTGATAATTTGAACTGGGACTTCATGTTTGCAGTAATGGAAAAAATAAATTTAGCGGAACATTTTGTAAGAATGACGAAAGCAATATACACGGAACAACATGCAAAACTGTGTGTAAATGCAGATCTTACAAAAGAGTTGAAGGTGAGCAAATGTACAAGACAAGGATGCCCGCTTTCACCTTTGTTGTTTATAATGACGCTTGAAATTTTATTACAAATACAAAATGATAAAGAAATAGAAGGATTAAAAATTAGAGGATTCTCTTACAAATATAAAGCATTTGCAGATGATATTGTGTTCATTATAGAGAATCCGATTCAAGTGACACCATTGTTGTTAGCCAAGATAAAAGAATATGGAGAGATAGCAGGATTATGTATAAACAAAGAGAAGTCGAAATTCTTATGTAAAAATATGCAACCAAACAGACAGAAAAAATTGCAGACTTTGACGGGATGTGAAGTTACTTCTAAAGTTAAATATCTTGTCCTAGAAATAACTATTAAGAATATTGACTTGTTTAAAAATAATTATGAAAAGCTATGGTGCAAGATGGACAAAGATTTGATGAAATGGAATAGACTTAACTTGTCCTTGCTGGGCAGGATTGCTGCAATTAAGATGAATATTTTGCCAAGAATAATGTATTTGTTCCAAACTATCCTGATTGTGAAAGATAGCAAACAATTCAATAAATGGCAAAGGAAGATCTCTGACTTTGTATGGGCTGGGAAGAAACCAAGGATTAAGATGAAGATTTTAACAGATGCTAAGGAGAGGGGAGGTTTTCAACTTCTGGACTTAAGACTTTATCATGATGCAGTTTGCTTGACATGGATTAAAGACTGGATAATGCTGTTAGATAAAAAACTTCTACAGTTAGAAGCTCAGGGGAATAAATTCGGCTGGCACACTTATTTGTATTATGGGAAAAATAAGATGGATGGTCTTTTTTCTCACCACTATATTAGAAATAGCTTATTAAACACTTGGATAAAATATAAGAAATATGGAGATGAGAGAAAGCCGCTTTGGATAGTGCCAGTAGAAGTAATAAAAATAACAGCTGAATCTGATGAAGAGTGATGTCATATAATCAACTGCTCAAGATTCAAGGTGACAAAATTGAATTAAAGTCTGCAGAAGAGTTAAATAACAAGTACGATTGGTTTCAAATGCAACAAATAAAAAGTTTGATGGAAAACGATATTAAATCTGATGGAATTAGACGTGAGCAAACAGAATTGGAAAGGATTCTGCTTGGAGACAATGAAAAATTAATATCAAAAGTATATAAATTACTATTGAAATGGTCTACAGAAGAAGAAGTAGTAAAATCTCAAATGGTTAAATGGGCAATCAATGTAAATAGAGAAATACAAATGGATACATGGGAATACCTTTGGAAGAACTCAATGAAGATATCAACATGTCAAAATATTAAAGAGAATTGTTTTAAGATGATGTATAGATGGTATATGACTCCAAAAAAACTGGCAAAGATGAGTAAAAAGATGTCGGATTGATGTTGGAAATGTAAAAACCACGAGGGTTCTTTTTTTCATATGTGGTGGACTTGTGAAAAAGCGAAAAAGTTTTGGCAGATGATACAACAAGAAATCTCTAAAATTTTGGGATATGACTTTAAGAAAATTCCAGAGACTTTTCTGCTAGGACTACAAATAGAAAAATTTCCAAAAGAATATAGGATTTTAATTTGGTATTTGCTCTCAGCTGCTAGGACATTGTATGCGCAGTTGTGGAAGCAAGAAAAAATACCAGAGAAATGGGACTGGATTGTGAAAGTTTTATCGTGGAGTGAGATGGACAAGCTGACAAGAATGTCTTTTTTTTTTTGAGTTTAAATTATTTATTAAGTCCAAGAACAGAACATTAACATGCAAAAAAACGTTCAACACGTATAAGAAACATATATAGTTATTAACATGTCATTTATCCTTAAGGAGGATCATCTGTGGTTTGAATCAGAACAGGCAATATTTCACTGGAAAGAATATAAAATTACAAAAGTTAATTCTATAATTATTGTATATAGATATCATTAACTAATAGTATAAAACAAACCATTTCTATAACTCTAAGTATTTCTGCCCAGATTTGTGCCATTTTTCCTCATACCATTTATAAAATTTATCCCATTTCTTACTAGCCTCATGTTTGGGCTCTCCTTTTAACATGTTCGAAAGTACATCCATTTCAGCTGCGTTCAGGATTTTATCAACCACCTCATTTACTTCAGGACAAAACCTTTGTCGCCAACATTTGGCAAAAACTATTCTTGCAGAGGTAAGAGTATATATCGTCATATGTATATCTTCAGTGGGTACTTCTTTTCTAACATCAGTTCCGGTTTAAATTGTATATCTATTAACAATATTGCCTTTAAAAGTCCATATACTTTTATCCAAAAATTTTTAGCGACCTTACAGTTCCACCAGATGTGGAAAAAAGAACCCGTTGCACGGCCGCATTTCCAGCATTTAGGTGAAATAGATTGACTAATTTTAGATAATTGCAGGGGGGTGATATACCATCTATGAAATATTTTAAAGACATTTTCTCTAAAGTTAATAGGTTTGATATTCTTATAATTCAGTCTCCAAAAAGAGGACCATTGTTCCAAATCGATGTTCCTTTGCAGATTTTGGGACCATTTTACCATTGACTCCTTTACTGACTCATCCTCCAGTTTGATTTGCATCAAGTAATTGTATATTTTCTTAATTACTTTATCATCCTCTTTAAATAGCAGTTTATCAAAATCAAAATTGCTTTTAGTAAATCCCTTAGGTTTATCAATATTATACTTAGCTATTATTAAGTTCATCGTCCACCAGTCAAGTTTTATCCCCCTAGATTCAAGCTCATCCTTCCGTCTGAGATTATCTTTCTCATCTAGTAGATCAATATATCTGGTCTTCCTATTAGAAATCCTTAGTTGAGGCTGAATTGAAGCGTCTTCAGGAGATAACCATCTCGGCGCCTTAGTGTAGATCATTTTTCTAACCTTCAACCAAACTTCATATATAGTTTTACGTATTAAGTGGTTCTTAAAATAATTCTGCCCCTTACTGACGTACCATAGGTTCGCATGCCATCCTGCCTGCAGATTAAAGCCTTCTAAGGCTAAAATTCGATTATTTTCTAACAGAATCCAATCTTTCAACCAAAGTATAACGCAAGCAGAGTGATAAGTTTCCCAATCCGGGAGCCCCAAACCGCCATTTTCCTTTCTGTCTTTTAAAATTTTCCATTTCACTCTAGGTTTTTTACCTTGCCAAATAAACGCTTTGGTTAATTGGTCTAATTTAATAAAAAAAGATTTCTTAATAACAAAATTAATCATTTGAAACAAAAACATAACTTTAGGCAGGATACTCATTTTAACAAGTGCTATTCTACCCATAAAGGAGAGTTTCAGATTAGCCCATTTCTTTAGTGAGGTGTCAATCTCTTTTAATAGCAGCACACAGTTATTATCATATAGATTGCAACATCTGCTTGTCATAACTATTCCCAGATACTTTACTTTCGATTCGCTACTAAAGCCCGTTCTTCTTTCTAATTCTTTAATCCCCTGTGGAGAGATATTTTTAGTGAGCATTTTAGATTTCTGCTTATTAATCCTTAATCCAGCCACTTGCCCATATTCAGCCAATTCTTTTAAAATCTCCTCTACAGAGTCCATATTATTTTGGGAAATCAGGACCATGTCATCCGCATAGGATAGTATATGATTCGTCTTTAATTTTCAGTCCCTGGATTTTAGTGTTACCTCTTATAGTGGAATTTAAAATCTCTAGAGACAAGATAAAAAGTAACGGCGAGAGTGGGCATCCCTGTCTCGTGCCTTTACCAATTTTTATCTCCTCTGTCAGTCCACCGTTAATAATTATTTTGGCTATCTGATCACAGTAAATAGCCTGTATATTTCTAACGAACTGATCTCCAAAATCCATTGCTTTTAATAAACGAAACATAAACCTCCCAGTTTAAGTTATCGAATGCTTTTTCAGCATCGATAAAAAATAGTATCATTTCTTTCTCTCGGTGAACCTCATAATATTCAAGAATATTAGATACAATCCTAATATTTGACCTCAAGTATCTCTTCGGGAGAAAACCTGCTTGATTCTCATGAATTAACGTTCTTAAAATCTTCTTAAGTCTGTTAGCCAAAATTGTCGTATATATCTTATAGTCTACGTTTAAAAGAGAAATCGGCCGATAATTCCTGATATCATCTAAGTCAGTTGTAGTTTTTGGAATAAGTGCTACATTCGCACCTCTCCAGGAATCTGGAATCTTAGATAACCTCCAAACCTCATCTATTAAATATTTAAACTGCGTTATAAGGCTTTCTTTCAGAGAAATATAGTACTCCGCAGGGAGGCCATCAGGTCCCGCCGCTTTATTTTTCTTAAGTTTAGCCCAGGCTTCTTCTATCTCCAATATCGTAAATGGACTATCTACAATATTCTTCTGATCTTCTGTTAGTTTTCGCAATATCTTGTTTTTAAGATACATATCTTGTTTGTCACCATTGATTTCATTTCCCCTATACAAGTATGAATAGAAATCCCAAATTATGCGCTTCATATCCTCTAATAGCGCTCCCTGATTACCATCTTTGTCCTTTAGAACCTTTATTATTTTTCTCTCTCGTTCTTTCCTAATTTTATAGGCCAGCCATTTACCTGGCTTATTTGCATTTTCAAAAAATTGTACTTTAGCATACCGGACCTTTTTCTCCATCTCTTCCAAGTGTATTAAATGGATCTTATGTTGCAACATCTTTATTTCTAACTTAATTTCTTGTAGAGTGGGTTTCTCTTTTAATTGTTTCTCCTTTCGTTTAATTAAATCTGTCAGTTCTGTCAGCTGTCTATTTTCCTCTCGTCTTTTATAAGCATTAAAACTGATAGCTAAACCCCTCATATATGCTTTACTCGTTTCCCACAAAATCCTGTGAGATGTGTCTTTCTGCATGTTTAATTGGAAAAAAACATTCATCTCCTTGGCATAATTAATAAATTGTTTATCTTCCAGAAGTTTAGTATTCATTCTCCACCCTGATCTTTTCTTAACATCTTTCATTACCATTATAATAGGATTATGATCAGCCATCATATTAGGGAGAATTTCTATTTCTTCAATTAGTTTCATTAATCCTGCCGACATCCAAACCATGTCGATACGGGACCATGAGTTGTGTCTACCCGAAAAGAAGGTAAAGTCACTTTTATTAGGGTTTAAGGTTCGCCAAACGTCAACTAAAGTAAATTCATCTACCAACCTAAAAAAAGTCTCTGGTAGTGTATTACTTCCAGACCTCTTAGATTTTTTTAAAAAATTTCTAGAACTTCTATCTAGGTCTGAGCATGTTACCGCATTAAAATCGCCTAATACACAAATCTTATCATAGTTATGATTGCTGATTTCCTCATGTAAGTCCTTATAAAACTTACTCTGGTTGTCATTAGGTGCGTAGATGTTAACCAACAGAATTTTAAAATCTTCTTGGATTATTTCAATCCCCTGGAATCTTGCGTCAGCCGACTGGAAAATCATTTTGGCCTGTAGGTCATCCCTAACATATGTAACTAATCCCCTTTTTTTCTTTTGCAGCTCAGATGTTATAAATGCCTTCCCTAATTTTTTATTCAATAATAACAATTCATCCTTCTTTTTCAAATGTGTCTCCTGTAGACATATAACATCTAAGTTTAGTTTTTTAAATTGAAGAGATATACGCTTCCTCTTTTGTGGAGAATTCAGGCCGTTAACATTTAAAGACAAAGTTTTTAACAGATTCATCATTTGTAATATTCAATAACCTTTAGTTCAGCTTAAAAGTTTTTCTTCTTTCCCTGTGCCCTAGTCTCTCTCTGATTCCGGTCCTCCCCCTGTACTTCCCCCTCCTCTTGTTCGTTTAAGAGAACAGGATCAGCTAACTCGGCCGAGCCACTCTGGCTCTCCTTAAACTGGTCCTCTTTAGAATTCCTTCTCTCTGGTTTCTTTGACCATGTTCTTGTTTGGTTCCTTACAAAATCTTCCGCCTTCTCATGGGAATCAATCTTATACCTTGTACCTGCGTACGTAAACAATAACCCCTCCGGGATCAACCATCTGTACATTATTCCTTGATTTTGTAACATTACAGCTAAATTCATATAAGGTTTCCTCTTATATCTTATTACCCAGGGTATCTCTCTCATAACTTTAATCCTTATCCCTTTAATTATAAGAGGTTGATCCCTTAGTTCTTGCCAGATTTTCTCCTTAATACACCTTCGCACGAACTTTACATGAACCTCTCTCGGAAGATCATTCTTCCTCGCGTAATGTGATCCAACTCTATATATACAATCAATTTCCCTTTCTATCTCCTCTTGATCTGTCTTTATACCATTTGTCAGAGCCTCTGCTATAGTTTCCACTAAGTTTTCACCTTTTTCCTCGGGGATATTCACCAATCTAAGTATATAATCCGCTTGTCCCAATTCTAATTTAGCCATTTTAATGTCGTATTCCTCCTGTTTTATCACAATTTCTCCTATCCTCTGATCTGTTAATCTAAGCTTTTCTTCTATAGATTTCGTGATATTAACGACTTCGGCAATATCCTTCTTTGTATCTTTACATTTCTCATCTAAAGCTCCTATTTTATTTGCTAATCCTTCTATCTGAGAGCTCAATGTCGCTTGGGCCTGTTTTAAGGCCTCTAAAAAGGATTGTTGAATCTCTTTGAGGGATTCCTGGGAGATTGTTGCTCCTATTGACTTTGGTTGCCCTGGCGAGGACTTGGCTTTCACTTGCTGTGACATCTTAAACTATTGCTTAGAATACCACTTTCCTCTCTAATCAGAAATTTCTCTCTAACCAAATTCTAAATCTAATTTTCAAACAAAATTTTAAGCAAATTTTCACACAAAATTTCAAACAGCCTCCTCCTTCTCTCTAAACAGAACTTTCCTCTCTAATCCAAATTTCAAACGGAATATGTCTCCTTAAAGGTCATCAAGGGTTCACTCTCCCCCCCCCTTTCTTTTTTTCCCCAAGTCCCTGCAGGATCTTTCCTCCTAAGAAAGACGTAGTAAGTAGTGAGTAAAAAAAAAAAAAGAACAGCGGTCACACAATAGAGTCAAAGTCAGTTGCCAATGCCAATTGCTGATGCAGAGACAGTCAGAGTCAATTGCCAATTCACAGTCTTGCTTTCTCTGATATTTCCCAAAATTCAGAGAAGAGCCGATGTTTATCCCCCGTAGACCTCCCAAACGATCATAAATTAGTCTCAAACAAACTACGTCAAGCCTCTTCCGTCTCTCTTCTTCCTCTTCTTACCACGGGCCAGGAAGAGCCGAAGACGCCGAAGAAACCACTCACTGCAGCCGGGTTATTGCCAGATCAGTTTGCAAAACGCCACGTTAGCTCTACCTTCGCCTTTGCCACCGCCTCCTCCACCTCTGCGCCTCTCGCCCTCTCCACTCCCGCACAGTCCCCGCCCACGGTGGGTGACGTACCGGGCTTCTCCTTTTCCTCACAAAACAAGCAGCTGATATATCTTCGGTTCCAGACAAAACAGGGAAGTTCACACAGAGCTCATAAGAAGAATATCAGGAGACGCACCAAACCGAACACAGATCCACGCTGACCCCAACTCATCTGCAAAAACTGCCTTCCAACAGATTCCTCCTTGTTCCGGAGGTCGGAGCTAAGTCGCCAATGGCGCCACTCGGCTTCGGGACAGGGGAAGAGGGGAATGCCTGCAGAGATAAACTCCCTCCTCGGCACGTTCCCTCACCCCCTCCGTGTACTATCCCCCAACAACTGGGGGTCTGTACGGGCCCGCAAGCCCCCCCATGAAGCCTCTGTTCGACGCGTCTCAGCAGAGCTCACCGAAACGCCGCCGCTTCGCCCCGCCACAAACCGGAAGTCAAGCTGACAAGAATTTTAAGAGACTATGATTTGGATCTGTTTAAAAAGGAGTGGAAGAAATTTAGAGAATACATAGAGTAAGAGTGGAATGTAAAAAGACATTGGACAGTTTTTTAATGTGAATGGGAGAAAAAGAAAGACATTGATTTTTGATTGGTTAGGGGTGCCTTTTTAATTGAACTTAAGTATATAAATTCGGCGGAAGTCTAGTAATGGAGGGAGGGGGGGTTGAAAATATCATATGGGTTAGAGATAGTAAGGACATAAATTAAATATTGTAACCATATGTTATTAATAAAATTGTTTAAAACGGGAGACTATGTTGCTGTCTTGCGCCGGCTGGTGCTCCGCTGAGATTTTCCCCAGCTGGACAAGGCTCTGAGGGACCAGTTTATCTTTGGTTTGTGGGACGAAAAGCTTCGGTGGAAGCTGCTGGGGAAAGATGACACCAACCTTGCCAAGGCAACTAAGGAGGTGATGGCGTACAAGAAGTTGTAGAAGGAGCGAGTGACAGCCTCTGCACATCGAGCAGCATCCTCATCATCAGACTCAGAGGACTCGGGAGAAGACGACACTCTCAAGCTCCACCACACAGCCTCTAAGCGCCAACTGCCATGTGCGTCCAAGACTGCGCCTGCCTGGGATTGTGCTAGCTGTGGGGAGCCACATGAGTGCCGCTCCTGCAAATTCTGGGACTCCGTATGCCACCAGTGTGGGAAGACAGGACATTCGGCACAGGTCTGCCACTCCAAATCGACCTGCCCAACCCAAGAGAGCACAACCTGGCGCAAGAATGGCTGTAGCCACGAGTTCGTCCTTATGGAGGATATCCATACCCTCACTGCATCGGTCGGACAGGTATGCCAGACTACCATGCCGTCCCTATGCTGTGACATGGAGGGCACTCCATGTAAAATGGAGATTGACTCGAGGGCCTCACATACAATCATTTAAGAAACTGTGCCCTAGGGGGGAGACCCAAGCTGCAACCATCCCCCGTCATCATCAGGGACTTCCAGAAATGGGTGATAGGCATTCTAGGGGCCAGGTTGGTCAAAGTAAAATATGGGCACTTTGTGGAAACTCTTTCCTTGTTGGTTACTGAGGAGAATCTTGGCAGTGTGTTAGGCTGGGCTTGGTTTCCATTCAGGTGATGGAAATCCACAACATACCCATGAGTATGGATTTCCAGAGCATTTGCGGGGAGTTCCCATCTGTTTTTGATGGGATTCTAGGGATGTATACAGGACCCCCCATGGCATTGCAGCTCAACTCCAATGTTCAGCCCATACAGTTGAAGGCCCGGCAAATACCCTTTGCCCTGAAACCCAATATTGAGGAGGAACTTGACTGCCTCGTGGCACAAGGGATCTTGGAGCCAGTTGCCAACACATGTTGGGAAACCTAATCATCACCCCAATGAAACTGGGTGGAGCGTCGCACAGCATAGCGGACGCTTGAGTGAACCACTCCCACTCTGATCCACAATAATCTGACTTTTCTGCAACTCCGGGACCTCCGATCGAGCCCAAACCATGGTCCGGCAAATCCTTGGTAAGTCCAAACCTACTGGGGCATCCCAACAAATGGCTGAATACCTCACTCAGAACAATCCAGGCTGCGACTCTCCCCAAGTCCAAGAGGCCATGGACAAAATGGTGGGCGAAAATCCCAAACTGGTGTCAGGCTCTGTTCATTGATACTATTGCTGAATGCTGATTACTAACCAGATTGATCAATGCACATATATGCTCACTAACCTATGCTAGTAGAACAGTAGAAGGGGGGGCCAAGTAGGGAATAGCCGAAGAGTAGCTTCCCAGGAATATCAAAGGTTGTTAGGCAGTCTTTGAAGTGGAGAATGCCTGGCAGATTCTCACCTCCCCCCTAGAGGCAACAAGGACATTGCTGCCGGGAAACGTAACCACCAACTGTAGGAGATAAGGGGGGACCGTGTGAAAAGTCTCACATGTAAAAGCAGCCTTTGTTTTGGGAATTGGGGGGTAGCTGCAATTGCTTTGATGTAGAATGTTAAATACCAATGATTCGAAATGCTTGCCATCAGTTCCAATGCCTATCATGCTGAAGTAAGTTTGGAGTATACAATAAATGCAACCTTGTTTCAAATAATCAAGCTTGCTTATTTTGGGAGCTTCAATGAACCTTCGCTGACAGCTGGCAGAGGGGACACTTCCCTTCCTTACCAGACTTTTTGAGGCAATTTCCAAACTGAAGGACAACATAGCCTTCTGCATTTTCTAGGCAATATCTCTCTTACAAGACGAAATTAAAAACTTCACAATGAAACTCTCATCTGTGGCTCAAGTGGCAGACACTGCCTACGAGATCACCACCAGGTTGGGGGGGTAGTTTATTCGCCTCCTCTTAGCTAAACACTGCTTTAAGGTCTTGGTACTCTCAAGGAATGGATCTCACTTCCTCTATAGTTAAACATAACTTTTTATTCACAGGAGAGGGATCGGGGCCCCACAGTCGCTTCTCCACTTGTGTCTATCGCAGACTGGGTCTTTAAAGTCTATGATCTAATCCCCCCCCCCACTTGATGTTTGGCAAACCAACCCACTCCTAGTACCAAATCAAACAATGAGGATGGGGCTATTACAAAAATTTCCATGTCCCAGGGGTCCTCTATTTCCACTGGCACTAGTTGGGTTTGTTCGGTGCACAGTTCCCCCTTCATTATCGTCCCATCCATCTGCTCAAATAGGATGGGACGGTGCAAAGGATTTATGGCCAAACCCAGAATTTCTATCATTTTGGGGGTAATTATGTCCCTAGTGCACCCTGAGTCCACCAGGGTCCTCATTTGTATGAAGCGTTTGAGGGATGGATTCAGTAGAGTCAATGGGATGAAAGACAAAGTGCCAGTAATCCTCATCCTTAGTGGTGCTGTTCAATTTTCAACCTGCTGCTTGGCGCCACTCAGGTCGCTCTTGTTTCCCATTGGCTCTTCCTCCTGGGATTCCTCTTCATACTCCAATACAACTATAATATCCTCGTCTCTCGGGGCGGCCATGGCGGTGCTGCCCCAGCCCAACTCCTTTGGACGGCCTTCCGCTTTCATGGGCTTGGGTGCACTGGTCTTTCCCCACCCCTTTATGGCCACCTTGTTCTGAGAAAAGTCTCTGAGGGTGAAACTCACAGGCCTGAGGTGAGGCCCGGCCTTGGGACAGAACCTCCTGAGGGTCACCTCCGAAATGATCAAAATGGAGGAACCTGTGTCTGACTCCATCAGGCGAGGAGCCTTTTCAATATTAAGTTACTTTTATTGTGGGTGACCTGAGGCAGATGCAGTACCTGTTGCTGCTGAAGTGAGGTGATGTGGAGCTCCAACGTGTGTGTGAACTCCTGGTGAGAAGTCTGGTGCATCCAGGTCCCCTTGGTATGGCAGGCTCTGGTGATGTGTTTGACCTCTCTGCAATTTCAGCATATGGTGTCATGGAAATGGCAGGACCTCCACTCAAGGAGCTCTCAGCAACTGGCGCAGGGCATCGAGGTGGTGGGGACAGCAGGGCGAGAAGTGGTGGTAGGGCGAGTGACGTGGCAAGCTGGCCAGGCCATCTGGAGGTCCTCTTCATTCTCATCCATGTGGTGGGCTGCTGCAGTGGGCCTCCATGAAGCTGGCAAGCTCTGCAACTGGCGGACCTCAGTGGCGAACTGGTTGGCTGACTCCACGGTGAGGGCCTCTTCCAATGCGACCTGAAATGTGGGGTCCTTCTTGGCAAGGAGCCTTCATTGGATGCTCATGTCCTTGAGGCTGCACGCCAGCTGGTCTTGGAATGCTTCCTCCAGGTTGCTGAAATTGCAGTGGCAGGCCACCCACCAGAGAGCAGTAACAAAAGCAGTGATCAACTCCCTGGCTGCCTGGTTCCTTGTGTAGAGTGCATGGCAGCTGAACCAGCAGTGAGCGGGTATAGAACCTCCCCCCCCTTAATGAAAAACTATGTTTAACCATAGAGGAAGTGAAATCGATCCTGAAGGAATACTGGGATCTCAAGGCAGTCTTTAGCGAGGAAGAAGCAAATGAACTCCCCGCCCCCCACAGAGAGACTGTGCGATAGAATTGATCCCAGGGCAGAGCCTCCCCAAGGCAAAAATATATTCAATGCGTTGGGTGGAAAAGGCTGAGCTGCTCAAATTTCTAGACAAGAACCTAGCTCATGGCTTTATCTGCCCGGCCACGGCACTGCATGCTGCTCCAGTACTGATTTGTAAGAAAAAAGATGGGGGACTGAGACTTTGTACGGATTTTAGAGGAATTAATGCCATGTCAGCATCAAATGCCTACCCAATATCCCTTATAAAAGACTTGTTGAGCACAGTGTCTCACGGGAAAATATTCACAAAATTGGATCTAAGGGATGCGTACTTTAGAATCCGCATCAAAAAAGGGGACGAGTGGAAAACGGCCTTCAACACTACAATGGGACAGTTTGAGTACCTAGTCATGCTGTTTGGCTCACAAGGAGCCCCAGGGGTTTTCATGAACTTCATAAATGAGGTGTTTCGAAAGTACCTGTACCAGGGGGTGGTGGTGTACCTTGATGACATCATGATATACTCAAAGGACCTACCCTTGCATATAAAATTAGTGCGGGAAGTCCTGAAAACTGTACAAACACAAACTATTCGTCAAGCTATCCAAGTGTGACTTCCACAAAATGGAACTGGATTACCTGGGTTACAGAGCGTCAGGGAAGGGATTAGCAATGGACCCAGCCAAAATACCAGCGGTGCTGGATTGGGAGCACCCCAAAACGCATAAACAATTACAATTCTTCCTTGGGTTCGCAAATTTTTATTGAAGTTTTATTCAGGGGTTCGCCCACATTGTGCTACCACTCACAGACCTCCTAAAGATGAAAGGGAAGGGGTCAGAAGCGAAGCGACCTGGAGCAAAGCTAATATGGACAAGCAGATGCCAAGGGGCTTTCGATAAATTGAAAAGACTGTCTTACCAGTGAACCCATACTAATTCAGCCTAATGAGTTAAAGCCTTTTGTAGTTCAATGTGACGCAAGCAATGTAGGGGGGAATATTAATGCAACCAGAGGAAATTTGAGACCATGCGCCTATATCTCTAAAAAATTCACCCTGGAACAGTACAATTGGTCAATGTGGGACAAAGAGGTTTTCACAGTCAAATTCGCTCTAGAGCCTTGGCGGTCCTGGTTAGAGGGGGCCAGAGTACCTTTTCAAATTTGGACCAACCATAAAAATTTAGAAGCGCTAAGGGGCGCAGAAAACTGGTAGAAAAAACAGATCCGCTGGGTGGGTTTTTTTGCTAAATTCGATTTCAAGCTAAAACACATTCCGGGCTCCTGGAACTTCCTAGCCGACACTCTCTCCTGCCTACCACAGCACAATAGAAAGAAGAGATTATAGACGCGCTGATCTCACCCTCCCACTTGGGGGGGAAGTAACTACTCGTTCCCAAAAACTTCAGCAATCAGCAGAGGAACTGTGGGGGGAATGAAGCAAAGGACTTTATTATTGGGAATCTTGGGGCATGAATTGTATTAGTTATTTGTCACAGATCTTTTTACTTATTTCAGTCTTTTCTGTGATTCTCTTCATTGCTTACTTATATGGGAAGTCTGGGTTCAAAATCCCCAATCTACAAAAATTTGTGCTGGGTAAACTTGGTCTGGACACACACTCTGAGCCTAATCCACCTCACTGTCTTGTTGTTATTCCTCATCTAAATAGTTCACGTTGCTTTTCTACTGAGAAAGACTGGATCATGAAGGCATGAATACAGTGAAAAGAGGGAGGCAAACACATTTGCACCCAGTTGAGCCCTGCCATAATGAGCCAACAAAACTTTCTCTCTCTCAAAGCAAAAAGCGCATACCTTGAATAAAACTTCATTGGCTTTAAACTGTCAGTAATGGAATCTATCTTAACACAGTTTGACAGCTCTGTTATGACAGCAGGCGATCTAGCTGGCATGCTAGGTCACAGTGACCTTATCTACAGGCCGGTTTGAGCCGGCTGAAGACAGGTGGAAAGGACCTGCTGAGTCAGCATGACTGTGGACTGCCAGGATTGGCTGACAGAACTATATATGGACTGTGCTTGCAATGCACAGGTCTCTCTTCGAGAGTACACTTGCTGGCGGAGCACTTTGGTCCTATGTTTAATGTATTTAACTGCACTAGTGAGCACGAGTTGTATATACTGTAAATACACTATTTTAGCACTAGCTGCAGGAGTCTGGCTCACTTCTTCACTGGGGCTCACCGTTGAGCACATCACACCGCTCTCTCTGCTAACACCCGCACCGACAGGGTTATGGGCCCAGGGCGGTCCCGCTGCGCGGAGGAGCAACGTGAGTGTTGAGCTGACCGAGAGTTGTGAAGGAGCCAGAGGCGAGGAACGCCGGTTGAAGGACAAAGAAGTACCAGCTATCTCATTCCGAGAGCCAGAGGGAGGACGGCAGCCAGCTGTGTGGAGGAGTCGGCATCATGGCTCAGCAGCAGCTTGCAGTGGCCGTCGAGAAGCTTAACTCAGCCAACTACGCGGTGTGGAGCCTGCGAATGGAACACTACCTTAAGCGTCAGGGGCAATGGCTGTTTGTAAGTAATCCCCCTGCCGTGTTATCTCCTGCCCAGACTGTTAGCCGAGAAGGCGCTGGCAAACATTGTGCTAGCAGTGGGAGATGACCAGTTGATATATGTGCGTGGGAAGGACACTGCCAAGGCTGCCTGGGACGCGCTCAGTGGGGTTTACGTTAGTACCACGGCAGGCTCCCTAATGGCCTTGACCAGGAAGATGTTCTGCACTCTAATGCTGGCTGGAGGGTGTGTAAGGCAGCACATCAAGAAGCTGACAGACTGCTTCGTTGAGCTTGAAGCCAGGGGCAAAACTGTAGCTCCTGATGACAGGGTTTATATTTTGCTATCTTCGTTACCGCCGGAGTTGTCAGTGTTGAGTTCCTTTAAGAACTAAACTGCTGAGTCAAGGTTATGCAACTAAAACTATACAGCTGTGATAGAAGTCACGAGAAGCACAGGTGTAGCTCATGTTACCAATCAGGCTTAGGATTGGGTGGCTGCACTGTATCTGTGGTGGCATTGCCCACAGCACCGTGCCTTGGCTTACATGCCGTGCCTTGGCCTTGGGCGATGCTGGATGAATAACATATGTGAAGGAGAAACTCTGTTGAACTGTTACTTTGGAGGACTGACTGACTGACTACTTTGCTGATTCATGTAATGTATTGGACTGACTTTGACTTCTCTATTGGACTGTGATTTGGTGCTTCATATTGGAGGACTGCTATTCTGTGTATGACCATTGCCTGCTTTGACTGCCTCTTACGTTTAACCCAAAATATATCTGTTAACTGGCTGTTGTGGAGTCTTTGTTTGTACCACAGTGTTCTGGAGTGCACTCAACTATCTACTCACTCAGGGGACCACACCTTCCTACGCATTCAAACTCTGTCAGGAGTTTACACCCCTAATTACATCCCTGGAGACGGTTGATGTGGCGACTCTGACTATGGAGTACGTGTGTGCCCACCTGCTGGATTTCCAAGAGAGGATTGAAGCTGTGAGCTATCCGGGAGTGTCGGCTGGAGAGCGTGTGGCTATCGGCTCGTCTGGGAAGGCGTCCAAGAGCGAGCCGGCTTGTGCTGCTGGCAGACAACCAAAGGCTGAAGTGGAGCCGACTGCACTGTCTGTCAGGCGTTGCTTTGGTTGTGGATCATCCTCGCACCTTTTGCGTGTCTGCCCAGAGAAAGGGAAGCGGCGTGAATGGAGGCAGCGAGGGGAGAGAACCACCAGCAGATGCGTGGAAGAAGCCCGGCTGGTCACTTCTGCAGGAGAGAGTACCGGGTCTGCCTGGATATTAGACTCTGGTGCAACGAGCCATCTCTGCTGCGACCAGGAGCTGCTGAGAGATGTTGACATTCCTGAACTCAGTCATGTTAGATTAGCCAACGGTGCTACCGCGGCTGTTACATGTTCTGGCTGTGTAGAGTTTCCTGTTTTAGATTGCACATTGCAGCATGTTTTGTGTGTCCCCTCATTAAGGTCAAATTTGCTAAGTGTAAGCATGTTAATTGACGATGGCTTTCGGGTAAAATTTGAAAAAGCCTGTTGTAAGATCTTAGGAGGTGGGGGGAAGCTGCTTGCTACTGGGAAAAGAGATGGGAATGTGTATGTGGTTCAGAGTCATTGTGCCCAGGTTGCACAAGTGTCAAATGTGCCAGTGCACGATCAATGCATCCATCTGCTCCATAGAAGACTCGGGCACTGTGGGTTTAATGCATTGAAAAAGACCTTACAGTTGGTGCCAAGTCTGAAGGTAAAGCCCTGCAGGTGTTACTTAGACTGCCAAGTCTGTAAAAAGACTAAGAGCAGGGCTTGTGCAGTTGCTAGGCAGAGCAACAGAGAAAGTAAGCGTGCCTTAGAGCTCATTCATCTTGATGTAATTGGCCCATTGCCAAAGAGTCTGTCGGGGAGGCAGTATTGCCTAGTGGCTACCGACGACTATACCAGGTATTCCTGGGTGTTTGCCCTGAAGCACAAATCCGAGGTATACAAGGTGTTTACCAAATGGGCTAAAGCGGTGGAAAGGGAGTTGGATACGCATATTAAATCTATTCAGACCGACCGTGGTGGGGAATTTCTCTCTAATGAGTTTAATCGTTGGCTGGGGAACAAGGGCATTGCCCACAGATTAGCGAACCCGGCCACGCCCCAAGAAAATGGGTTAGCAGAGCGGCACGGAGCTATACTGCAGACTTTAATGTATAGCATGTTGGAAGATGCCAAGTTGCCAATTTCTTATTGGGCCGAGGCCATGTATTCAGCTGTGTACTTGCACAATCGAATTTGGTGTAAAGATGTGAATGACTTGCCTTACAGAAGGCTATACAATAAGGTTCCAGACTTAAAGTTTTTAAGAGTCTTTGGGACGCAGGCTTGGGTGAATATTCCATTGAAAAATAGAAGGAAAGGAGGTGGCCGGGCAGTGAGCCTAACTTTTCTGGGCTACCAGCCAGAAACCAAGTCTTATCGCTTATCGCCAAGCTAACTTTCAGTAGATCTGCTGGCTTTAATGAGCACGCCAGG
Source organism: Heteronotia binoei (assembly GCF_032191835.1). Lineage (NCBI taxonomy): Eukaryota > Metazoa > Chordata > Lepidosauria > Squamata > Gekkonidae > Heteronotia > Heteronotia binoei. Next base: position 4,583,128 of record NC_083230.1, read on the forward strand.
TGGCCTGATTTACATGCTACTGAAAGAGAAATTGTATTGCTGCCAAGTACTGATAAGAGTACTGGAACAAAGCCCAGACCTCCAGTCCAGGAGGTGGCAAGCAGGGAACTTGAAGAAGTCCACCCCGGTGCGAGTGCAGGGCCTCGGGTATCTGCTAGAGCCACAAAGGGTATCCCTCCTGCTAGATATGGGTTCCCGAATGTAAATCTGGTCAGTACCCCTGAGCCCGAGACATACGAGGAGGTGCTGAAGCTAGATAGCACAGAGAGGCAGGCATGGTTTGCAGCAATGCAGAAGGAGTATGATTCATTGCTGAAAAACGGGGTATTTTCAGAAGTGCCAAGGCCGGCTGACAGGAACATCATCTCTTGTAGGTGGACCTATAGGATAAAGAGAAATGCAAATGGGGCCGTGCAACGAAAGGCCAGGCTGGTGGCCAGAGGGTTCAGTCAAAGAAAACGGTTAGACTACCAGCAAATGTTCGCTCCCACACTAAAAGCTGAAACCCTAAGAGCAGCATTATGCAAGGCTGGGAGCACAGGGCAGCAAGCCCATCACTTCGATTTCGAGACAGCCTACCTGAACTCCCCCTTAGACCAGGATCTATTTATGGAACAAATCCCTGGTTTTGATGGGGGTGGTGGCGTGTTGAAACTAAATAAGGCCTTATACGGCTTAAAACAGGCTGGTCACGCGTGGTACCAGTGCTTAAAGTCAGCACTGATGAAGGTGGGTTTCAACCAGCATCTAGCTGACCCCTGTATGTTCAGCAGGGTGGTGGGAGAGTCCAGAATGGTTGTCCTCGTTTTTGTGGACGATCTGATTGTTCTAGTGGACTCCAACCAACAATTAAACTGGTTCCAGGAAACAGCTAGCAAGCTATTTACCATCAAACACCTTGGGCCGGTAAGCTATTACCTGGGGGTAGAAATATCAAGGAAGGCAGACGGTTGCTTTGAGCTGTGCCAAAGCAACAAAATAAAAATGCTGCTGGCTCAGTACGGTATGGAGGAGGCTAGCAGTGTGCAAACCCCTATGACCACAGGGTATAGCAAAGAACCTGAGGGTGAGATATTCCAGAACGTGCAATTATACCAGTCCCTAATTGGGTCTCTGTTGCATTTAGCATGCTGGTCCAGACCCGATATCAGCTACGCTGTGCACTTATTGTGCCAGAAAAGCGCTGAGCCCCATCACAAAGATTGGGTGGCGGCCAAAAGGGTGCTGCGCTACCTCAGTGGGACGATAGAGCGTAAACTATCCCTCAGAGTAGGAGAAAAGCCTGAACTACGCGCCTATGCCGACGCGAGCTGGGGGGATCGGCCCAAGGCAAAATCAACTACAGGAATTGGGATATTCCTGGGAGATGCCCTGTTACTATGGAAAGCCACCAAGCAGACCCTGGTGGCATGCAGTACCTGCGAGGCAGAGTACGGGGCTATCAACGAGTGTGTGCTCAACATAGAGTGGGCAACACAATTGATGAAGGATCTCAGTATACCTATCAATCTGCCAGTCACAGTATATACTGACAACTCAGCAGCTAAAGAGTTGACAGAGAATCAAGCTGCTCGAGGGAGAAGCAAACATATACTTATTAGGTACCAAAACGTGAGAGATGCAGTGACCAGGAACCTGATAAAGATAACAAAATGTACATCAGAAAAGAATGCAGCTGACATATTCACAAAATGTTTAAATGTAAGTGAACATGAAAACTGTGTACAATGTTTGGGTTTACTGTGTACGATAGATTAGGAGGTGTGTCAGTAATGGAATCTATCTTAACACAGTTTGACAGCTCTGTTATGACAGCAGGCGATCTAGCTGGCATGCTAGGTCACAGTGACCTTATCTACAGGCCGGTTTGAGCCGGCTCAAGACAGGTGGAAAGGACCTGCTGAGTCAGCATGACTGTGGACTGCCAGGATTGGCTGACAGAACTATATATGGACTGTGCTTGCAATGCACAGGTCTCTCTTCGAGAGTACACTTGCTGGCGGAGCACTTTGGTCCTATGTTTAATGTATTTAACTGCACTAGTGAGCACGAGTTGTATATACTGTAAATACACTATTTTAGCACTAGCTGCAGGAGTCTGGCTCACTTCTTCACTGGGGCTCACCGTTGAGCACATCACACCGCTCTCTCTGCTAACACCCGCACCGACATAAACATGCTTTGTATTTCTCCCATGTGATCAAGGGAATTGGGCAAAGGAAAGCTCTGGCTCTTTCTCTCTCCCCCAGGGGATGAGGAGGAGGAGGCGCCTCAGCCAATAGAAGGAAGAGAGGCTTGGTCAGTAGCTCTGCTGTGCAATTGAGAGAGCCTGGCAAAACAAACTCTTCCTCCCCCCCATCCTCTCCAAGTGAGGAGCCTCAGCCAATGGAGAAAACAGGGTCTTTGCTCTGTAGCTCCTGTGCGATTCAGCAAGCCTGGCAAAGCAAGCTGAGATGCAGAAGGAAGCAGATGTCAGTGAGTTGCCACAGGCCTGATAGGAGCCCTCCAGGGGCCTGTTCTGGCCCACGGGCCACACATTTGACACCTCTGCTCTAGAAGATGCAGCAAATTTTGTTACAGTAAAAACACAGGGAAGCACTTGGTTTATACCATCAGTCAAAGAATGTTTTATTCCAAGCCTGATCACAGTTTGTTACAGAAGTGTCAGAAATGGTTAACACACAAGATCTGCCACATTTCTTCAAACATCTATTTTTTCAAAAAAGGGATGTAAGACACTTAGCCTTTCTTGCATGTTTTATGTACACAATGATAACAATTTCTATATACTAATCTTTAGTATGAGGTACTTTACTATTTGTAAACCCTCGTTATAAATTTTGCCACTCTGCCATAATTTGTGCAACAATCTAGCATATTTCTAGTTGCTGAGGTATAGCATAGATAAATCTCTCTTTTATCACCAACATGAATTGTTACTCCTCCTTAACAACACTATTACCTAGTCCCCATTCAAGCAGCTAAAATATGTTTTGAAAACTACTGAACTTTTTTTTAAAAATGAAGACTAATGTTTTACCATTACATACCTCCTCCTGTGTTTTTCTTAAAATCCATTCTTTGCAAAATTTAGTTCTGTGTAGATCTGTATTGTATTCAGAAAAAAGAATATAAAATATCCTTTTTTCCTAAACACAGCCCCATCATCAGATGACAGAAGAAGAACAGACCACAGAGCCAAAGATTTCTACATGATAAACTAAACACAGCATGTTCTTAAAGCTCTAGTAATACATTCCTTGGAGGAAAAAATAGAATGCACTTTGGTCATTATTAAACATTAGTACAGCAACAAATAAAATACAAAATGTTTATGTTGCTTTATATATAAAAATACATCATACCACACAATTAATGATCTCTCTCAATAATTCTGAAAGTCTGATGATAAATCTTTTTTTTTTTTAATCAGCATGCTGTTTTCGGCTGTTACAGTCCACAAAATAGGAGGTCTGGGGAATGGTAAAAACAATGCACATTCTCTAGTGCAGAATATGCTGTATGATAATGTTGTCCCTTTTAGGATAATTTCCTGTTATGATTTTACAGGATAGCATGAACTAGTGAGAGTAAAAGGATTTTCATCTTGGCCATATTAAAAATAAATTTATCCTGCTTCACAGAACAGTGATAAAGCAACATGCCTAAACCAGAGCCATCTGTGCAGATGCAGTGACCCTAATCCGGATCCTCCTGTGGACTGTAAAGCACACACAAGCAACCGCACTCATATCACTTGAAAGGCAGCTCAGTGTCTACATATCTTTGTACATGTAAAGCTGTCGACACTATTGAAGTGAGTGAGATAACTCAAGGATGCTCTGACTGCACACAGTAAGCATTTGATGCATCACAGCACCACATCTCTACATCAGGCCTTTCAACTCTAATAATGTCTGTAGAAAGACACCTTGATGATCAAGGCGATCATCTACAGGCATTACAGTTCAAACTGAGAATTAACTGCATAACTAAAAATTAGTTACTTGTTTGAAAGGACAGCCCTAACTACTGTTACTTATAACTGCTAACCCTTCCCCAATTAGTATCAAATGGCATCTGCATATAACTGGGTTTCATTCCTTGAAAACGTTTTCTCACATCCATGGAAATCAACAAGGCTAAACTAAAAAGTGAGGATCACAATGTAGCCGTCTGAACATGTGTTTATTCAGAAGTCCAATAAATTCAATAGGTTTACCCTAAAGTGTAGATAGGATTGTAATCTGGCAATCCAAGAATGTCTGCTTCTATTAATATCAACTGCACTTGCTCCTCAACAGGATTAGGACTTAATTTTTAAAAAGAGCTATAATTTCACACACACAGCTGTTATTTCGACTTGTGGTATAAGTCTACGATGTACTATGGCAGGAATTATCTTGAGCGTACATAAAGTTTTTGTCTCTCTCTCTCTCTTGAAGTCTAAATATCCATATTTCAGAGGTAACATTATTGCACCACAGTTCACCATAATATATTCCATTTAGTATATATAAAGATCATTATTAAAAGTAACAATAAAAGTGCAGATGCTGAGCGTCACAGTCAAAGCTGTGCAAACAGCCCAGTGTTTCAAATAAATACTATAGCTATTTTTTTTATCAAAATATCTTACAGTATGGTAACAGTTTACAGTTATTGCTCTAATAAAAATGTTATCAAAGAGCTCTTTTTTGACCTGCTATGTAATACCTTACTAATATTCAGTGAAGTTTAAACTTCAGTTCAGTATGTTTCAAATTCAAGAATCACATCAGTAATGACACCGGCTGGCTCTAGGATACATACTTACATACATATATAAATAAGTTTCAGCTACCTGGCCTACTGCATTGTTATTACAGTAAATGTCACTTTCTACTGTAACCAACAATATGCTGGTGCTTTGATACTACCCTGAAAGGGTGGTTCACAATGAAATGTTCTAAACATTTTATAGTACATATTCAATACAATGACTTCAGCATGATATTGTTGTAATAAGAACTTCAGAAGTATAAAAGCCTAGCACTGGCCTCAATTTTTAAGGAAAAAAAATTAAAATGAAACACATTTGATCAGTTTTGAATGACAAATACCTGGATACCCTGACCCTTTCAAAGCACATCAGTGTTTCAAAATAAAATACAATGTCAGCTAAAACAGTTTACAAAATTGAAAAGGTAAAATAAATACAGAGATTGCACAAAACAGATGTAAACACCTCAAATTTTCAAACACTATCTTTAAAGAGATCATAACATCTGAACATGGAATCAGCAATTGCTTTGAGGCAGCTGAGTCAATCAGTTCGCTTTTCCAGAGGATTGTGTCTGGTTCCTTTTTTTGCAAAATGTCAGGATTTAATCTTCCAGAGCTGAAAGTTAAGAAAGCACAAAAAAAAAAAGTTCAGATCTTGTCCAACTGCAGCTTTGCTATCTGCATTTTATTTGCAGAACTTTCTCCTCCTTGCTAAGGTAGTGCACAAACAGGTAATTTCACGGCAAGAAAGCCAACAAAAGCTAAGCTAAGTCAACAAAAGCTTTAAACAGAGATCAAATGGGTATCAAACCATTGCTGTATAACCACAATTGCTTTGCCATAGTGGTCAGAACTACAGCAGCAACAATCCATCTCTCTCTCAATTTCTTGCATAACAGGCTGCATCTCTCTGCTTGGTGAAACATGGCTTCTTGTTGTGCTTGTGCATTCCCTCTGTGCCTTGTGTAGTCTTCTCATGATCTGAGAGGGGTGGGAAGCCAAATTTTTTCCCAGGTGACCATATCTGGACATCATTGCAAACTGGATTCAAGGATTCTGAAACCTGGATCTCTTTAATCCTGCTCAATTTGTGATGAGAGGAGTCAAGTAGTGCATAAACATAGTTATGCTTGTCATGAACCAACAGAGGTTTGTCTACAACATCTAAATGCAGCCACAGAGAAGTTAACACTGAGTAAGGCTGAGAAGCAAGGGTCTGGGCAGCAAACATACAGAAGACTCCAGAAGTACCAAACTAGCATTAAGCAAGTGCTGCATTGCCACCAAATGAAGGGCTTTCTTATTCTATTGGAATGGTGATCTGTCTCTGTCTCACTCATGAAAGATTAAATTATAGAAGACAGTCAGAAATTTAAAAAATGTTATCTTCCTGGCCATGGCTATACGTGCTGAGACTCCTAGAAAAATCCCAAATAAAAAGTGGCTTTATCATAACACCAGTACTGCAGAAAAATGTTCTCATTGGGACTGCTGAACTAATATCATGTCACATACCATGATAGTATGGCAACATTCCAGCCATATTGTTTGAAGGTTCCAAGCAAAAATACATTAATGCAAATTACTTAAGATTGCAGTTCAAGGGAGATCCTGAACCAGTGTGAGGCTTTCCTCTTTATAATATACTTAAAAATGAAAACTAGTAGTAATGAAGGAAATTAATTTACTAAACAATATGCATAAAGCCATATTAAAATGAAGTTAGTATGTTCATTTAATGTAACAACAATAAACAAAAATAGTGGCGCATAGTTAGTACCTTTAGATTAAATCCCAGCAAATCACTGATAACACCAGAAACGGCAGAGAGAATGACAACTTGAGTGATGTTATAAAGAAGAGGATTCATTGTCAAGCCATATAACCTGAAAGGACTGTCCAGCTCCTAGAAATGAGAAGAAAGATTTACACAGCTAGAATTGTACTTTTGTAAGTCACTGGGTTCAGAGTTTAGAACAAATAATCCTCCTTCTGACCAGATTCTTTCCCTATCCCTCTGCCATGGCAATAACTGCTTTTCTAAGAAGCCTCTCGCCATCCATCTGACATGCACAGCACAGTTGGATCTGATGAATATACCACACTAAGGGCAAATCCCAAATTACTTATGACTTGACGGTTTTATCCGGGCCATGTGAGACAGTTCTTCTTCCACACCATGTGTACAGTCCTGGCACTTTTAAAGATAGATGGGAGACTAAGTCACCCTTGGGCACATCGTTTCAGATCTGTATCCCAAAGACCATATAAAAAAGAATGGCTGGTATCAGTATTACATTTGGAAACACATGCATAGTATTAATGGGAATGGCTTGTTCTGACTTCTTTCCTATCTTTTGGAAACATTAAGGAGGAAAAAACAGTATTGTATGAAGGAAAAGCAAAAAGAAGAAGTTCTAGCAGTTTGTTACCAGATTTATGTCAATCAGTTAAGCACCTTGAACTAAGGGACACAGCATGTAGATTATAAAAATATACAACCACAGTGAACTATATTACAATAAATAAAGCAGACTCAATATAAACTATATAAAATCATATTAACAATTAAAAACAGGAGCAATAAAAACTCCAAACCATTTAAAAAAAAACAATACCAGGGTACTGAAAACAAACAAAAAACTCTCATTGACCCCTGCCTCACTTCTGAGGGAGGAACTCCAATGGAGATCTCAACTGAAGGACATTCTTTAATAAAATTAAATTTAGATTGGCAGAATAGAAATTACAAGTAGATTTAGCTAAGATATGCAATAAAATAGAAACACAAGATCAATGTACAGGCGTGCATGCTGCACTCAATTTCTATTCTTACCTTGAGTAATTTCGTAGCCAGTTTTAAAACATTATTCACTAGTGTCAGTTCTTCCTTCTTGTTCGGCTTCTTTTCCATTTTCAAGTACAGATTTATCTAGCAAAGAAAAATATTGCATTCCTAAACAGAAATTTATAATATGGATTATCTCAAAACTCATCAATGGCCTGCCCCTATAATGTAAAACATGGTGAACTGTTTTCGCCTCACCACTCACTGCAATGTGCCTTTTATTTTAGAAATTATGCCCTCTTGCTCTAGGCCAAGTGTTTCAAGAATTAATAAGCCTCACACATGGCCAGACCCTTTATGGGACAAGAATTCAGGCTCCATGAGTTTATTTATTTATTTATTTATTTATTTATTATTTATATCCTGCCCTTCCCACCAAAGTGGCTCAGGGCGGCTTACAACAGATAAATCAAACATAAAATTTTAAGTTAGGTATCTAAGATATTTAAACATTTAAAACATTCAAAACATTTAAAACATTTAAGCATTGCGGCAGTATGCATAACAAGAATCTGATAGGGCTACATTTAATTTCCTATGTCAGTTAGGTGTAAGCCAGCCAGAAGAGGGTTGTCTTACAGGCCCTGTGGAACTGAGTAAGGTCCCGCAGGGCCCTCACCTCTTCCGGCAGCTGGTTCCACCATGAAGGGGCCATAACAGAGAAGGCCCTGTCCCTAGTAGATTTTAGGCGGGCTTCTTTTGGCCCAGAGATAACGAGAAGATTTTGGGTTCCCAATCTCAGTACTCTCTGGGGAACATGTGGATCCAGAGTTGGATCCAGACTAAATTTTCCATCAGTAGAATGGAACAGTTCTGTTCCACCACCACCCCCAACCATATATACACTATAGCCCACTGAAATTCTGCCCTCAGAGAGAGGAGGCCTTGAGGAATTACATAAATGGGTCTGCAGTGGGAATTAGGAATCAGTGAAAATTGCCAATTTAGTCTGAATCCAAGCTCTTACAAACAAGTTGGAAAGAAAAAAAATCCTTCCATCAGGCTTAGCAATTGCCCCATGGTGCTTTCATTTACTGAATACAATGCAAAAGAGAATCATGGACAAGAAAGCAGTCAAAATCAAAGAACAACATTTGTGAAAAAAATTACTAATGACACTAATACACTTGTTAGAATTAATTATACAAAATTTTTAGTATATGCAATTGTTTATGAACTTTATGCTAAACATTTTGTATAATCAATTCTAACAAGTGTATTAGTGTCAGTAATTTTTTTCACTGATTTTGTTCTTTGACTGCTGCATTTACTGAAAGCTGCTAAAATACTGGAAATAATTATTGATACCTTACTCTTGTATCAACACAGTCACAACGGTGGCAGGAGAACCTAATGTAAGGGGGGCAAAGAAAGGCAATTTGAACACCATATGGGTGGGAGATGGTAACTGAATCTTTTCTCTGCCTATGTTTGTCTGTCTGAAGCCACTTCTTTGAGAATGTTTTACTTCTTACTGGGAGTAGAGCTAAAATATGGTTTGGATGGAAGTGCATGGACAGGAGGGCATATTCAGCTCCTCGTAGCATTACATAGGAATTAAGAAGCAAATACCACTCAGCACAAAGATCTGCTGCTGCCACTATTATTTATTAGATTTTTAAAATTACTTATTAGATTTAGTTGCCACTCACCTGAAGGGTCTTGTGGCAATTTACAACATTAAAGCCAATAAGATAAAAAACAACGTAAAACCAATACCAAATATAAAATATTAACATTAAAACGTTAAAATATGTGGGTAGTGCTACACTTCTAGCAATTGCCTTGGTAATGCCACGGAAAGGCAGAATATACCTACAGCTTGGCTGTTAGCAGGGCATGTTTTGAGCTGGAAGACCCCGGAATGCCATTCTGGCTGGCTCAGGCAGCATTCCGGAACAGCCGACAGCTTTCCTGGAGCCTGGCTGGCCAGCTGGGCTTAGGGGGCTGAGCGGGGCTTGCATGGCATCCTCCTGGCTCCCCGCTAGCTGGCTGGGCTCACGGAGCCAAGCTACACTGTGCAATGAAATTTACATGGAAACATATATAAATATGTTTTAGCGCAAGCTTAAATGAAACTTAAACAAAGCAAAACTAAGGAACACTGAGCTTTCACCATATCAATTTTCCCACACAGTCTTTCAGTAGCCATGTAAATCGGCTTCCTTCGAGTAGACTCAGTTGTGGGTGAACACTTTTTTCTTCAGTGCCCGACTTCTAACGATGCGGAAAGAGTAAGGAAGGAACTGCTTATGAAAGGACTCCTCATGGTTTCGATCACTTTGTCAGCCTCCTTCTCCCGATGTTACACAGAGTTGTTATTATAACATAAATATATATCCAAATCTAATCTCCCTCAATACAGAATTGTCGATGCAAACTCACCCTCAGTTCAATTTTTTCAACATGGGTCTACACATGCTCTCATCAGTTGCTGCCGGCTCTCGCCGTTCACAATCTGTGTTGCTCATTAAATCATCAAGAAACACATGTGTTTAAAGAGATACAGTTCCCACAACAAAAATGAAAAAACTCCAACAAAATAGGCAGCATGTGAGTCTTAAACCTTTCAACCTGATGGTGCTAACCATTCACATTCTAATTATCACTTTAATTTGACGGATAGTGTTTCTTATCTTTAAAACCAAGCGGAACTCCCACTCTCATAATGATGCTAAGTTTTATAAATAACCAGCTTGGCTAGAGCCAAACTAAAGAAGCAAAAACCACAGAAACAAAAAATCCCCCAGATTCACCTCCACTGCTTTTCCGTAACAGAGAAGAAAAAGAGAAAGGAAAAAAGGGGGAGGTGAATCCAAAGGGCTGAGAAGAGTAAAGTTTTCAACTTTTCTCCATCTCACTTTGCTTTTTTGTTGTTATTTGCTTTTGAGATGACATGAGAGGCAGAAATAGGATTAGGCTATTTGAAAGGGGGAAGAAGATAAAAGTAGCAGCCAGAGCGAGGAAATCAACTGATCAGCGCGGCGGTCAGAAGAGAACTGGTGGGATGTCCGCGCCTACTCTGTGAGCATGCATGGTGAGGTTCTTGCACATGCCCACTGGAGCTGAGAGTGGAAATCCTTGGCGTGTTAAGTTCCGATCGGGTCGGCGCAGGTGCGCTTTCTCCAATGGGTGTGATGCACAGAGACCATGAAGAAGGGGAGTGTCAGAACTAAAGTGTAACTGAAAAGTGCACAGACTATATATCGTCTTTGTAACTGTTAGGGTTGCGCCAAAATTCAAGCAGGGGAAAGCCTGCATATAGCACAACAACTGAATCCCGCAAGAAGTTGAGACAGTTACAAACACCACGATATGACAGTTAACAGTGACCCTGAAGGCCAGCCTGAACTGGAAATGCTGACCTCCTTCGTGGGGCCCATGCTTAAGTTTCATTACTCCTAGACATAGCAAGCATGCGCAGCTGGAAATACCCTATAGACAATATAACAATGGCAAGGGATCTTGACATTTAGGCTCAGAAGTTCCACTGCATAATGAATCTGGTATTGAGGGAGTAACTAAGCATACTAGAGTATTATACCCAGATTTGTCAAAGAGCATCTAAAGATACAACTAGGTTTGTTTTTAATGTCTTATTTGAAATAACAATTATAATCAGTTGATAAAAGATTCCAATATACAAGAACAATGAAGACAAGGACAGGCTGTGGCTGTAGAATAAAGACCTCAAGAGCAGCAGGGAGTTTGGGGGCCGCCAGGAGGGGCTACACTAGTCAAAGGGGGGGTTCAATAGAGGGGCCGTGCCCTTTGGAATCAATGAAATAACAGCTTCCTTCCATGTATTTGGTATTTTCCCTTTTATTCTTATCATGTTCATCAATTTCTGAAGTTTCGGAATTAGCTCCTCTTTGAAGGTTTTAAAAAATTTAGCTGTATTTCCATCTGGCCCAGGTACTTTTCCATTTTTCATTACATTAATTACTGCTTCAATTTCTATTTTTTCAATTGGATCATTCCAGACTTTCCCCATGTTTTCTGTTAAGGGTGCTATTTTAATCTTTTGTAAACACTCTTCCATCTTTTCTTTCTTTATTTTAACACCCTTAAATAATTTGGCATAATACTTAAAGAATTCTCTTTTTATTCTTTCTTGATCTACCACCTCTCTTCCCTCCACCACAATTTATTAATAATTTTACTTTCTCTCTTTTTCTTCAATTGCCAATCCAAATATTTTCCAGGTTTATTTGCTCCCTCAAAAGATTTCTGCTGCAACCTTTTCAGATTCCATTCCAGTTCTTTATTTAACAAATGTCTCATTTGTGTTTGTAATATTGTAATCTCCCTCATAATTTTCTTTTTCCCTGGCCTTTTTCTCAGTTCCCCTTCTTTTTTCTTTATTTCATTTTGAATGTCCAGCATCTGTTTTTCTTTTGCCCTCTTGTCTTTATTATTCAATGTAATCAATATTCCTCTCATTACTTCTGTATAAGCATCTCACACGGTCTGAAATTCTATATCTTCTTTATCGATTATTTGGAAGAAAGCTTTAGTTTCATTTTCTAGAGATGTCACTATTTCTTTATTCTGTAATAAATCTTCATTCAATTTCCATCTTCTCGACATTTTAGACAATTTTGTAATCACATTATTGGGTTATGATCAGCCCCTATTTTAGGTAAAATTTCTATTTTCTTTGTTACCCCACAAATGTCAATTCTGGAAAAAGTTTTATGTCTTGCTGAAAAAAAGGTATAGTCCCACACTTCAGGATTAAATTTCCTCCATATATCCTCCAAGTTTTCTTGTTTGACCAATTCAAAAAAAGACTTTGGCAATTTTCCTTCCTTATTATCCCCCCCCCCAAAACCTATCCAGTGTGTTCTTAATTGTTTCATCAAAGTCCCCCATTATCAAAACTTGATCATATGTCACTTCATCAAATTGTTGTATAATGTCTTTTTAAATGCAGAACTTACAGAAGACATGATAATTAGCAAAGGTACAAGATAAGGCTGTCCGCTTTCCCCACTGTTGTTTATAATGACTCTTGAAATCTTACTGATGCAAATCCAAGAAGATAAAGAAATAGAAAGATTAAAAGTAAAAGGATTTACTTACAATTATAGAGCATTTGCAGATGATATAATGCTTATAAATGAAAATCCCATACAAGTCACACCTTTGTTGTTAGCTAAAATACAAGAATATGGGGAATTGGCGGAACTGTGTATTAATAAAGAAAAATCAAAACTTCTATGTAAAAATATGCAAGTAAGCAAACAAAAATAACTGCAAAAGATAACGGGATGTGAAGTTACCTCTAAGGTAAAATATTTGGATTTGGAGATAACAATGAAGAATATTGACTTGTTTAAAAACAATTATGAGAAGCTATGGCGTAAAATGGATGAAGATATGATAAAATGGAATAAACTTAATTTGTCATTGCTTGGAAGAATAGCTGCAATTAAGATGAATAATTTGCCAAGAATAATGTATTTGTTTCAAACTATTCTGATTGTGAAAGACAGTAAACAATTTAATAAATGGCAAAGGAAAATTTCAGAGTTTGTGTGGGCTGGGAAGAAACCAACGATCAAAATGAAAATCTTAATAGATGCAAAAGAGAGAGGAGGATTCCAATTACCAGATTTAAAATTATATCATGAAGCAGTTTGTCTAGTGTGGATAAAAGAATGGGTGACGCTGTTAAACAAAAAACTTTTAGCATTGGAAGGTCATGGAAATAAATTTGGCTAGTACGCTTATATGTACTATGGGAAAAAAAGATGGATGGTTTTTTCTCTCACCATTATATAAGAAATAATTTGCTAAATACTTGGATGAAATATAAGAAATATGGGAATGAGAGAAAACCGTTATGTATAGTGCCAGCAGAAGTAATAAAAATAACAGCTGAGACGGGAGAAGAAAAGTGGTTGTCGTACAATCAACTATTAAAAATACAAAGTGGCAAAATAGAATTGAAAACTGCTAAAGAGTTGAATAATAAATATGATTGGTTCCAAATGCAACAAATAAAGAGCTTGGTGGAAAATGATATTAAAACTGAAGGAATAAGAAGAGAGCAAACAGAAATGGAAAAAGTTCTGCTTGGAGACAATGAAAAATTAATTTCAAAATTATATAAATTACTTTTAAAATGGTCTACGGAAGATGAAGTAGTGACATCTCAAATGATTAAGTGGGCAATTAATGTAAATAAAGAAATACAGATGGAAACTTGGGAATATTTGTGGAAGAATTTTATAAAGCTTTTGACGTGTCATAGTATTAAAGAGAACTGTTTTAAAATGATGTACAGATGGTATATGACTCCTAAAAAGTTGGCAAAGATGAACAATAAGATGCCAGATAGATGTTGGAAATGTAAAAACATGAAGGTTCTTTCTACCATATGTGATTGACTTGCGAAAGAGCAAAAAAGTATTGGCAGATGATTCAACAAGAAATTTCTAGGATCTTGGGATACAAATTTAAGAAAGTTGCAGAAACTTTTCTGTTGAGATTACAAATGGAAAAATTTCCAAAAGAAGATAGAACTATAATCTGGTACTTGCTTTCAACTTGCTTCCTAACAGTTGTGGAAGCAAGAAAAAAATACCAGAAAAATGGGATTGGATTGTAAAAGTTATGACATGGAGTGAAATGGACAAATTAACAAGAATTTTAAGAGACTATGACTTAGAAATTTTAAGATGGAGTGGAAAAAGTTTAGAAGATATGTAGAAAAGAGTGGAAAATAAAAGGACATTGGACAATTTTTGATAATGATTCTTAGAAGGAAGAAGAATATTAATCTTTGTTTTTATTAGTTAAGGGTACCTTTAAATGTTAGTATTTTAAGTAAATAACACCGGTGGGGGTCAAGTAACGGGGGGAGGGGTGGTTATCTATCTGGGATAGATAAAAAGAAGTTATTAACAATGCAAGAAATATATATTTTTACCATATGTTACTAAATAAAATTGTTTTATACAGAAAAAGAGGGGCCTTTCCCCCCATGGCTATGGGCCTGCCATACAATCTATTAAGTTTCCAGGTACAGATAGTAAAATTCTGACTATGTAACTGTGTCATCTGTTTTGGGAATCCCTTGACACAATTCACAAACTTTTTCAACTGTTGCCCCTTTATACTGGAGAAAGAAAAGCCATTTTAATGATATTAATAGACAGGTATTTATTATGAATGTTTTTTGGAGATCAGTCTACTTTGAGAAGATTGTGACTTCAGACCACTGCACACATGGGCCACTGAAAAGCAGGTGTCTCTGAAACTTCAAGCAATGATACATGTAATCCTTTTAAACAGCCAAATACACTTAGAGATGTGTTCCTCAGCAGCTTAAGAAGTCTATATTTTAATTTTACGCTTTGGCAATATGTACATACAATATCACAGTCTTGAGTTTTATGAAGCAACAGAGCCCCATGGCGCAGAGTGGTAAAGTTGCAGTACTGCAGTTGGAGCCCTCTGCTCACAACCTGAGTTCAATCCCAGCGGAAGCTGGTTCAGGTAGCCGGCTCCAGGTTGACTCAGCCTTCCATCCTTCCGAGGTCGGTAAAATGAGTACCCAGCTTGCTGGGGGGGGGAGTGGAGATGACTGGAGAAGGAAATGGCAAACCACCCCGTAAAAAGTCTGCAGTGAAAATGTCGTGAAAGCAACGTCACCCCAGAGTTGAAAACGACTGGAGCTTGCACAGGCGACTATCTTTACCTTTACGAATATACAAATCACTACAAACCTGTGGTTTGTACAGAACTGTACTAATCTCTCTGTATGTGATCAATAACAGTCCAGAATTTTTTGTACTCAATTTTTAAATGGGTAAGGTGGAGCTTCCTCATTTTGGAATGGGGCCATCTCTCCTACCAGGAGATTTCTTACCTGTTCAGTAAGTAATATTGAGGTATTGCTGTATTTTTTGCTTGTTTCAGATCCAAGTGTAACAAATCTTAGAAGAAACAGAGTTAATGAAATACACCAGATTACTAGTTCCCAGTTGTAGTGACAATCTAGGAAGATCTCATGTACATGAAGCAGCTGAAAGAAAAAAAGAAGCAGCAAACTTCATTAAAAATATAGGTTAGCATTTCTAATGCCTACATTTCATAAGATTTAAATTAATCTCTATTAATAAGATATAGGGGACAATCCACGATAAATTTCTCCTGCAGATGTTCCACAGAATTGCACACAAAGTTTTGTAAGAACACAACCCTGCTCTTGGGCTTTTGTATGGCTCATTCAGGCTTTCTTTCTGGTGACTTGTTTACTAGGAGCAAAACAAACGTGAGTGGAAAGAACTAAATATAATCTTATATTTAATAAGGTTCCTTATTCTAGATATACAATGGCAGGGTGCCCAAGCAAAACATTTCTAGCCAAACAAGCAGTGATTCCTCTATAGAACTGGAAGCCACATAGCTGGTTGGCTGCGAAAGGGAGTGTGTGCTGCTGGATGTCAGGCCCCCACTGTCTCCTTGGGTTGGCATGTGCTTCTCCTTTAGAGCACCACCCTGCACAGTTGTAAAGCATAACAAAGGGCAAAGAAGAGCAAGCAGTTTAGGAGCCTGCAATAGGTCATGTGAACAGCTACATCAGTCCCACTTGCTCCTCCACACCTGTTCCCATTTCATTATTATCTACAAAACAATACTTGTGCTGGAGAGAGCTGCATGTGCAGTTTCCAATAGCATGCTTGCAGCCTAACTTGTTTCAAAGTAAGTTTAGGAGGAGGCTCAGTGGAAGAGCATCTGCTTTGTATGCACAATGTCCCAGGTTCAATCCCTGGCATCTCCAGTTGAAAGGATTAGAAAGAAGGTAATGTGAAAGACTTCAGCCTGAGACCCTGAAAAGCCACTGCCAATCTGAGTAGACAATACTGACCTTGATGGTCTGATTCAGTATAAGAATGCCTCATACATTCATAGATGTGTTCATAAGTTTTAAAGATTTTCAATGGTGATGTAAATCAGTAACGCATCAGATTTTCCTTACCTGTGCACAGCAGATAAATACAACAGAAATTGTCAACAAAAAAGCAGATGAGACTATAACATCAACTGATCGCTGAGGACCTCGTCGCTGAAAATAAAACAAAGGGAAACAACCATTAAACTGTGTAACTTAAGAAATATGTCCAGATGTGTATCATGGTTTAACAAGCAAAAATGCACAACTTTTAAAAATAATGTATTAAAATGTACAGCTGAAAATTTAAAGGAATTGGGTTTAAGTTGTATGGACATTTATCATCAACAAGGAGGGAGAAATGGTGGATTGAGAAAATATTTATAGGACATTTCCAACTCTCATTGCAGTGTCTGTATCACTGCATCCCAAAGTGTAACTGTGTTCTCCTGAAAACCTCTCTCAAAGTTCTATAGCTTACAGAACTACATTATCTCCCACAACAAACAGAGGGAATTGTGGGGGAGGAGATCCCTTTGCTGTAAAAGGAGCTACTATAGAGAATATAATAATTCCTATTAGAAGGCTAGGGAAAACATACAATAAGAACATGTAAGAAAGCACTATGAAACAAAGCAGCTGGAATAATGAAGAAATGGCTTGTCTTAAAAGTACAAGGGACACACCTGACATGGTTTCAGTTGCTTAGAAAGATGCTGAGACTTTCACCCCAAAACTCATAATAGTTTTTTAATTAGAGAATGTCAGTGCTGGATAGATTACCCAAATATTCCATCATAAATAAGGCCAGTAAATATTCTGCGATTCTTATTGAGGGAGAGAAAAGACAAATTAAGCTAGAGAAAGGTTAGCATGGCAGTTTGGAGTGACAGGATTCACCAGTTTAAAATTCAAATGCCAGGCTCTCAAATTATATTTTAGACATTTTTATCCTTTGAGAATTACTTAGTGCTGTCATTCTTCCTTAAGAACAAAGTACTATGATTTTCCACAAGAATGAAATGGTCAGTCTGGCTTGGTAGTCATTTTATTTGTTATCTGCAGAGAACCAAGACAATGTCACCAAATTCAAACATGAGTAGTCATGCATCATCTAAAAGGCTAACAAATTTATTACAGCACTAGGAGTAAGGCCTGCTGTGAAGAAAAATACAATGTGCTCCAGAAGGAGGCTCTGGGCGAGTGCCCGCCACCCTTGCTATCTTCCCACCCACCTAAGTGAAGGCATTTACTCCCCACCACCTCAAGGGGAGCTGATCTCTGCCATCTAGAGAGCAGTTGTAAATCTGAGTGATCTCTTGTGCTTCCTCAGGAGGAAATGGCATTGTACCTGTCTGAGGTCCTATCCCTCCTCAAACCCCACCCTCTCCTTGCTCCACTCCTTAAATCTCCAGGAATTTCCTAACCTAGAGTTCGTAACCCTTCCATTGATCTGCCCCTCTAACTTCAGGTTTCCATTGCCTTCCCTCTTCCTGCAGCCTCTACATAGGAAAAAGACAGTCTTTCTTCACAGTGTGGAGGGGATCAAAGTGGGGAGCTAGGGGTACAGCAGCAGCTACTCCTGTGCTTTTGCATGTCCTGAGGCTCTGCTGCCATGATAGCTGGCGGAGCAGCAGAAAAAGATGAACGCCCGACTGCTTTCTTTCGCTCTTTTCAGTAAGCCTTTGATGTATCGTCTTTCTATTTCTAGCATGACAATTCTACTTGGCAAGTAAGTAAGCTTTCAATACCACTGGATGGGTTGTTTTGCATAACAACGAGCAGCTAGCTCAAAGGAAGGGATAGAGGCTGATTATATGCCTACTTCTCTTGCAAATGAGGCCTCGAAAAGTCTATGAGCAATCTTAAGTATCGGTAATTACTTGAATTGGATTGAATATAAATACTTAAATCGACCTGGATTATAATTGGATATATATTAAAGAAACTATTATTTGGCTGCAATATGATCTGAACATAAATTAGATATATTCTAGAGAGATCTGTTCCTGTCGTCTCACTGCAACTGAAATGATAACATTTGAAATCTCAGCTGGAGCTGATTTGGAATGACGATTTAACTGGATCTTTAAATTACTTTTCAACTTGAATTAAGAGACTGAGTTTGCTGACAGAGAAAAATGACACTGCCAAGCGAAATGTCTTATAAAAAGATATTTTATGGAATATCACTTCTTTGAAACAGGATCTTGGCTCATTAATGCAGCTAATTAGAAAGCAAATGGGAGCTTTTATGCTGAAAGCCAGCGAACTTTCAAATCTACAGGAGCTGAGTGCTAAAGAGATCCTGGTGACATCTGCGGAATTAGAATGGGAAAGTGATCTGCTCCGAAATGAATTAAAAGAAAACAAAAATGGATCCTTATGGCGCAGTTACAAAACAAGACCAGAAATTAAGATTGAGTGAAGTCATGCTGAGAGGAGGAAATGGCGCTGAATTCTTCTTCCCATTAACGAGAGGGCAGGCCACTTTGAGAAGGTGCATCCCAGCCAGCAAATTAAGATATGGAAATCTTTCAGGAAGAAGGACTCTTGAACTTTTTCCCTTTTTGTTGATAGCGGATATGGAACTCTCAATAAGAACTGGCATGCGATTTTAAAAGGCAAAGTGTGAGGTCTGTGTTACACTAAGTTGGTTTTCTCTGGTATAATATGGATATAGAAACTAAAGGAATCCAAAAGTTTTAAAATTTTGGGAAGAAGCATTCCTCAGTTCTGGTTTTTCTTATGGGTAAACAAATATGGAATTATTAATAATGAATTGGTATGTGATTTTAAAAGACCAAAGGAGAGCCTAAGGAAGGAAGGGTGTTGTTAAAATATTAGTTAAACATACAGTTAATTTGGATCAACGCTAAAGAGTGCAGACAACACATTTATTTTTACATAGCAGATTTATTCTTAGTATGTTTATTTGGTAAAATTGCTCACATTGATATAAGAGTTGGATTGTTAAAAAGGCAGATAGCACAATTATTTTGTAATCTGGTAGATTTGTCTCTAATACGCTCCTTTGGTAGAAACTATTTATATTGAAATAGACAAATTATTATGTTGTATCTTTTTAATTTGTTAAGGAAAAAGATATGATTTTTATGTGCTTATTTTAATAAGGATATTGTTAAAACAACAAATTAGTTTGTGCTTATAACATCATTAAGCTATATCAGACAGCTTTGCATTGAGATGGCTTGAAATTATATATATATATATATATACATACACACACACACACCTATTTGTGTTCAAAAAGAATTGTTTAGATATATATAGATATATTAGTTTAGTAAAAATTTTCTATAATGAAAGACAAAGATGGTAAAATATAGGGAGAACTTTATACTTGCAGGTAGAATGATCTGGGTATTTTATTTGGAGGTAGAATTATCATTGATATATTTGTACTTCTCTCTGTTTCGGCTTTTTCCCACTCTGTAAATGCCCCCCCCCCTTTTTATGTATCTTTGCTTTTGCTCTTTTCTTTTGTAGTTAAAATTAATAAAATTATAAAATCCAGATATTCCATCATGGTTCAACCTACAGAAAGGTCTGGCTGCCAAGTGAGACGGTCCCCCACTCTAACTCAACGTTTAAAAGAACTTCTTAATTCAGGAAGCCTACTGAACTCCTGTCAAGCACCAGGGTATTCAATGATACTTCAAGACCCTATAAAAGTGTATGAAAATCTCATACAAAAACTGCATCCCTTTCTCTTCCATTCTTCATCAGACAAGCATGTTATACCCTTTATCTAAACCATGGTTCAATCAAAAATGCATAGCAGCCAAAACTGCTTTGAATAGGGTCTACCACCAATGCCGAAGTGCTGATGAGAGAGCTAAGCAAGAAACTCTTTCCCAACTGTTGTCCCCAAAAAAGAGTATAAATTATTGATAAAACATAGAAAGAAAAAGTATTCCAAAGAATTGTGGGGAGAGTTTATTAAAGCAGCCAAAGGAAAAAAAACATCCCTTTTCTGGAAGTTAGTCACTTGTAGAGTGTCAGGTGCTAAGTCTCCAATGGTTGCCTGTATCCCTGAAGATGGATAGGTTTCCTTTTTCAGAGAATTGTACAATGATGCTGTTCACTCTTTACCGGTGGTAACATTAGAAAATACCCCAAAATGGTCCCTTGTAACAATGGGTGAGATTGAATCCCTTATTGGTCGGCTGAAAAATGCAAAGGCCCCAGGATCAGATGGTATTCCACCAGAACTTCTGAAAGTGAACAAGGATTGGTGGGCTTCCTTTTTTACACACATCGATAATATGGGTCATATCCCCAAGTCTTGAGGTTTAGCTATAGTTGTCCCTTTTTATAAAAAGGGTAAGAAGGAGGATCCATCAAACTATAGACCAATTAGTCTGTTAAAACATCGTACGTAAACTCTATATAGGCCATTGGATAAATTTTTAGACTGGCTAGAACAAGAAAATATCTTGGCTGCTGAACAGGCAAGCTTCAGAATGGGTAGGTCTACGCTTGATCACTGTCTTACACTACAGCACCTCATTGAGAAATATTCGGCCAGGGGAGCAACCTCATTATATGCTGCCTTTGTCGATCTTAAATCTGCCTTTGACTCTGTTTCTAGACCCCAGCTCTGGAATAAGCTCTTAAATTCAAATATTGACAAAAGACTTTTGTTTCTATTACAGGCCCTGCATGATCATACTTTCCTAGGAGTCAGATGCAGTAGATTTGGCCATCTTATTGACGCTATAGAAACCTTCAGAGGTGTTAGGCAAGGATGTCTAATAGCTCCAGCTTTGTTTATTTTTTAATATCAACAATATAGTAAGCTGGCTCAATACATCTGATCTTCATCTCCCGAAACTTGCAAACTGGCATATATCTGTTTTACTGTATGCTGATGATGCTGTAATATTATCTCGAACCCCAGTTGGTCTTAGGTGAACCCTAAGGAAGTTCAGCATGTTCTAGAAAGGAAGTAAGTGGCCATTGAGAAGGAAAAACTGCAAGCCTCCTAGCCCTCTTTGGGACTATAAATCATAAAGAAGTACTGGCGGCCATTAAAAGAAGGTCAAAAGTTTAAAATTTTTTAAAAAGTAAACGGGACTTTAAAAAATAGTGGAGCAAGCAGATATCATAATTAAAAGGTGAGATCTATTGGACTATATGTTTTGATTCAATTTTGGAACACTCCAGGAAAAAAAGGATTTTTTTTTAAAAGGGAACAGAAAAGCCGCAGATGCCATTTTGAAGAAAATAAAACTTTAAAAAATTAATATCTCGACTTAGGAGCCTCAGAGAACGGCGATTTAGGCTCATCTAAAAGGGCATGCCTTAATCTATAAGACTGTGATATTGAAAATTAATTTGATGAGGTCAACCTCTGAGCCTATTTCAACATTGGCAGTGATGTCTGTGAATAAATCAGGAGCAAAGCAGTTTCATACGAGGGCTAGGACATTTGAAGAAGCAAAAATGTCTAAATGGCAGGAGGTAGTAGAGGCCATGGAGGCAAGATTGGTAAAAGTAATAAAAGGAGAGTAAGAAAGAATTAAAAAAAAGACATTGAATCCAGTGCAGAGATGATTAAAAAAGAATTTAAAAAAGAAATTGAAGATCTCAGAAAAGACTCCTAAGCAGCGTTAAAGAAAGTGCAGGAGGTTGAAGAAAAGGTGAAAGACCAAGATTCAAGAACTGACACAGTGGATTCCACTATAAAAAAAATGCAGGAGAAAGCAGTGCTACAAGACTGTAAACAAATGGAAAATCAGATTCCTTTGAGAGGGGTGCCTGAATCTATTGAGACTGATTTAAGGACATACATAGTAAAAATCATTGCTGAGTTTTTGGGGGATGACCCTGATGAAACTATTTTTATGACTATATTTATAGGGTTAATTCAGAGTGTGCCAGAAAAAACAAACTATCAAGAGATGTGGTTGTAAGATTTGTGACAAGAGATATGGTGGGAAAGATTCTAAGTAAACAATTTGAAAATACATTGAAGGTGGATGGCAGTAGTGTAAGAATCATGAAAGGACTGCCAAGGAAAGTTATAAATGACAGGAGATTATACAAGAAGATATACAAAAAACTGACTGAAAAACTTAGAGAAAATGAAATGAGATACAGATGGGATACTTCCAGAGGGTTTAAGTTTTGAACATAAAGGAGAGAGATTTACAATTACAAGCACTCAAGAAACAATGAAGTTTTTGGATGAACATAAGAAGTTTGTGGGTACAGACTAAAAATAGAAAATCATGATGGATTACAAATTAATATCTTGGAATGCAAATGGACTTAATTCACCACAAAAAGAAAGGCAACGTTTCATTGGATTGGGAAACAAAAATGCAGTATAATTTGCCTATAAGAAGTACACATTAAAAAAATGGATTATAATTTTTTATGGAATAAACAACTGGGTGTGGAATTCTGTTCATTGGCTAAGGAGAAAAATAGGGGAGTTGTTTTCTATGTTAAACAAGAATTGGACCCAAAATTGATTTTTAAGGATTATGATGGTAGATATATTTCAGTGGAAGTGATGTTGAACTATAAAAAAAACTTTGTTATTGGGATTTATGCCCCAAATGGAGCAAAAGACTTTCTTTAAAGACATTATGCAACAATTAGACCAAGTGACGTATGAGCAAATTATGTTAATGGGGGACTTTAATGGAACAGTTAAAAACATTCTGGACAGATCTGGGGGGAAAAAATAATGAAGGAAAATCACCAAAGTCATTTTTTGAGTTAGAAAACAAGAAAGTCTGGAAGATATATGGAGGGAATTTAACCCTAAAAACGTGATTATACTTTCTTTTCAGCAAGGCATAATTCTTTCTCAAGAATTGATATGTTATGGAGTACAATTTTTTTTTGACTTATAATGAAAAAAATAAAGTAGGAGCAGACCACAATCCATTAATGTGGTCTACAAAACCCGTGAAAAAGACTCTAAGATGGCGGATAAATGAAGATTTGCTACAGAAAAAGGAAGTAGTGGTATCTCTGGAAAAGGAGACCAAGTTTTCTTTAAAATAAATGAAAAAGAGGACATTCAATTTCAAACTGTGTGGGATGCATATAAAGCGGTAAAGAGGGGTATTTTAATTACATTGAACAATAAAGATAAAAGAGCCAAAGACAAGCTAATGGTGGATATTCAGAAAAAGATTGTAAAAAAGGAGAAAGCTTAAAAAGATACCTGGGAAAAAGAAAATTATAAGGGAGATTACAATATTACAAAGTCAATTGAGACATTTGTTAAACAAAGAAGTTGAATGGAACTTAAAAAGACTTTAACAGAAATCTTTTGAAGGAGCAAATAAACCCGGAAAATATTTGGCCTGGCAAATTAAGAAAAAAAGGGAGAATAAAATTATTAACAAAATAGTATCGAGAGACAAGGATATTGTTGACCAGGAAGGAATTAAAAGAGAATTATATAAATATTATGCCAAGTTGTTTAAAGGTAAAAAGGTGGACAAAGGAACAATTGAAGTATATTTACAGAAAATCAAAGTAAACTCCTTTACGGAAAATATGGAGAAGGTATTAAATCAACCAATTGAAAGAGGAGAAGTAGAGGTGGCAATTAATTCAAGGAAATTAAGGAAAGCACCCGGTCCAGATGGTTTTACAGCAAAGTTTTATAAAGTGCTTGTGGAGGTGCTATCACCAAAACTTCATAAATTGATGAATATTATAAGAACAGATGGGAAAATACCTAACACATGGAAAGAAGCAGTAATTTCGTTGATACCAAAAGAAGACAGAGATGGCAGGAATATAATAAACTACAGACCAATTTCACTACTTAATAATGACTATAAAATATATGCTAGAATTTTAGCAGAACGTCTTAAACAACATTTGAACAGTGTTATTAAAAAAGAGCAAGCAGGATTTCTTCCCAGGAGGCAAATTAGAGATATCAGAACAGTGGTAGATATTATTGAATATAATGAGAAACATCCTGAAAAAGAAGTAGCACTATTTTTTGCAGATGCAGAGAAGGCATTTGATATTTTGCAATGGGATTTTATGTTTCCAGTGATGGAAAAAATGAGACTGGGAGAAGACTTTATAAGAATGATGAAGGCAATATATACTGAACAAGCAAGACTCTGTATAAATGCAGACTTGATGGAAAAGATGACAATTAGTAAAGGAACAAGACAAGGTTCCCCTCTATCTCCATTGATATTTATAATGACTTTAGAGGTTTTGCTTATGCAAATTCAAGAAGATAAGGAGATAGAGGGTTTGAAACTGAGAGGTTTTTTCTTATAAATACAGAGCGTTTGCAGATGATGTAATGTTTATAAATGAAAATCTCACTCATGTAACACCATCGCTGCTTCGTAAGATACAAGAGTATGGAGAACTGGCAGGTTTTTACATAAACAAAGAAAAATAAAAAATATTGTGTAAAAATATGACAAAGAGTAAACAGAAAGAACTACAAAATTTAATAGAATGCGAAGTTACTTCTAAAGTAAAATATTTAGGTGTGGAAAGCACAACAAAAATATTGATTTGTACAAAAATAATTATGAGAAGCTTTGGCGAAAGATTGATGGAGATTTGATAAAATGGAACAAGTTGAATTTGGCTTTCTTGGGCAGAATTTCCGCAATTAAAATGAATGTCTTACAAAGAATTATGTTCCTGTTTCAAACAATTCCTATAGTGAAAGATAATAAACAATTTAGCAGATGGCAAAGGAAAATCTCAGAATTTGTATGGGCCGGGAAAAAACCAAGAATTAAGATGAAAATTCTGATTGATGCAAAAGAAAGGGGAGGTTTCCAACTACCTGATTTAAGGCTGTATCATGATGCAGTATGCCTGGTGTGGATTAAGGAATGGATGATGTTATTAAATAGAAAACTACTAGTACTAGAAAGTCATGGAAATGTTTTTGGTTGGCATGCATATATGTGTTATGCGAAAAGTAAGATGGATGGGTTTTACAAACATCACTATATAAGAAGCAATTTGTTAAATACATGGCTAAAATATAAAAGATAGGGAGATAAAAGGAAACCACTTTGGATTGTACCAACTGAAGTAATAAAATTATATTCTGATATCAATGAAGAGAAATGGCTATCATACAAAATTGTTAAAAATACATGGCTATCATACAAAATTGTTAAAATTACATGGCTATCATACAAAATTGTTAAAAATACATGGATATCATACAAAATTGTTAAAAATACATGGAGGGAGGGTGGAATTAAAATCGGCTGAAGAATTACAATATAAATATTACTGGTTTCAATTGCAACAGATTAAGAGTTTGCTTGAACAGGACATTAAAAATGATGGAATAAACAAGAAAAAACAGAACTGGAGAGAATGCTGCTTGGTGATAACGAAAAATTGATTTCAAGAATTTATAAACTATTGTTGAAATAGTCTACGGAAGATGAAGTAGTCAAATCTCAAATGATAAAATGGGCAATATAAATAAGGAAATACAGATGGAGTCATGGGAGTACTTATGGAAGAACTCTATGAAGATATCGACATGTTATAACATTAAAGAAAACTGTTTCAAAATGTTATATAGGTGGTATATGACACCTAAGAAATTGGCAAAAATGAATAATCAAGTGTCAGACAGATGCTGGAAATGTAAAAAAACATGAAGGATCGTTCTACCACATGTGGTGGACTTGTGAAAAGGCAAAACAATTTTGGCAAATGATTCAGCAAGAGATCTCAAAAATTTTGGATTATAATATTAAGAAGGCACCAGAAACCTTTTTGTTGGGATTACAAATGGAAAAATTTCTGAAACAAGATAGAACGATAATTTGGTACATGCTTTCAGCTTCAAGGACACTATATGTGCAGATGTGGAAGCAGGATAAAATTCCAGAAAAATGGGACTGGACTTTAAAAGTTATGCACTGGAGTGAAATGGACAAGCTTACAAGAATCTTAAAAGAAAATGATCTAGAGAAGTTTAAAAATGAATGGGGAAAATTTCAAATATATGTTGAAAAACAATGGAAGGTTACAGGATACTTGGCGATTTTTGACACTAATTGAACTTTGGAGGAAGTATATATGGACTATAGTCAAAGAGGAAATATGGGAATATACTTTCTTTTTAATTTTCTTTTGATAAGGACTAAAGGATTATAATGAAGATGGATTATAATTATAACATATGGTTTTTTCTTTCCTTTTTATATTCTTGTTGTTTTTTTAATGAAGATTCTTTATTTGATAAAATTACCTTTTAGTTTTAGCAATTTACTTAAATACACCGTCGGAAGTCATTAAAAGGGGGGAAGGGAGGAGAAAAATGTATGCTTTTGTATGAACTTTTAATAATAGATGATGAGTATTACAGAATAATAAAATTGTTTTAAACAGAAGCTCAGCATGTTCTGTGAAGATGAACTACTCACAATAAACTATCAAAAAACAAAAAGCAGATCAAAACCCAGGAACTGGGCAATAAATGGACATCAGATAGAACAAGTTGACAGTTTTAAATACTTGCGTGTAATTTTAGAGGCCTTTAGTTCTAGGGTTAAGCACAGCAAATACATTGCCGATCTAAGGGAAAGATCAGCAAATGCCATACTGAAATTTTTCTGAACTCATGGATACTTTGTTCCTGCAGCCCTTAAGTTATATAAGGCCAAATCATTGGCACAACTGCTCTATGGAATGTTTTTAGGACCACCCTCCTCATGCTTTGCCCCACAAGAAACAGGTCAGTCCAAATTTTTAAGAGCTGTTCTGCAAGTTCCAAACTGCGTATCCAATGCTTGGATATGATTGGAATCTGGTAATCTCAGGTTTGAAGCGAGGGTTTGTATTTTAACCATCTGTGTGTGTCTGAAAAGTCATTTTAACCCACAAGGCCTGTTTCCTCTGATTTTCCAGTATGATTTCCAATCCAATTGACTCAAGGCATTTCACAGCCGTATTCACAGAACTGGCTTTTCACCTCAGTTACTTTTATCTTCCAGACTTGAACAAGGTAAAGGGCTAATTAAACATAGAACTGAGGATATAGAGTGACAGTCTGACATCTCCAGTGCATCAAAACTTGGAGTGTTGCTAAATATCAAAAGCACTATTGAGCCGGCATCATATCTTGGGTGCCTAGGCACCTTCCTGTCTGCTTTCCTGATCATCTCAACTGCTTTCTTCTTATCAGGATATTCAAGCTCAACAGAGTTCAAGCCAACACATCCTGCTTCGAGGGCAGGGCTGGTAAGACTGGGAAACTAGAGGATAAGCCTCTCCTTCCAGAATCAAGTTTAAGCTAGCTCTGTCCTCAGAGAGGAGGAGCTACATTCCCAGTAGTGAGGACTGACCCACTACCAGGACACCCGGAGAATCAAGATTCAAGACAATATTGAATATAACAATGTAACCAGTATATTATATAACAAAATATACTTACCAGCTTACCAGTTAAGTAGGCTAACTATGTTAATAGCTCAAGGAGAAGACACAAACCTTTAGGTATGAGCGGAGGGAAAGCCACATTTTAATATTTTGCACCTTCTTTAACCGGAAGTGAGGAACTTCTGATTTTCGTGCCCTCCTTGCAGATGTTAAATGGCCAAAGAGTTTGGCAAAAAGTAGCCGCTGTAAAAAAAAAAAAGGTATTAAATAATGTAAGAAAGAACCTTATTTAGACATGCTGATCACCTTATATTATTTTAATTGGGGGAAATCACTACAAGCTCAATAAAAGGACAACATATATATATATACACACAACAAATCATATCAAATACAAGATGGCGCAACCATTATATCCCAAACTTTAAAACAATTGAAAATATAGTAAGGCATTTGTATTCTCTCTTGATTGCATATCTTAACATGGTGTGTGTGTGTCAGTGAAACTGAGAGTGATAGAGGGGTCTAAACCGCTAGCAGAGTCACTCAAGGCAGAATGGTTACAGCTGAGACACCAGACTAAGATGCATCCAACCCCTTCGAGGATCAACAGCTACATCAGTAGAAGATAACAGATAGTTCCAATGGTGATGGAAGCAGAGGAATCCTCAGAGGGTAGCTACTGGGCAACAGCAATAGTGGAAGGTGACAGTGACAGAGAATCTGTCATGGACAGCCACAGTAACATTACAGCTAACCCTGGTTAGTACGGTGTAGAAGAAGGCAATGAAAACCACATTTGACCAACTCTTGTCTCAAAAATCCTATAATGAGGCAATCCAAAATGAAGAAGAAGATACAGTGCTGGAAGATGGAACCCCCAGGTCAGATACTGGGAAGAGCAGAGGACAAATATGACTAGCCCTATTCTTAATGATGCAACTTGACCGAAGCCAAAAGAATGTTCAGTTGTTGACGTAAATGAATACAAGAGTCCAAAGTTGTTTGACACATAGGAAGTATGAATCAAGATAGAATCATAGAGCTGGAAGGAACTCCCAGGGTCATCTAGTCCAACCCCCTGCACAATGTAGGACATTCACAAATACCTCCCCCTGAATTCACAGGATCTGCATTGCTGTCAGATGGCCATCTAACCTCTGTTTGAGAACCTCCAGGAAAGGAGAGCCTACCACCTCTGAGGAAGCCTGTTCCACTGACAAACCGCTCTGTCAGGAAGATAAGCTCAACATAGTAAAAAGAGAAATGAATGCTTAAACACTGCAATCCTAGCAGTGAGTGAATTAAGTGGATTGCATTAGGACATTTTCAGACTGAAAATTGCAAAGCATTTTACTCAGGGAATGACAAATACAGAAGGAACTGAGTTACTCTGAAAGTGAGGCAAGATGTAGTGTAGGCAGTAAGGGGCTATAATGCAAATTCTGATTGAATACTATCAGATTTCATGGAAAGCCTATCAATAACCATCATTCAAGTTTATGCCACAACTACAGATGCTGATGAGGAAGAAATGAAAAGTTTTTATGTGTACCCAGAAAGAGACTGATCACACACCTAAACAAGATGTGCTGATAATCGTAGGTGACTTGAACGCAAAAGTAGGGAACAAAGCAGAATCAAATATTGTTGGAAAATTTGGGCTTCGAGCACAACATGAAGAAGGAGAGTGACTCATAGAATTCCGTAAAGGCAACCATTCATTCATTGCAAACACGTTTCAGGCAAGAAAACATACAATTATATACCTGGACATCATGAGATAGCCAATATAGAAATCAGATTATATAATCAGAAGATTGAGAAGTTCTATTATTTCTGCTAAAACAAGACCAGGAGCCAACTGAGGTACAGATCATGAATTGTTACTATTGAAAATTAGAATAACACTGAATAAAAATACCAAAACAGTCATAGTGCCAAAATACATCTAAGCAACATTCCTGAAGAGTTTAAAAAACATGCAAAGAACAGATTTGCATTACTAAGTTCAAGTGAATGTGAACAAGAACTATGTGTTGAAACCAGAGATTTTATCAAAGAACAATGTGCAAAGACTATTCCTGTAGCCAAAAGAAAAGAAAAACCTTGATGGATGACTGATGAAACTCTTAAAATTGCTACGATAGATGAGAAGCAAAAGAGGTGACAGAAACAGAATCAAAAGTCTAAGAGTAGCTTCTAGAACAGTGATTCCCAATTGAGGTTCCGCGGTACCCTGGGGCACCGCGAACACTTCCTAGGGGTACCACAAGATGTAGATGTACCGCAATGCCAGCCAAACCCCACCACCGCCTACCACCTCTCTCTGACCAGGCCAGCTAGGCATAGTGTGACTCCAAAAAATGCAAGCATGTGAGGCTGGCAGTGCCGCCATATGGATGTGCGAAGAGGCGCTGCCTGGCCCCATCTCCTTGGCATCCTCCTTTTAGCATATGCTGTGCTGATTAGCAGCAGGCAGCGAGCAGAAAGGCACATGTCGCCTGCCGCTACTGCTGCTGATGCCTGACACCTTTGCCCCTTTTTTGCTGCACCACCAGGCAGATCACCCGGCTTGCTTTCCTTCTCCTCCATCCCTCGGCCTGATTGAGTTGATGGCAGACTGGTAAGCAGCAACATGCCATGCCATGCCATGAAGAGGGTCTGCGGGGGAAAGTTGGCTTAGTGGGCCTCGGGAGCTGGGCTCTTGAGACTGCTGAGCGTGATTCCACTTGCACAAAGGGAGTGTGAGGCAGCAAAGCAAGGCAAGTGCACAGAGCCAGGACTGAGAGCCAGTTTGGTGTAGTGGTTAAGTGTGCGGATTCTTATCTGGGAGAACCGGGTTTGATTCCCCACTCCTCCACTTGTACCTGCTGGAATGGCCTTGGGTTAGCCCTAGTACCACAGGAGTTGCCCTTGAAAGTGCAGCTGCTGTGAGAGCCCTCACAGGGTGTCTGTTGTGGGGGGGGGGGGGAGATATAGGAGATTGTAAGTTGCTCTGAGTCTCTGATTCAGAGAAAAGGGCGGGGTATAAATCTGCAGTCTTCTTCTTCTTCTACTGGGAGATAAGTGGGTCCAGGGGACGGGAAGGTGAGGCAGAGAGCGGGTGCCGTGCAGGCGGCCTCGTCTGCGATGGCAAGAGCTCTGTTCCTCTTCTCTAAGTCACCTAAAATGGCAGGTGCCGAACTGGTGCAAAATGGATCCCCTCCTTTATGAGTGTGGGGAGAGATCCTCCCACGAGTTGCACTAAGTTGCAACACAACTCTCCCTGGCAGGTCACCTCCTCAACTCCCATAATGATCTGAAGCAATAGCACAGAGTATTTAGACAGGTTTTCTAATTAGGCTTATTTTGGAGTAGCCACTCTTGGATGAATGGCTGTAAAGTTGTAGTGCACCCAATCAAGAGCTAACCATACTGTGTTAAGCAGAGTCACATCCTAAACCCACTGACATTTATGAATTTAGAAGGATGAAACTCCATTTAGGATCGCACTGTTAACCTGTTTTTTCCTACATGCTACTCATATTGATTTTAAGAACCCACATTGGAACTCTGAATGTAAAGACTGCACTGGCTAGATTAGAAGAAACATTCAGTTAAAAATGTGCTTTCTTCTGCTTCCATCATATTTGAATGAACCCATACCATTGTCTGATGAAGTGTGCTTTTAGCATACAAAAGCTAACATTCACAAGTTGCATATTCCAGGCTAGCATCAGTTCTGACACTGAAAATTCTTGTGTTGCAGTTTGGTGGACAGTTTCTTAACATTAATTAATGAATAAACAGAAACTTAACAGCAATAAACTATTATGTCTCTTATGTAACTAGAAAGCAAATCAATTTTTTAAAAGATGTTTTTCCCAAGGGTACCGTGAGATATGAAGAGCGAGGTCAAGGGTCCCACTATGTTGAAAAGGTTAGGAAACATTGTTCTAGAAACTTGTATGTAGAGACAAAGAAAACTATTATAACGACCAATGTAAAGAAATAGAAGAGAACAACAAAAAGCAGAACAAGAAATCATAGGGAAATTTAAATCATACTGAAAGACCAACATGGAAATACATTAAATTTTTAAAAAAAGATGGGAACAATACATTGAAGAACTATACAAAAGAGATGAAAGGATGACAGATTCCTTCCAAGAAGAATCTTTTGAAGAAGAAGCAACAGTTTTAGAAAGTGACGTGAGAGCTACACTGGGAGCAATTGGGAGAAACAAATCACCAGGAGTTGATGCCATATCAATAGAGCTATTCCAAGCCACAGAAACAGAGACCATTAAAACAAGATTGTGCAAACAAATATGGAAAACAAAATAAAGGTCCACAGACTGGAAATGCTCAACTTAGATCCCAATTCCAAAAAAAGATGTCAAAGAGTGAGGCAACTATTGGACCATTGCATTAATTTTGCACACGTAAAGTGATGCTCAAAATCTTACAGCAAAGACTGTTGTCATATATGGAACCTCAACAGAAAAACTGGTGGCCCAGAGTGGAGCAGTCCCTACTTCTGGAATACAGCTCCTCCTCTCTGAAGGCAGGGTTGACCACTTTGCAATCCCAGAGGGGAGGGGGGCTTGTCCCTGGAGTCCTCAGTCCATTTCCGAACTGTGACTCTCCCTCAAAATGCAACCAGCAACTCAAAACAATGATTTGGAAAACTTTCCCAAATGAACAATTAACATTAACTACAAGGAACCTCTCTAGTTCTGTGAGCCCTTAATGAGTTAGACCAACTCACTTGCTAGCTTACAGCCCCTACTAGGCTAATAGTAAAAGGGGCCAATCACCTATTCTGACAGCAGGCCTCCATGCTCTAGGATCCATATCAGAGAACAACCTTGGGTGGGTAGGATTGGCCCACTCCTGGACCACCGAGAAGGAAGTAGTCCTAGGAGTGGGGCAATCTTTGCATCTAGGACATTAAAAAAAATTAAAACACCCGTGTGCCCTAGGGAGGGATACCCAACTCTCACCGAAGGTCACTTCAGCTGAGGCCACCTTGCCTATCCTATAATGTCTGGTAAAAGAATGTACAGCCCTCCGGGTAGCAGCTTTACAAATAGTCTTTAGTGAATGAAAGGATCCACAGTTCCCTCCAAGCTCAACAGTGTTATGAGCAGAAATTTCACCTCATGAGTAAAAAACCTAGCAGCATTAAAGTTGTCAGCAAGTCCACATTTGAGTATTGTATAGATTAGTTTTTTAAAAGATTACTTCCATAACCTTGTAAAAATCTCAGAAGAAATTCATTTAAATTATATTTTAACTACGTATATTTTAAGAATAGTCTAAACCAGGCCTTGAATCCAGCAGGAGCTCATGGGAGCACAGCTCCTGAACCTTTCTGATGGTTCCCCCTCCTCCTTCCCACCTACCTACCTTGTCCATTGAATAGTAAGTGCAGCTGCATAACAATCTCTGGATGAGCTCTACCACCTATTTTTCTACAAAATGATTCCTGGTCTAAACATTATATGAGGAAAACAGAATGAAATCAAATTTCATCCACCCCTTTCCACTATATTGGTAGACCTGTCTTCTGGAGAACAGGTCTATCCACCCCTGTCCGAATGGAGACACCACACAGGCATGGAAACCCAGTGTGGGGTGCACAGAGACCACGAAGAAGATCAGGAAGTTGTGTAAATGCTCTCAACTTGCCCAAACTATTTATTTATTAAATATTTATACCCCACTTTTCCCTGTGACTCAAGGCAGCTTACGAATCATACTGAAAAGCAAAATACGGGTGTGCAAAAAAAAAAAAAATCTTATTTCTGGCTCCATTGTAGCTTATGGGGACCATTATAGTCAATCAGCCCCATAGGCTATAATGGAGAATTGATCTAGGGGTATCGGGGGCTGGGGGTGGCCCTGTATTTTGAGGCAGAGGCATCAAATTTGCAGCATGGCTGCTGGTGCCTCTCCTCAAAAACCTCCCCAAGTTTAAAAAAGGTTGGACCAAAGGGTCCAATTCTATGGGCCCCAGAAGGAGGTGCCCCCATTCTCCATTGTTTCCAAAGGAGGAAAAATGCCTTGTGGTCAGAGAGCGGAAATATGTGAGCAGCCTTTTATAAACTTGTGCGCCAGCATCCCCTAGCGCAGCTTAGAGAAAACTGTGCCCGTGATGCCGAGGTAGACCCAAGCCTGCAGCTTTATATGCCAGGATGATGCACCCTCTGTTCCCTCTACTGAGAGGAGATGTGGATAAACTTTGTTCCAAGGCAAACTTCCTAAAGACACAGAGAATCAATCTTGGGAATCTGGTTCTATCAATGTAGAAACTCAAAACCAATGCCATTCCTTCTCCTTATCGTGTTTAGGATTGGGACAAAAGGAGGGCAGAACTACTTCTTCCACCCTATGGAAGGTGGAATTCACTTTAGGTATGGAAGCTGGGGTCAGGCTGCAGCACTATCCTATCAGAGCTCTCTATCCACAGAAAGAACCTGCAGCTCAGACACCTGTCTAGCTGATATGATACCCACAAGGAAAATGGTCTTAAACATTAATTCCTTAATTGGGCATGAAGCCATGGGTCCAAAGGAAACTCTGGACAATATTTTCAGTAATAGATTCAGAATCCAGGTATGGAAACGATGAACCTGTGGAGGATTTAATAAGGAAGTTCCCTGCAGGAACCTCTGGCATGAGGATGTCGGGCCAGGGATTTTCCTTTCCTGCTCCTCCTCAAGGCCAAAATATATCAACAGTACAAACCCACGGCTTATAAGCACAGTGTCCCATAAAGAACAAGTCAATTTCACTGCATGACTCCAGAAGAGTTCTTAGTCCTTGAAGGTTGCAGAAAAACCCAAGTAAATTCCTGACACAGTCTAGTCACAAAAGTCAGCTCCAAAGGTAAGTTTGCCTTCATGTAATCGCCAGCTTGAAAAATCACTTTTCACTGAATGCAGCTTTTTCATAAGCCGAATAATATTATAAAATACATTATATCTCTTGCACACGCCAATCTCTCACAGTATTATTCTCAAATGACGGCTTCATTTTTTAATGTTTCTACTTTAAGTATGTGTTAAGTTTATGTTTTGGGCACGGTTGCTTTTCATTCTGTTCTGCCACCACTCTGAGGCCACTCACTCACAACTGCACTTTGAGGTGGCAGGGGTGCCCTGAACAGGCCTTTCCCATCCTGTGTGAGACTCAACTGTGGCGTGTGAAGATGATCAGGATTGTGGTGCTCTTTGGAGCACTGCTGGAGATGTCCTGCTGGAAGGCAGGGCTGAAAAAACTGAGGACTCATGGGACAAGTCCCTGCCCTCCAGGAAAACAAAGCTGGTCAACCCTGCCCTTGGAGAGGAAGAGCTATATCCCAAAAGTAAGGACTGCTCCACTCCTAGGCAGGGCTGGCCCTAGGGCGCCTGGTGCCCCAGGTAGACTCACGGCCTGTGCCCCCCATGGCGCCACCCTGTGGCACCGTGCCCCACCGCCTGCACGGTGGACAAGTGACAGGGAGGACGTAAGGCGAGCGAGCTACGGAGGAGAGGAAGGGGCGGTCGGTCAGAGGAAGAGGATGGACAGCAGGGAGGGAGGAGGCGAGGTGGGTGAGCTATAAAGGAGGGGAAGGAGTGGGTGGACGGAGGAAGACAACAGACGGCGGGGAGGGGTGAGCAGGCGTGGGTGGGTGAGTTACAAAGGAGGGGGAGGGGTGAGCAGGCGGGCAGAGGAGGCAAGCTACGAAGGAGGAGAAGGGGCGAGTAAGCAGGCCGAGGAAGATGACGGATAGCAGGGAGGAGGCGAGGCGGGCAGAGGAAGAGGCAAAGTAGCTATTTGTCTAGGGCATGGGAAGGGCCAATTGGTGTATCTCATCCTTCCAGTGCCCAGGGCTGGCCCTAGGGCATGTGGGGCCGCAGGCAGACTTACTGCCCATGTGCCCCCCCCGCACTGTGGCACACTCAGAGTAGCAACATTAGTCTTGTGCTTACCTACTTTGGCTGGCATCGCAATAGACCCTTGTCTTAATAGAAAGCAGGAAGAGGCTTCGCTCTCACTCCTCCCTTCCAGAAGAGGAAGGGAGAGGGGAGCGAAGCCTTGTTCTGCTCTCTATTAAGAGAGGGCGCTATTCTGATATCCACTTAAGCAGTTAAGCACAAGGCTGGTGCCTGAGTGTGCTGGGGGTGGGGGGCAGAGGTGGCCTGCCCACCACCGCCTAACTGCCCTGCAGCAATTAGGCATTTGCCTTGGATGCTGGGAGGGGAGGAGAGCCCAATTTGGTGCCTCCCCGCCTGGCGCCCTAGGCAAATGCCTAATTTGCCTAGTGGGTGAGCTGGCCCTGCCCCTAGGACCACTGCAGAAATGCCAGATGCAGAATTACTGCTGAACATCAAGAAGACAAAAGAAATGACTACTCGGCACCTGATGATTCTGTGACAATGCAAACAGATCGAGCATCATCCTGACATACCAGTGACAAAGCAGGCGAAACGCTGCTTTGTCCAACATCCATTCAGACTGATCTACTGTCTTCTTGTTCAGCCAGTTGGCTAGAACATTGTCTTTGCCTGCCACATGAACCTCCTTCAGAGACAACAACTGTGTCTCTGCCCATGAAAGGAGATTGCAAGGCTTGGCATGGAGAGAGTTCCCCCCTGCCTGTTCACATAGGCTTTTGCTGTTATATTGTCTCTCTTGACCAGAACATGTCGGTTTGTAAGGAGACTTTTGAATTTCAGTAGCCCCAGGCATATAGCCTGAAGCTCCAAGATGTACTTCCTGTGAGAACCAGGTCCCTTGTGCCAACTGACCCTGGGAGTGTGCCCCTCAGCCCAACAGACTGGCATCTGTGGTCATTATGACTCTCTGGGGATCCCTCATCGGAACCCCCAGGAGGAATCTGGAGGGCTCTAGCCACCATTGAAGCTGACTTCTCAGTTCTACCAACAGGCTGACTAATAAGTGGAGTTTGTTGGATATAGTCTGCTGGAAGGGAAGCAGAAACTGTTGTAATGGCATGGCATGAAAACATGCCCACTGCACCACATCCTGGCACGATACCAGCATGCCTAACAGCTGAGCAAGAAGGATCACCTGTACCTTTGGCAAGGCCAAAACCTCCCTCACCAGAGATTGAAGTTTCCGCTGCCTTTCGGCTGTCAGAAACACCCTGTCCAATTGTGTGTTTATCTGCAACCAGGTGTACTACCTGTTGGAAGGGTACAAGGGATCTACCACAAACCCATGTTCCTGTAGGGTCCTTACAGTTAAATGGGTCACTGACTGGGCCTGGATCAGAATATCATCAAGATATTATTGTTGTTGTTGCTGCTGTTGTTATTAGTTTGTTTATATTCTGCCCATTTCCCCATGGGGGCTCAGAGCAGAGTACATCCTATATACAAGGCCACTCCCAGAAGCCTCAGGTGGGGATACGTGGGGATGATTCGAGGTCAAAGGGAAGGGCCTGATATTGATAGTGATTCCTGTTGTAAGTGAACCGAAGGAACATTCTGCTTTGGCAGAATCAGAACATGCAAATATGCCTCTGAGAGATCTATAGATGTCTAGAGATCTGTAGGTAATCCTGTGACTGAATAACTAGCAGAATCGAAGGCAAGGTCTTCATCCGAAACTTTTTGGTTCTCACAAATTTGTTGAGCCATTTCAGGTCCAGGATTGCCCTGACATCCCCATTTTTCTTTGGCACTAAGAATACACTCCCTGGCCTCTCTGAGGCACCAGCACCAGTTTCATAGCCCCTATGTCCAGCAAGTGTTGTATGGCCCCCAACATCTGCTGATGAGTCTCTGGATTGATTCGTTTGGGCATTTGCCGAAACCGCTGAGGAAAGGAGTCCAATTCTAGTGCATAGCCATTTGACAGTCTGCACCACCCACTTGTCCATGACTG
Source organism: Heteronotia binoei (assembly GCF_032191835.1). Classification (NCBI taxonomy): domain Eukaryota; kingdom Metazoa; phylum Chordata; class Lepidosauria; order Squamata; family Gekkonidae; genus Heteronotia; species Heteronotia binoei. The sequence goes on from NC_083230.1 coordinate 4,620,914, forward strand.
TTGTTTCCCAATGAGTCGTGAAGTGTTGCAGACGGCCTCCTATCTGCATCAACTCCCTGTCAGTGGTGTAGTCATTGGGACCCACCTTTCTTGGGGTTACTCTTGGATCTGTGGTCCAACTTTCCTGAAAAAGGCTTGGATTCCCGTTTTCTTGGTTGCCACTTGCCCTTGAAAGTCTTGAAATTGGATGAACTAGAGCCTCTCTTGGAGTCTCAAAAGGACTGAAAATGCTTCCTCTGCTTGGTCTCCTTTTTTGAGGATAGCACCTTCTTTTTGTCCTTATTCTCCACCAGGAACCTTTCCAGGGCATCACCAAGAAGTTTCACTCCTTTAAAGGAAACAGCTGCCACCTTTGCCTGCACTGCTGCATCTGCTTCCCAGTCTTGAAGCCAGATGTTCCGTCGAACTGTGACACTGGAAGCCATAGCCCTGGCAGACTGCTGGATGGCATCTGATGTCACATCAGCAATGAAGGCATTTGCTAACGCAATTTTCTTCAGCTCGTTCTTAAATTCTTTAGGTATACTACTCTCAGCGGATGCTAAATTAGAAGCCTTAGAAGCTCAGGTGTACGTTGCTCATGCAAACAAGGATTCTGCTGTGGAAGCTCTGATAGACAAAGCTGAAGCTCAAATTCTTTCCTGAGCGCTTGCTCCACCCTTCTGTCACATCAGTAATACTGAACTAGAAAGTAAACTGTTAACCAGACCATCCACCACTGGGACTTTCAGTCTTTTGGTAGCCTCTGGGATCAAGGAATAGTTTTGTAAACAATTGCTGGTTAGTCTTTGGCTTGGCTGGACGCTCCCATTCAGCTTTAATAGGACTAAATAAAGGATCGGGGAGAGGAAGCCCAGTCTGAGGAACCCCAACCTTAGGCATCATTTTCCCAGCCATTGGCAATTCAGGGTCCAGATCCTCCTTCTCTTTGAGGGGTGGAGGGGAATTCCAATGCCTTGAGAACTTTGGGTAACAGCTCTGAATAATATTCCATGGGGAAGAGCCTGGACTGGACTACAGGTAGCACCTCTTCTTCTTCTGATAGCTCACCCTCCTCCTTTTCAGAAGAGTGCTCAGAAGACTCCGTCTTCTTCTTGAGAGTTTAGCAAAGAAGACTCCAGTCCCACTGCCAACCTGGACCTTTTAGGGAGCATGGGGGACCTATCAGGGCTCCTGTCTTTTCTTTAGGACCTGGCTATTCCTAGCTGCAGAAGAGCTGGTCCCTGATAAGGGACCTAACTCCCAGTCCTTCAACAGTTCCATTTTGAGCAATTTCAACAAATTAACCTTGACACCTTCCCCAGAAAAATCTGGCTCTGTTTCCCTTGAGGCAGCTTGTGCAGAGCTGGAGACTGAGAACTGGAGCAGCTCAAATTCACTGGGTGAGCTTTCTTTACTGTTCCAGCCCATCAGCCATTTTGTCCAGACTGGAGGCTGGAAAATAAACCAAAAGTGAAAATAGGAAACTTGCTTTAACACAAGAGGCCACAAGATGGCATGTGCCAAGCCTCTCCCCCAGAAGACCGGAGCTGTGTTTTCCAGCCCTTGGAAAGCTTGATAAGGCAGTGGGGAGGGTCGCCACTAACCCCATCCCTGCTCCAGAAATCACCCCACAAACAGGCGCCATTGCCATCGCTCGGGGAAAACAAGCCCTTTCTATCTCCCTTTCCCAAAGGGTTCCCCGTGGTTGCTGCATCAGCATCTTGCCAGAGCCACAAAGGAGTGGTTGTCCTGCTCATTTAGGTCAGCTAGCACCACTGCTGCGGCGTGAGGTAGACCATGTCGACTCTACCGCTTCCTGCCATGTCCAGGCTGTGAGAGTCTGCAGCTTGCCGACTTTTGTTGAGGGCCTCCCTAATGCTAGCGGCTATACACCGCTGGGCACTGACTGCAGCCTTTGTATTTGTTGTCGGCCTGAATTGCTGTGCTAGCCAGTGCTGGACGTGTCCTGTTTCTACCACAGGGCCGGTAAGACTGGGGAAATCCCAGGGGATAGGCCACTTCCTCCTGGAGCAATTAGATGGACCGACTCTGTCCCAGAAGAGGAGGAGTCTATTCCCAGCTGTGAAGGACTGTCCCACTCTCAGGAACCACCAGAGAATGGCTAATGATAGGACATTTTGGAGGACATTAATTCATAGGGTTGCCATAAATCAAAAGCAACTTGACAGCACTTAACACACATATATCTGCATTCCAATCAGAGGCAGTAAAAGAACATGAGGAGCTTGGAACTACACTTACCTGCTTGTAGGTTCTCTCAGCCACGCACAGGAGGAAAAAGAAAATCCACACAAGGGAGACACGGACTATAAAGCATACTATAACCATAAAAAGAACCATTCTGTCTCCATTTGACCCAAATGCTATAGTATAGAGTTCGGTAGCTGAATGCGTAGCTAGATGCTCCAAATCCTTAGCTTGGGAAAGTCGAAATACAAATGGAGTCAACCCCAGGATTAAAGAGACAACATTTCCAAAAATCTGATAGCCTATTCCTGGTATGTAGCTGTTCACCTAAAGATGAGAAATATTAAATACATGCAATTTAATATAATGTACACTAACAACAAATCTTTATTATCAAGTCTCCATTTGAACAACTGTTTTCAGTATTTTTGAAAGGTCAAGTATACTACTTTACAGGAAGCAACCATTTCCAAGGTACACTCGGGCAGATTATTTCAGCTCTTCTACAGATGCAGGTGGGAGGAAGGGCCTTGTTCTCTCCTTCCAAGGCTATGCTGTGGATTGTGGCACATATGTTGACAAAAAGTCATGCAGGACAAGGGCTGCAGTGAGGAGAGGAATCAGGTGAGACTGCTCCTCTTTTCTTGTCCCAGCAGAAAAGCTGGTAGAGTTCAACCCAGTATTTATTTGATGCTCAAAAATTCTTGCAGGTCAAATTTCTGAAAGGTTTTTAAAAATGGTTCCAATTAAGTATTAAATTTGAAGGTTAAAAAAAGAACACCTTAAACTCCAGTTATTGGTGCCAAGATCTTTCCTCCTGACACCAATGCAAACCTGGGTCAAGGACCAGGTGCTGCAAGAAATATCTGGCCTACGAAAGCACAAAGGTAGAAGGTGGAGGGGCAATGAGCCACACCCAAATCAGATCACATTAGCTGAAGGAGAACAGGTCATTGCAGGGAAAAGCCTGAGGAAGTATGCGGCAACATCTCACCAGAAACCAGAAGTAATCGGATCAGAATGCAGCAACTCCAATAGTTATATCAGTGTGCCTTTTGCCACAACAGTATTTCCTGTCCTCATTAGCATATCCTTTGTATTTATATAAGATACAATTAAAAGCAATCTAGTGCTCTCTTGTGAGATTTACATTTAGACCCGAAATTCTGCCAGCTTTTCGCCTATCCTTTTAATTCAATCTATAAATCAAAAGGAAAAATCTAACTATGGTCCAGTCAGCTCCAGGTTTGGTACAGTTTGGGCTTACTCTCCATAACTCAGTCTTATGTAGCATGGATTCACTTCTGGGTTCCAAAATTCCATCTTCTCTTTCAGAACCCTATCTACCTGCTTCTTAAGTGTGGAAAGAATCCTTCTCCAAAGGTGTACTTGTGTACTCTTGGATGCCTCCCATATCTCAAGACCTGCTCAGTACTCTGACACACACTATACTGCTCTCCACTGGGGATTTACTAGCGACCCAGTTGTAATCTCAGATATATTCTCTGCTGGACGTCAAAGTCAGATTTTCCAGTTCTCTTTTGCCTTCTTCCTCAAGCTCTCTCCTTCCAAATCATATCTGTAAGTGGGGCTACTGGCTCACCTTCATGGTGCTCAGTATTATTCTCTTGTCCCATTTGGTTCATTTCTCCAGCTTAACACTTTATATGATCTCTTCCCAATAAATCTTCTTTCCGATTTACATCCCACATGTATTCTTGGCTGCATTCATGGGTACCTTCAATACTGCGGTAGCATCAACCCACACAGCCAAACACCTTGATTACTGCCAAGAGGATCAGTGCTCTGAATTGGTGTCAAAAGGCTCTTAGGAAGAAACCAAGAGTACTAATCCACAGGACATTTGTTTCAGGTAGCATTAACATTTGAGCCAGCATAACTACAATAAAGATTTGAGTTAGAAGCTGTGGAGGAGAGGAAGTATGTCTATTGCGGTGTGCATTTTTTTTAATTGGTATTTTTTGGTTCAGGTCCATTTGGATCCTAAAAAAATTCAGTACTACCAAAAAATTCTGGAATTTTTTCAGAAATTCTGATTTTTTCAGGTCCAATAAACGCAAACTGAAAAATACCAATTTAAAAAAAAGCCAGCCTGATATTTAGGCTGGCTTGGCTTCTCCTGCAATATGGTTTAAATTGTGCTGCAGGAGGAACTGGCCCCAGGATCTGTGTGCTGTGGGAAGGTCTCTTAAGGGCATCCTTACCCTATCGCTTATACCACCTGTGGCTCTCCCCCCACAGTGGCTATCATTTTACCCTCCTATTATACTTCAGGGCAATCTATAAAAGGTGCCTGCACCGCCTATGCTGTATTTTATCTTATGGTTTCTGTTTTGATATTGTTTTATTATTTTATTGCTGGGTTTTAATTGTTATTTATTAATGTCTGTAATCCACCCTGAGCCCTCCTATGGGAAAGGGCAGAACATAACTCTACTAAATAAATAAATAATTTTTTTAATCCCGGCTGGGAGGGCTTTAAACTGTGTTGCAGGAGAAGCCAGGATCTGCATGTGGTGGAGTCTAGGGATGTCTCTCCTCACTACACACAGACCTGGCTGGGATGCTTCTTCTGCAGGGTAGTTTAAATCCCGCTGCAGGACAAGCTAGCCCCAGGATCTGTGTACTACAGGGAGATCTCTACCCACTGCATGCAGACCTGACTCGGATGGCTCCTCCTGCTGTGTGGTTTAAACTTCTGAAATATACAAATCCAAGTAATGCTTTACATTCTTATGCTGATTAGGCAAAGCTGGACAGATCTGCCCAACTTGGCGTGAAGAGGGGCTTCTTTGCTTTCTGCATTTATCCAGTTTTATGACTGCATAAGGAACAAGACAAAACCTGAAGAAATGGAACAAGATACAGTCATACACTTAGAAATTTAATCCTAAGCATGTATACAAAAAAGTAAGCCCCATTTTATTTAGTGCGACTCACTCCCAGGTACGTGTCTTTAGCCGTGAACCATTCAGGGAAACAACATCCTTCTCATCAGATATTATTTTAAAAAACTCACCCTGTTCATTATCATGCCACTGATTTCAAGCACCGACATATCAGCTTTTTTGCAGTCATGACCTTCCCAAACAATTGCACTCACTTTTTCCAAACCAGGGTTAGAACTGTGGAACCAAGGCAAATGACTCTGCCAAAAAGAAAGAGTTATTCTGAAATACAGTGAGTTCTACACACATGACAAACACTAATACTGATTCCTCACTAGCACTTGCTCCGCCCCCAGGCTTCTGCTCTCCTTGGAGCCAGCAACCAATTTTGGGAGAGGTGTTCAAAGACCTGAGACAGATTGAGGTGACGAGAGAGGAGGTCCTACAACTGATAGACAAATTAAAAACTGATAAGTCACCGAGCCCAGATGGCACACATCCGAGAGTTCTGAAAGAACTCAAAGGTGAAATTGTGGATCTCCTGACAAAAATATGTAATATCTTTCATTTAAATCTGCCTCCGTTCCTGAGGACTGGAAGGTAGCTAATGTCACCTCCATTTTTCAAAAGCGTTCCAGAGGAGATCTGGGAAATTACAGGCCAATCAGCCTGACTTCAATACCAGGAAAGTTGGTGGAAACCATTTTCAAAGAGAGAATTAGCAGGCAGATTGATGAACAAAAGTTATTGAGGAAGACTCAGCATGAGTTTTGTAAGGAAGATCTTGTCTCACTAACCTGCTAGAGTTCTTTGAGGGGGTGAACAAGCATGTGGACAAAGGGGACCCAAGAGGTGTTGTTTACCTTGACTTCCAGAAAGCTTTTGATAAAGTTCCTCATCAAAGGCTCCTTAGTAAGCTCAAGAGTCATGGAGTAAAAGGATAAGTCCTCTTGCAGATCAAAAACTGGCTAATTAATAGGAAACAGAGAGTGAGCATAAATGGGCAATTTTCTCAGTGGAGGATGGTAATCAGTGGGGTGCCGCAGTGCTCAGTACTGGGTCCCATGCTCTTTAACTTGTTCATTAATGATTTGGAGTTGAGAGTAAGCAGTGAAGTGACTAGGTTTGCAGATGTCACTAAATTGTTCAGGGTGGTGAGAACCAGAGAGGATTGTGAGGCACTCTGAAGGGATCTGTTGATGCTGGATGAGTGGGCATCAATGTGGCAGATGAGATTCAATGTGACCAAGTGCAAAGTAACGCACATTAGGGCCAAAAATCCTAGCTATAAATACAAGCTGATGGGGTGTGAACTGGAGGAGACTGACCAAGAGAGATCTTGGGGCTGTGGTAGATAACTCAACGAAAATTTTGAGACAGTGTGTGATTGCAATAAAAAAAGGTCAACACCATGCTGGGAATTACTAAGAAGGGAACTGACAACAAATCAGCCAGTATCATAATGCCCCTGTACAAATCGATGGTGCGGCCTCATTTGGAATACTGTGTACAATTCTGGTCACTGCACCTCAAAAAAAATATAGCATTGGAAAAAGTCCAGAAAAGGGCAACTAGAATAATTAAAGGGTTAGAACACTTTCCCTATGAAGAAAGGTTAAAACACTTGGGGTTCTATAGCTTGGAGAAACATCGACTGAGGGGTGACATGATAGAGGTTTACAAAATTATGCATGGGATAGAAAGGTAGAGAAAGAAATACTTTTCTCCCTTTCTCACAATACGAGAACTCATGGACATTCAATGAAATTGATGAGCAGTCATGTTAGAACCAATAAAAGGAAGTACTTCACCCAAAGGGTGCTTAACATGTGGAATTCACTGCCACAGGAGGTGGTGGCGGCTACAAGCATAGCCAGCTTCAAGAGGGGATTGGATAAGCATATGGAGCAGAGGTCCATCAGTGGCTATTAACCACAGCATATTGTTGGGGCTTTCTGTCTGGGGCAGTGATGCTCTGTATTCTTGGTGCTGGGGGGGGCACAGTGGGAGGGTTTCTAATGTCCTGGCCCCACTGGTGGACCTCCTGGTGGCACCTGTTTTTTTTGGCCACTGTGTGACACAGAGTGTTGGACTGGATGGGCCCCTGACCTGATCCAACATGGCTTCTCTTATGTTCTTAATTCCCCACTAGTTACTGTGTGCCTGCATTCTGACTTGCAGCTTCCTCTAATTTTCCCCATCACAACTTGATCTTGTTTTTGAAAGATCCAGAAGCTGCAAGGGAAATTGTAGGGAGTCGTGAGTTAAAATGCAGCTGCACACTGAATAGTGGGGAATTGGTTGCTTGCTCTGAAAAAAGGAAACGTCTGGGGGCAGAGTGACTGCTAGTAAGGAATCAGTATGTATCAGCACATGTACCTTATCATAAGAATTAAAATTATATTTAACTAGAAGTAAAGCTCATTGTAGGAAGAAATACAATGGGCCCTAGAAAAATACTGGGGGGGGGGGGAGTGAATGTGTAGATGGCCGGAAGGAAGGAAGGCAGAAAAACAGAATGAATGAAAAAGAAAGAGACAGAAAGAATGACAGAAAGAATGGTAGGAGAAAGATGGGCAGAAAGGAGTGCAAGAAAGAAAAATTAAAGGAAGGTAGTCAGAATGAAATAAAAAGACAGAAAGACAGAGATACAGAGAAAGAATGAGAGAAAGAACAGAAGAGGGAGGTAGAAAAAGAGGGGGAGAAAGGAGTGAAAGAAAAATGAGAAGAAGGAAGACAGAATGAAAGAAAAAGAGAGAGAGAGACAGAAAAGGAATGAGAGAAAGGAAGGGAGACTTATTGGGAATCGGTTGCTTGCTCTGAAAAACGGAAAGAAAGAAACGGAGAGAAAGGAGTAAAAGAAAGGAAAAGGAAGGAAGGAAGGAAGGAAGGAAGGAAGGAAGGAAGGAAGGAAGGAAGGAAGGAAGGAAGGAAGACAGAAGCAGACAGGAAGGCAGGCAGCCATTAAAAGCGCCCCCTCCACCTCCTCCTACTTGCAGGAGAGGGGGAGCCAAAGGGAGCCTTCTAAAGTCTCCCTGCCTCTTAAAGCAGTGATCCCCAACCTTTTTGGGACCAAGGTCTGGTTTTGTGGAAGATGATTATTCCATGGCCCGGGGTGGTTTCGGGATGATACAATTGTGCACTTTATTTTTAGAAAAATCACAAATACCGCCCCCCCCACACAAAAACACCATTTTTTTTTTACTTTTGTACTTTAAATACAAACATATGTAAACATTAACAGTCTTGCAATACTTTGTTGATGATGCCCCAGTTCTGTCTGGAGTGGGAGAAACTATAAAACTAAACTGGAGTGTTTGTCTACAAAACTATAGCCTTCCTCAGAAAAATAGCTACAACTCCTAAGAGGCAGTACAATAATAGAGAGACAGTGAGATATAGTGGTTAGTATGAGCCTACAATTTGGAAGGCTTAATTTCACAATCGCAGGCCATAAACAAAATCTGCTGGATGAACTCTCACACAAATGGTGGTGGTGGGGGGGGGGGGGGGAGACACAGAGGTCTCCAACTTTCCCTTGCAAACAGAGACAGTGGGGGAATGGGAGAGGAAGGGAAACAGATCTTAAGGGCCACTGGGCTCCAACTTACCTTTGCAAACTGAGATAGCAGTGGGGGGGAGAGGAAGGGAAACAGATCTTAACTCTCAAGCTTTCCACAATGTGGAAAGCCTGAGCAGGACCAGGAGCACTCCCGCGACTCCATTCAAGCTTCCTGCAACCTGAGCAGGGCCAAGGCTAGCACTTGTTTAGTGTGCTCCTTGCAAGCGTTGCAGCACCCCTGACCTGAATGGGGCCAGGAGCCGGGGCCAGAGCTTTTGTAGCATGCTCCTCATAAGGAGCATGCTACGCAAGCGTCATAGTGCTCCCCTGACCCTGCTCAGGCAGCTCCAACTTTTCTTTGCAAACAGAGGGGGTGGGAGAGGAAGATCAGTTCTCACGTGGCCTGGTTGCAACAGTCCATGGATTGGTACCGGTCCACAGAGAGGGAGTTGGGGACCCCTGTCTTAAAGCAAGCGGCGGACAGGCGGACCCGCTCCGCTGGTGGCTGTAAGAGGCAGGGAGCTATTGCAAGCCTCCCTTTCACTTCCTCCTGCTTGTAGATGGCGGGGAAGCAAAAGAGAGTCTGTTCCATCTCATGGGGCCATAGGACAGAGTGGATTTCACTGTATCTTATGGGCCCATAGGACAGAATGGACTGCATTGTAACCTATGAGCCCATAGGACAGAATGGAGTCCATTCCAACCTATGGGCCCATAGGACACAATTGAGTCCATTCTGTCCAACAGGCTCATAGTATAGAATGGACTCCAATCTGTCCAATGGGCTGACAGGATAGAATGGAGTCCATTGTGTCCTAATGACCCAGAGAACAGAATACATTCCATTCTATCATGATCCCACTGTATCCTAATTTGAATAGAAAGAGTGAAGAGTATTTGCAGGTGAAAAGGGAGATTGATGTTTATTTGCTGCTGTTGAACTGGCCTCTCCCTGTTGTGAATGAACATTCCTTTTGTGTTAATTGAAGAGAAGGAACTGCTGCTGTTTGCCTCATGAACATGTCTCTCACAGTTTACTGTTTGTTTCACTGCTTCGCAGCAGTGTTGTTTGGGGGGTGGGGAGACGGACTATTCGGGACTTCCTACAACGGGCCCTGAGGAGAGGCATTAGTGATCATTAAGCCCCCAGGAACCTTTCAGCAGAGAACTGTCTCCCTCAGAGGTCAGTGACTGTCTGGTAGGGTTCTTGCCTGATGGGGCTGGTGGTGGGCGGGGGAGAGGAAAATCAGCCAATGGTATGTCAGAGAGAGTGCAAGCTAATCCTGCATAGCCCACATCAAACCAATGAAAAAAACAGGTTGCTTACCTGTCACTAATGATCTTAGAGTGTCACCTGTGCAGTCACACACATGGGTTTGGGCCCTTGGTTGAAGTTGACCTTGGAGAATTCCAATAGCAGCATAGCGTGTTTTGGGCAGGTTCTTCTCTGCTCCAGGGAGCAGGCACACATTGCGCATGCCTAGAGCGGGGGAGGAGCTCCGCTTCCCGCTCAGTTTCTTCCAGCCACCACTAGCAGTTTCTTCCAGCCACCGCTAGAGCCAGTTTGGTGTAGAGAGCCAGTCTGGTGTAGTGGTTAAGTGCGTGGACTCTTATCTGGGAGAACTGGGTTTGATTCCCCACTCCTCCACTTGCACCTGCTGGAATCGCCTTGGGTCAGCCATAGCTCTGGCAGAGGTTGTCCTTGAAAGGGCAGCTGCTGTGAGAGCTCTCTCAGCCCCACCCACCTCACAGGTTATCTGTTGTGGGGGGAGAAGATAAAGGAGATTGTAAGCCGCTCTGAGTCTCTGATTCAGAGAGAAGGGCGGGGTATAAATCTGCAATTCTTCTTCTTCTAGCAGACCTAACCAGGTAAAGTAGCAGGAAATGCCAGCAGTGGGGAAGAGTGGGTGGGTCATGTGTGACTGCACAGGTGACCTCTCGAAGATCATCAGTTACAGGTAAGCAACCTGTTTATCTTCTTCATGGTCGCTGTGCAGTCCCACATATGGATGTTTAGTGAGCTGAGGTACCTGGATGGTGGGTGCTGGCAAATAAGAGTCCGAACTAGAATCAAGCACAAGTTAACAGCTCGAAACATGTACTGTGTCTTACAGGCTCACCTTGAGTCTATAGCAGAAACTTCACTGGAGCACAGACGACAACACCAATCTGCCAAAGGACGCATCTTGCCTGGATTAGACATCGAGGGCATAGTGAGTCACAAAGGTTGAAGGCGAAGACCAGGTGGCTGCAGCACATACGTCTTCCAGTGAAATCGCTTGGAGAAAGGCAGAGGAAGTAGACATCGCCCTGGTGGAATGGGCACGGACCACCTCAGATAAGGGTTTCTTTGTCAGTTCATAGCAAAGTTTAATAGTTGATGACACCCATTTCAAACGAACTTGCAATGTTATTCTGGTACCCTGTTTAGAGGCTCTGTAAGCGATACAAAGTCTCTGGTCCTTCCTGAATGAACTCGTTCTGTGAAGATAAAAGGCAAGTATTCTGTGCACGTCGAGTGTGTGTAAAGCCCACTGAGCAGAATCCGAAGGATTCGGGCACAATGTTGATAGGACAGTAGGCTGCAAAAGGTGAAAAGAAGAAGTGAACTTTGGCAGAAAAGACAGATCAGTCCGCTATACTACTTTGTTCTTATGTAAAATGGTATAAGGAGGGTCACATCAGAAACCTGAAATGTCGCTAGCAGGTTTCGCTGAAGTGACAGCTACCAGGAAAGCTGTTTTCAGAAAAGTAAGTACAATGGAGCAGTGGCAAGAGGCTCAAAGGGTTTACCCATGAGCTGTGCCAGTACTAGAGAAAGGCTCCATGAAGGCAGGAATGGTTTGATCTGAGGTTGAATCTGTGAGCAACCCTTCAGAAAAGTTTTAGATAGCGGGTGTGAGAACACCGAAATATTGTCCACAGTAACATGGAAGGCAGAAATCGCTGAAAGGCGTATTCGGATCAATGAGGGCTGAGACCAGCATTTGAAAATGAAAGCAAGTAGGGAAAAGAATTCCAAGAGTGGAGCAGTATAAGGATCCAAGGCATGCTGTGAGGCATAGGCATAGGCAGAAGAGCGTGTCCATTTTAACAAGCAAGTTTTGTGAGTGGACGGTTTCCTAGCACTCCGCAGAACTTCTTGTACTTCTGCCGGAAACTGCACTATTTGATTCTCCAAGCAGTCAGTTGGAAAAAGCCTCGATTGTGCTGCATCATTATGTCCGGAGTTAATGGAAGACGCTGAAAAACTCCCTGAGACATTAGAAGTAGAGTGGAAAACCAAGGCTGCCGAGGCCACCAGGGGGTTATTGGTATGCAGTCTGTGTGGTCTGTCTGTATCTTCTGCAGAGTTTTGCTGATCACTGGAAAGGAAGGGAACATGTAGAATAGCGCTCCCGACCAGCGGAGGAAAGCATCTCCTAGAAACTGAGGGGTCAGAGCTTCTCTGCTGAAGTAAATTGGACATTTTTGCATTGATATGGGAGGCAAATGCATCTATCTGTGGGCAACCTCATCTTTGGAAGAGTGGTAGAAGGGAGTGATCACTGAGTGACCATTCTAGATCATTGGGTCTCAATCTGATGAGCACGTCCACTTGAATTTTGAGAGTTCCTGGTAAATGGATGGCTGTGAGAAAAATGTTGTTGTCGATGCACCACATCCACAGCTTCTGGGCTCGTTTGCAGAGGCGGCCTGAGGCTGTGCCCCCTTGCTTGTTGATATACTGTTGACATGTTGTCTGATGCTACATGAACTGGATGGCTGCAGTCGTGGCTGCCATGAGTCCTAGAAGACATTGGATGGAAACAGCTGTCTGAATGGGTTTGGCAAGGAAGTGTGAGATCATGTCCTTCAGAGTTCGGGTTCTGTCTCCTGGAAAGTAGACTCTGAAGTTCATTGTGTCTAGCAGTGCACCTAAGAAGTGCAGTGTTTGGGAAGGTTGCAGATGTGATTTGGCAAAGTAGACCAAGGCTCTGGAGCAACTGCAGGGTTGTCATGATTTCTTGATGGAGCTGTTGTTTCAGTGTTGAAACTATTAACCAGTCATCGATATACAGAAAGATCTGGATCCGTTATTGACGAAGATGACAGCCATGCACTTGGTGAAAACCCTGGGTGCTGTTAAAAGGCCAAAAGGAAGTACCTTGTATTGGTAATGTTCTTGGCCGTCAGAAAAAGGGAGATATCAGCGGTGATGGGGCTGAATGGTGATATGAAAGCGTCTTTGAGTAAGAGATGCAAGATCATCTGCAGTGATCTTCCAGAACTTCTGGGGATGAATAAATCGATTAGGATCCCTCATGTCAATAATGGGATGTTTCTCCCCGTCCTCTTTTGGGACAATGAAGTACCTTGAGTACTATCTGGTTCTGAGTTCTGAAGGAGGTCCCGGCTCTATTGCCCCTTTGGATGACAATGAATGCACTTCTTCGTTGAGGACTTGGGAAGCTGGTGTTGGGATGATGTGGGGAAACTGGGGCACCTCTGTAAACTGAATGGCATACCCCACTCTGATGATAGTGAGGACCCAGACATAGGATGTTATACTCTCCCATTGATGTACAAAGGGAGAGAGTCTGGTTCCTGTAGGTGGGGAATGAGGTGTTAGGTGAAGTTTCAGATGAGTATGGAAGTCAAACAGACTGTTATTTGGGGAAGCTCGTTTGGATTGATTGGTCTTCTGCTTCATAGGGAAAGAAGACCTTGATGAAGAAGATTGTTGCCTTCTCTTCCAAGTGTCAGAAGGTGGATAATACTTCCACTGAGCGGACCATTGCTTTGTTTTGAGGGGCTCAGAAGAAGAGAATGTAGTACTGGAGATGCCCAGGATTTAACCTTTTCCCGATTATCGTCTACATTAGATAGTACCTCATCACTCGTAGAATGAAATAGGCCCTCTCCGTTGAAGTGGAGATCCTCAACCTTAGCTTTTAAGTCAGGCTGGAGAGATGTGCCACAAAGCCAAGCACGATGCTGGATTGCTATAGATGTTGTGAATGCTCTAGAGAAGCATGAAACAGCATGCTTCAGAGAAATTATTTGCTGGCGAGCTACAGAAGTAAGTTCTTGAATAACAGCTGTAGCTTGGGATTGAGCAGCATCTGGTAGAGTTGTTAAAATGGGTGTTAAATGGTTTGCCAAATTGAAACTATACATTGAAAAATAGACAAGGTAAGTATGCAGCTTGTGAAGAGTGGTCATGGTAGAATAGAGCTTGTAACCTAAAGTATCAAATTTATGATTCTCACGATCAGGCAGAATAGGGTAGCGACAGGACTTAGATTTTGAAGAGGAATGGATGATCACAGAAGAGAAATTTTTCATCAGCTGACTGGACACAATACAAGGCATCAAGACGCCTAGGTGTTGGCGGGATTGAGGCAGGTGTGTCCCAAGCCTCTTTGAGCATCGCTAAGTGGACCGGCAACATAGGAAGTAAAGTTGCATGAGGCAACTCTGATTGGACAAGCTTGTATACCAGGTTAGTAACTTCAGGCTTATCTGTGTGAACAGGAATGTGAAGGGCTTCAGACATCCTAGTGATCATCACCATGTAGGGTTTAGCCCCTTCAGAGGATGAGAGAGGACTCCTGGGTGATATCCTGAGGTTGGTCAGGGGCCAAAGAGTCACCAGTCTCAGAGGAAGATGTAAATGAAGCATCTGAGGGATCCACCGGATCCTTGGGAGAAGTGTCATTTTTAGGCAGGAGGTTGTCAGGCATATAGATTGGTTCTTGAACTGGCTGTGGTAGCTGTGAAGGAGCTCTAGCGGGAGCAGAAGGCTTGGTAGTGTTATAGGGTGTAAGCTGCAGTGGCTGAGAGGTTTGGATTGAAGAGGCAGCAGCGCAAAGCAAATGGATCTTTTCCTGAACCTCGGTGTCTATGCAGCGAGTACAGTGCTCATCATTCACACACTTGTCCAGGTAGTGCCATCGATACCAGCACTCATAAGTCCTAGGCGATGGTGTTCTGGACAGAGTGGGCTTTGGAGAGTAGCAATGATGTCAGGACTAGTGGTGCCTAGACATCAAGTGGGATCTTGAGTGTCTGCGGTCTGCTTGAGAGGTCCTAGAAGTCGAACTGGATCGTTTGTGGCCTCATCTCGATGATCTAGAAGTCTTGATGCCTAGAGGCTCTGGAAATGGAGTGTTGATGCCTAGAGACTCTAGAGGCTCTGGAAGTGGAGTGTCAAAGCCTAGAGGCTCTGGTAGCTGAAAGTCGATACCTAGACTGAGAGCGACTTTGATGACGAGAACGCGAGTGAGATGCATGACGAGATCATGTTCTGGAAGAAGAGTGGTCATGCTGGTCTCTGCAGGTGGTATACTGCATAAGGAGTTAAGGAGAAATGTTGGGGACTTCCTGAAACCAAGCTGCTTGGTCAAGAGTAGAAGAAGATTGAGCATCCGTTCAGTGAGCCATAGATGAAACTGAGTCAAGGACCTTGTTGACTGAGGCTGCGGCAGACATCAATGCATTGGTGTCAAAGGTCTCATTATCAGAAATCAGAATAACAGCAAAAGCTGTAGAATCAAGAGGAGCTGGTTGACTTAAGTGTTGGTGGGTACATTGAGTGTTGCCATGTTTGAAGTCGATTGAGATGCGGTTTGAGAGGCTTGGAGGGAATGGGCTTATGTAGAAGTCACTTCCATTGTTCTGTCAGTATTAGATGGTCTCGAGAGTGTCTTCGATGTCGAAGGTTTCGGAGCCATAGATCGATCCTTCAATTTGTTGTCAGACTTGTTCTTCTTTTTATGAGAAGTTGCTGATGAAGCCAAAATCTCTCTGCTCTTTTTTTGGAGCGGGGCGGGGAGGGGGGGAGACGGCAATCTCAAAGTGTTGGAGGGCATAGAGACGCTTCTAGAAGGTAGCTTTGGAGACTGGCGGTTCAATTTTTCTGTGTCTGTTTTCTGAAGCCATGACAGTGGACACAACTGTCTACCTTATGCCCTTCCCCCAGGCACAAAAGGCAATAGGAATGCCTGTCTGTAGAGGGAAGTTTAGCTTGGTACTTGAGGCACCTTTTTAAAAAGGGAGTCGTCCCTTTCTTGTCCACCAGGGTGGGATGATGGTGGAAGGGTTATATATATATATATATATATATATATATATATATATATATATATATATATATATATATATATTTATTTATTTATTTATTCATTCATTCAGAAGACAAGAAGAAAGAAGTACAATGAATTTGGAGGAGAAAAACGCTGGAAAAAAACACTGAAGTAAGGAACTAACGCTATGAGGTCTGATAAGGGTGGCGGCGAAAAAGAAACTGAAAGGAAGGTGGAGCTCCTCCCCCGCTCTAGGCATGCGCACTGCGTTCCTGCTCCCAAGAGTGGAGAAGAAGCCCACCAAAAACACACCACACTGCTTTCGGAGTTCTCTGAGGTCGGCTTCAAGAAAGGGCATGAACCCATGTGTGGGACTGCACAGAGACCATGAAGATGATTCCTCAGATTTGCCACCATGGTAGGGCTTTTATTTATTACTGATGATACAATTTTCTGCCACAGTTCTGGCAGATTGGACAAGTTGTGAGTGACATCTGTTCTCATTGCACACTAACCTGATGAAATGGATCATCCCTATACTCTTTTTTCATACATGAATTAACTTGAGAGTTCTCAACATCTGTTTCACTGGTACAAGAGGAATGACACTCTGCACAATGTAACAGGTCTTCCCACAATATGTCTTCTGTCTCAGACTCTGGCCTTGTGCTCTCTGAATCTTGTCTGGAACTTGAACAACGTGAACTGCAACTAGTGCCTGATTTAGGGATATCCTGGAAGACAGGTTACACATTACAGAATTAAAACAGGATAATCAGCAGCATTTAGTAATCAGTAACCAACATGCATAACAACCAAGAATATACTTAGAGACCCTTTTGTAAAAATAAACATTTTCCTTCATTAAAGGGAATTTAAATTATGATGTTCATTATTTTAATTATAAGTAAAAAAAGTGAACACACAACAGGGTGAAAGTCCTGGCTCTTCAAATATGCAACAGATGAGATAGTTACAACTGGTGGCCTGTGATACGTAGGGTAGGGATCCCTCTCCCCCTCTAAACTTACCACCATGGCTGCTGATCACACACCTGTCTCCTACAGGCGTGACACTACCGCCCGTTTCCACAGCTAGGCCAACACAATCACTACTGTTATCCCTGCAGCTCCTAGCACCACCCCCACACTGCTGACACCAGCAACTAGCCCAGCATACCTCCCAGCCTTGCTGTCAGGTGCACCACAGCTGCTGCTTCTCCCCAGGGCTGCCATGACTCCTGCCATCTCTGCTGATAACACTAGTGGGCCCAGTGTGACTCCCAGCTTTGGTGCCAGGCCCTCGCAGCTTCTTCCCCCACTGCCATTGCTAGCGCTGCTGCCATTCACCCTTGCTAGAAATTGCTAAGAATGCCGGCAGGCCCAGTGTGATTCCTGGCTTTAATGCCAGACCCACTGCAGCTCTCTCACCATATCTGCTGCTGATGTCATGGTGCCCCCCCCCCCCCCGTTGCAACCCTCATTAGATCCACTGCACCTCCCAGCCTCAACTGCCAGGCACACCACAGCAGCAGCGGTTATGGGGCCACTGCAGGTCCCAGGTTCCCCCACCCCCCATCACTGCCATTGCCATGGACACCTGGAGGAGGTATTTGGGGGAAATTCAAAATCCCCAGAATATATATTTTTTTAGAATTTCAAATTCTTCTGCAAACTTGGGTGTCCTCCCAAGTTTGCAGAAACAGCTATTTTGGCAAAGGGTGGCCCCAATCTGCAAATTTAGATATCCAGATGAGGGCCACACTTGAGAAACAGAGATATAAATATGCTGTGCCCACCATGACCTGCATAGCTCAGGCTAGTACAATCTTGTCATATCTCAAAAGTTAAGCAAGGTTGGTCCTAGACAGTTTTGGATGGGAGACCTCCAAGGGATACCAGGGTCATGGTGTGGAGGCAGAACATGTCAAACCACTTCTGAATGTCTCTTGCCTTGAAAACCACATGGGGTCACCATAAGCCATGACAGCAAAAAAAAAAAAATCATCTGCTTCCAGTTGAGGATACTAACTTCCAAATATTTTATCCCTTTGCAATAAGACAACAGGGAGAGGGTAAAAGTACAGTGGATCCCCTGAACTGGACATTTCCCTGGATGACTAACAAGCCTCTAGCTCCTATGAGGCAAAGGAAGAGGTGCTACCTTCAGAAAATTTCAAGATGTCAGGGCTTAACCTGAGGTCACCCCTCCCTCCAGTTTAAGGAAAGAGTGTGGTATGACAACATGATGGTCACTATCCTACCTACAACATGAGAAGTGTCTAGCTAAGGCTCACTGCAAACAAGGGAAGGAAAGAGGGAGAGGCAAGGAAATAAAAAGGGGAAAAAGGAAAGGCCTGGATAATGGCAAGGATGAATACTAGAGTTCATCTGGAATCTGATTCCACACCACAAAAAAGTCAAGTCTGAGAAGAGAGATTACAACAGCCTTCACCCTTAACTGGACCAGACAGATCAACTGAGGAATAACAAGCATAAGCAAATCCCAGGTCATGAGATGTATTTAAAAAGGAAAAAAAACAGCTGCCCTGAAAAGAAAAACAGGTTGCTTACCTGTAATTGATGATCTTCCAGTGGTCATCTGTGCAGCCAAACATTGGGTATCGCGCCTGCGCAATCATTCTCCTCGGGAAAGTTCTAGAGATAATTTCCTTGGTGGGCTTTCTCTCAGCTCCTGGGGAGCAGGAACCGACCGTACATGCCTAGAGCTGAGGGAAACCACGCCCCCCACCTCAGTTCTTTCTTTACACCACTAGGAAGCTCCAGACAAAAAGAAGCTGAGTGAGAAACCCAGCAGTGGGGAAGGTAGGGTGAGTGGGTGTGGCTGCACAGATGACCACTCGAAGATCATCGGTTACAGGTAAGCAACCTGTTTATCTTCTTTGTGGTCTCTGTGCAGGCCACACACTGGGTGATTAGCGAGCTGAATGCAAAAAGATGGTGGGTACTGGGAGATATTCACCCAATTAAAAAAGAAATGAGACATGTAAGTTTTAAACAGCATGTTTTAAACAGCTATAGTAGGGGTGGCCAACGGTAGTTCTCTAGATGTTTTTTGCCTGCAACTCCCATCAGCCCCAGCCAGCATGGCCAATGGCTGGGGCTGATGGGAGTTGTAGGCAAAAAACATCTGGAGAACTACCGTTGGCCACCCCTGAGCTATAGCAACTGGAAAAAACATGCGTCCAGATATACAGATAAAAGTGATATGCCATGTATCAGAGCATATACAAGATGGTGTGAATCAAAAACGTTCCATAACAGGAAAACTCTAAATCTGCACTTATTTCTGTTACTTTCTTGTTATTCTTTTTCTTTTATACAGAACCATTTAGGACTGGAAAATAGACTGCAGAACAGTTTGGTCAAAAGCTGCATCACTTCATGCCCTAATGTAAAGGGCAAAATGTGAAGCGAAAGTGGATGGGGATGACCAGGTCGCAGGGCGCAGATGTCCTGCACTGACACACCCTGTCTAAAAGCAGCAGAAGTGGAAACAGCTCTGGTGGAGTGGCCTTTCAGTAATGATGGTAAGGGTTTACTGGAAAGGTTGTAGCATAAAGCAATGGCCATGGCAATCCACTTAGAAAGCCTTTGAGAATGGGGAAACCTTTAGTGGTACCTGAGTAAAACACAAACAGTTTAGGACTTTGTCTAAACTCCTTAGTTCTATCAATATAAAAAGCAAGAACTCTTTTAACATCCAGGGAATGTAAGGCTCTCTGCTGTGCATCCAATGGATTATGAAAAAAAGACTGGTAAAACAATTGGTTTTGAAACATGGAACTCAGAGACCATCTTTGGGATAAAAGAAGGATCAGGTCTCAAAACGACTTTTTCAGAATGAAATACCATGTAGGGGAAATCAACTCTTAAAGCATACAGTTCACTGGCTCTATGTGCTGAAGTTAATGCTACCAATAGGGCAGTCTTCCAGGAGACAAGGTGTAGAGAAGAAGTTGCTAAAGGTTCAAAGAGCTTCATCGTCAAGCAAGAGAGAACCAATGAAAGGCTCCATGTTCCGCTTAGGGGGTGACAAATTCATAATTACTTTGAGAAAGAACTTAGTCAATGGGTGAGAGAAGACTGTCAACGATCCTATACGCTGCTGTGACACCAAGATGGCAGAGAGGTGCACCTTTACAGATGAGAAACAAAGACCTTCATAATGGTGATGAGCATGGGACAGGATCAGCGAAAGAGGTGCAGTAGCCGGAGTGAAGCCTTTGAAAGTCGCATAAGCGGAGAAACGTTTCCACTTTAGTGTATACGAGTGTTGTGTGGAAGGCTTTCTTGCATTTTGGATGATGCGAGAGACATCCTCCGACAGGGTCATGGAAATATCTTCCACACTGTCAGCCTGTAGAAGGTGGGATCATGGTAAAGAACTCAACCCTGTTGCTGGGATAGCAAATCTCCTGCTACTGGAAACAGAAGGTAAGTCCAACAACTCAAGTGCAGTAAGGTTGGGATCCACAATTGGCGAGGCCACCACAGGGCTATCAGGATGCACTGGATCTTTTGCAGGACTCTCAGGAGGAATGGGAGCAGTGGAAACATGTAGTACAGATGACCCTCCCAGCAATGGAGGAAATCATCTGTGAGGGAGCCCCTGGAACTCCCCATCCTGCTGAAGAACTTGGTGCATTTGGTGTTCATGTTTGTAGCAAAAGCATCTATTGTGGGAGTCCCGGATTTTTGGAAAACTGGTAGGAGATATGTCATGTTCAACTTTCACTCGTGTTCTATCAGACTGTGTCTGCTGAGGCAATTCCGATTGGAATTCTGTAATCCTGGTACATGAATCGCCTGGAGGTGTATAGACATGTCCTATGCACCAGTCCCATATCCGCGATGCCAGCTTACACAGGGTTGTGAGTGTTGTTCTGCCTTGCTTGTTCAAATGAAAAACAGTGGCAATATTGTTGGATGCTATTTGTACCAATTTCCCTTGAAGATGAGGGGCAAAGGAAAGGAAAGCATGATGGACTGCCAAGAGCTCCAAATTGTTTATATGACATAATTGCTCATCCAGAGTCCATCTCCTCTGAATTCGTAGACTCTTGAAGTGGGCTCCCCAGCCCCACAGAGAATCTTGAAGTGGGCTCCACAGCCCCAAAGTGAGAATCATCAGTTCTGGAGCCTGGGTATAGAAGGCGACTCCACTGGTGAGATTGTCCATGGATGTCCACCATTCTAGAGACTGTAACACCAGAGGAGGAATTGCAAGCAGTAGGAACTGGGGATCCACACCTAATTTGAAAGATCGTAGGAACCACAGTTTTAGGGGTTGCATCCACAGGCGAGCAAATTGAATGACGGTAGTTGTAGATGCCATCAGACCCAGCAGCCTCTGAATTTGGAAAGCTGACTGAGTTGGTGGTGAGATGAAAATTCTTATCAGGTTCCATAATGCCTGAGTTTTTTCTGAGTGTAGGAAAGCCCTGTGTTGCATTGTGTCAAGGCAGGATCCTATGAATTTTATTATCTGTGAAGGAAGAAAATTGGACTTCTGATGGTTGACAAAAAGTCGAGAGAGTCCAATATGTGAAGGGTTACAGCAATGTCTGTTGTCAGTTGATCCGTAGAATGAGCTACAAACAGCCAATTGTCCAGATTTGGAAAAATCTGAATGCCTAGGGAATGGAGGTATGCTACTATTACAGACATTTCGTGAAGACACGGGGGGCTGTGCACAATCTGAAGGGGAGAGTCCTGTACTGGAAATGTTGGTCATTGACAATGAAATGAAGAAATTTCTGATGCTGGGGGTGAATGGAAATAAGCATCCTTTGAGAGATGCCATCCAAGCCTTGGGGGGATCAAATGCAGTATTGCCTGAAGTGTTATCATATAGAATTTTGCTTTGAAGGTAGCAAATGCCAACCCCATCTTTAAAAAGGGTTCCAGAGGAGATCGGGGAAACTACAGGCCAGTCCGGATGGCATACATGCAAGAGTTCTGAAATAACTCAAAGTTGAACTTGTGGATCTTCTGACAAAAATATGTAATCTTTCATTGACATCTGCCTCCGTTCCTGAGGACTGGAAGGTAGCAAATGTCACCCCCATATGTGTGTGTGTGTGTGTATATATATATAAATTTTTGGCCACTGTGTGACACAGTGTGTTGGACTGGATGGGCCATTGGCCTGATAAGAACATAAGAAAATAAGAGAAGCCATGTTGGATCAGGCCAGTGGCCCATCCAGTCCAACACTGTGTCACACAGTGGCCAAATTTATACACACACACACACACACACACACACACTGTGGCTAATAGCCACTGATGGACCTCTGCTCCATATTTTTATCTAAACCCCTCTTGAAGGTGGCCATGCTTGTGGCCGCTACCACCTCCTGTGGCAGTGAATTCCACATGTTAATCACCCTTTGGGTGAAGAAGTACTTCCTTTTATCCGTTTTAACCTGTCTGCTCAGCAATTTCATTGAATGCCCACGAGTTCTTGTATTGTGAGAAAGGGAGAAAAGTACCTCTTTCTCTACTTTCTCCATCCCATGCATTATCTTGTAAACCTCTATCATGTCACCCCGCAGTCGATGTTTCTCCAAGCTAAAGAGTCCCAAGCGTTTCAACCTTTCTTCATAGGGAAAGTGTTCCAGCCCTTTAATCATGCTAGTTGCCCTTTTCTGGACTTTCTCCAATGCTATAATATCCTTTTTGAGGTGCGGCGACAAGAACTGCACACAGTACTCCAAATGAGACCGCACCATCGATTTATACAGGGGTATTATGATACTGGCTGATTTGTTTTCAATTCCCTTCCTAATCATTCCCAGCATGGCGTTGGCCTTTTTTATTGCAAATGCACACTGTCTTGACATTTTCAGTGAATTATCTACCACGACCCCAAGATCTTTCTCTTGGTCAGTCTCTGCCAGTTCACACCCCATCAACTTGTATTTGTAGCTGGGATTCTTGGCCCCAATGTGCATTACTTTGCACTTGGCCACACTGAACTGCATCTGCCACGTTGACGCCCACTCACCCAGGCTCAACAGGTGCCTTTGGAGTTCCTCACAATCCTCTCTGGTTCTCACCACCCTGAACAATTTAGTGTCATCCGCAAACTTGGCCACTTCACTGCTCACTCCCAACTCTAAATCATTTATGAACAAGTTAAAGAGCATGGGACCCAGTACCGAGCCCTGCGGCACCCCACTGCTTATCGTCCTCCATTGTGAAGACTGCCCATTTATACTCACTCTCTGCTTCCTATTACTCAGCCAGTCTTTGATCCACAAGAGGACCTGTCCTTTTACTCCATGACTCTCAAGCTTTCTAAGGAGCCTTTGATGAGGAACTTTATCAAAAGCTTTCTGGAAGTCAAGGTAAACAACATCTATCGGGTCTCCATTGTCCACATGTTTGTTCACCCCCTCAAAGAAATGTAACAGGTTAGTGAGGCAAGATCTTCCCTTACAGAACCCATGCTGAGTCTTCCTCAATAAGCCGTGTTCATCAATGTGTCTACTCATTCTGTCCTTGATAATGGTTTCTACCAACTTTCCCGGTATTGAAGTCAGACTGACTGGCCTGTAATTTCCCAGATCTCCTCTGGAACCCTTTTTAAAGATGGGGGTGACATTTGCTACCTTCCAGTCCTCAGGAACGGAGGCAGATTTCAATGAAAGATTACATATTTTTGTCAGGAGATCCACAAGTTCAACTTTGAGTTCTTTCAGAACTCTCGGATGTATGCCATCCGGACCCGGTGACTAATTAGTTTTTAATTTGTCTATCAGTTGTAGGACCTCCTCTTTTGTCACCTCAATCTGACTCAGGTCTTTCAACACCCCTTCCAAAATTAGTGGTTCTGAAGTGGGCAAAAAGTTCTCATCTTCCACAGTGACGACGGAGGCAAAAAATGCATTCAGCTTCTCAGCCATTTCCCTATCCTCCTTCAGTAATCCTTTTACCCCATGGTCATCCAAGGGCCTCATTGTCTCCCTGGCTGGTTTCCTACTTCTAATATATTCGAAGAACATGGGTTCTCTTATGTTCTTATGTTAAGCTGCAAGCATTCACGGACAATCAAGTATTTATTTTAGAGGACCCCATGAAGTCGATCACTATTTTAAAAAAGGAACTAGAGAATTTTGGTAGAGTGGAGGGGCTAAAAATAAATATTGAAAAGACGAAGATCTTGGTTAAGAATATTCCAAAAACTGAGACTATAGAACTACAACAAGCATCTGGCTTTCAAATTGTTAAAAAAGTGAGGTATTTGGGAATACAACTTACTAGCAGATGTAGTACAATATTTGAGGATAAATATTCAATGTTACTTAAAGAAGTAGAGCAAGATATACGTAAATGGCAAAATCTCCAATTGTCATTTATGGGTAGAATTGCAGCTCTGAAAATGAGTATTCTTCCTAAAATAATGTTTTTATTTCAAGCTATCCCAATACAGTTAAATAAGACCTTTTTTCATTCACTGAATAAGTTAACAAGTGACTTTGTGTGGCAAGGAAAAAGAACAAGAATAAGACGTAGATTGATTCAAGACTCTAAAGATAGAGGGGGACTATCACAATCCAATTGGGAAATTTATTATAAAGCAAATATACTTGTTAGGTTGAAAGAGTGGGCCAAACTAGAGAATAAAATAACATTAACGATTGAAGGTAATGATTTAAGAATTGGTTGGCATGCATTTATATGGTATGGAATAGATGGTCACAAATATTTTAAAAATCATTTAATAAGAAAGTCATTAATTGGTATATTGGAAAAAATGAGAAGATCTGTGTATGATGGGATTCCGAATTGGGTGGCCCCCCTGGAGGCATTTACGCAACCTCACCTATCAATACACGAAACACCACTAACATACGGAGCCCTGTTGAATAAAGATGGGTCTATCAGAACAAGTACTCAATTAGCGGACCAGAATATTCTTCTAGATTGGTGGAGAATGGCCCAACTAAAATCTAGATATTATAAAGATAAAGAGAAGGGCTTTTATTTGAAAGAAACCATCTTCGATAAACTTTTTCAAAAGACTGATGCCAACAAGATTAGTAAACTATAGAGTTTTCTCCTCCAATTAGAAATGCAGGATGAGGTGGTTGAAGACGTAATGATCAAATGGGATAAGAATCATTCAATCCATTTGGACCAATGGACTCAGATTTGGCAAACAAATATAAAGATTATTAAATTGATATCCTTTAGGGAATATATATATATAAAATGATATATAGATGGTATATGACTCCAGCAAAATTAGCAAAGATGTTTCCAGGTATATCCAACAAATGTTGGAAATGTGAGAATAATTTGGGAACATTTTTTCATATATAGTGGACTTGTAAAAGAGTCAAAGAATTTTGGATGAAAGTTCACGAAATACTTCAAAAATGTTAAAAACTGTTATTCCTTTCAAACCAGAACTGTTTCTATTAAACTTAATGCCGGATGAAACGGGCAAAGTAGAAAGGCATGTGATAGTCCATGTCAAAACAGCCGCAAGGATTTTGCTAGCACAATATTGGGGGAAAAAATGAAATTCCAACAATGGATGAGTTAATTGAAAAAATTTTAGACACTGCTGAAATGGATAAATTTTCTAATATGTTAAGAATTAAACCTAAAAAATATGTTGATGAAAACTGGAATTTATTCTATGAGTGGTTGACAAAGGAGAGAGAGAGAGAGAGAGAGAAATGAATGTCATTAAAAGAAAGATGTATATAAGCCACTGAGAAAGTAGCAATTCTATTTTTTTGTTATTAAGGCAATTCGTTTTTTATTTCAGAGGCCAAGGTTGTATGTAAAGAGGTTTTAAGTGAGCTTATCTCCTTATTTGTTTGTAACTGGTCTTTTTGTTTGCTTGTTTCTATCTGGTACTGTTTTGCTATTGTTTGTTATTTGAAAATAAAAATAAAAACCAGGAAAAAAAATAAATTAGTTGCTTGGAGGTACATAGGAGCTCCTGAATTAACTCTCCTGCTTCACCTTGAGCATCAGCTGGTAACTGTTGAAGACTAGGAGACAGCTTTTTCAAGAGGACATGGTTGTAAGCTGAGAAATATGATAAATAAGTTTGCATTCGTGCAGCAGAAGCAGTCAAAGAATAGATTTTTTTTAGCTATACTGTCAATTTTTCTCCCTTCCTTGTCTGGTGGCGAAGACAGACGATGTTGTTTCGACTTTGAGGAGGAATGCACTATAACTGAATTCAGTTCAGGAAATTTTGCATCTCCAGGTTGTACTTTGTACATAACATCATATTTCTTGGGGAGAAGTGATGTAGTAGATGGCTGATCCCAAGCTTCCTTCTGAGTGGCTATGTGTACTGGTAGAACTGGAAGTACTGAGGAAGTAGGGACATCTGAATGCAAAATATCATGGACCACATCTGGCAGGAGTTTCAAGGGTAGTTTGAATGCCCAAGGTTGAGGTTAGGCATTGCAAGAACTCCAGGTAACCTTTGTTACCTTCAGTAGGAGATAAATTCCAATATGAGCCTTGAGGAATCAATGGAGGAGTTTCATATGGCTTACCAGGCGCATTGGACCCCGCTGAGCCTTCTGAGTCAGAGACATCAGAGTCGGTACCAGACAGAATAGGTGGGACTTGATCTGGCCTAGGATCCGAAGGTAAGTTGCCAAGATTAGCCTCCGTCTGTTTGTCTTGGGTACCAACTGTCGGTGTCGGGATCCGAGGCTGAATGTTCTGAAGATCTGGAACAGGAACTCGATGAAGAGATGGTAACTTTCTGTCCATTGTATCTTAAATCCTATGAGGCGATGGAGACTGGGGGTGCAGTTGTGGAGGATAGCAAAATGGTTGGTAATCATGGTAATCCTCATAGTGGCATTAGCAATGTTGATAATAAGATTCATAGTGCAAGTCATCATATCGTGTAGGGAAATAATGACAGTCCCAAGGACAGTAGGGACAGTAACAACAAAGAGGCGATCTTGGATGCATAGATGTATTCGACCGCAAGGAGCCACAGCTAATCACTGACCCTGAGCTGACAGAAGGGTCTGATGAAAGTCTCCTGGCAGGCGATCTCTTTGGAAAGTGCTCAACTGGGTTCGTTTTAGTAATGTCCCTGAACAACAGAGCTGAGCGGGTTCCAGCTGTGTAAGCCAGTTGTTGTTCAGTTGCCTAAAGAAGTATCAGAAGCAATCGGGTTGACCCCAGGAGTAGAAGTCAGGATCGGGTCCGAAGTAGCACCCGGCTGCAAATCTTGTGACAGGGATGCCACAGCCTCGGCATTAGACCGAACGCTCAGAGTCACCAATGTCAGCCCATCATAAGGGGTTGCACCGTCTTAGGTAATAGGGCAAAAGAAATCAAGCTGGCATCTCAGGACTTCTTTGGTTTCTTGTGAGGAGTTGGTGCCAATTTCAAGGATGAATGGCACTTCTTTGTAGATGGTGCATCTGCCTTCTTATAGGTATGAGAGGTACAAAGCACAGAGAGAGCCCAAGAGATGGTACCGAGGCCTCCCTGGATGGTAAGGGGGCAGATGGACCTGAGTCGGTGCCATGCACCTGCGCCATAAGCGTGAGGGCGTTCTCCATTAAGAAGGTCCGAAAGCACAGTTCTTTCTAGCTTGTTGGCCAAAGTTGGCTCAATGAGAGCAGGAATCTGTCTGGTGATGTTCACCCAAACAAAAAAGACAAGTATCATGCCTGTCGGTTGGGAGGGTCTTAGCGTTACAGCAAACACATAGCTAAAAAATGCTCCTCCTTCCATATGCGAGGACCCAACCCGTCAGCCAAAAATTATGATGGGTAGGGTAGGACGGGCAGGTAGGGAAAGGGGAACTGGGACAAAATAAAAACGAGGGTAAGTCTTTTTTAAAAAAATGTGCAGAGGAAAAGAACCGAAAGCGAAAGCTTATCTGTGGAGAAAAACGTTGATGACGAGGAGAAGAATTCCGTCCAGCCAGGCAAGGGTAAGGAAGGAACTGAGGTGCGGGCATGGCCGGTGCCTGCTCCCCGAGAGCTGAGAGAAAGCCTGTCAAGGTAATTATCTCTAGAACTCTCCTGAGGAAAATGATTCTGCAGGCGCAATACTGAATGTATGGCCTGCACAGAGACCACGAAAAAGATCATCCCTAATTTATTCACTTCAAACATTTATATCCTGCCTCTCCACCCTAAGGTGAGCAAGACAGAGAACAAACATTTAGTGCACAAGTCAAAAATATAAAAATACATTAAAGTAAACAAATGCCAAACAAAACAGCAGTGAAATAATAGATACAAAACAATAGAAACACCATCAAGAAATCATCAACATCTTTTAAATAAAAGATTCTAAATAGAACTATACAAAGATGATTCAAAAGTGAAAAAGGAGAACATGCCAAGTGAATGTTCCCAGAGAGGCTGTTCTCAGTACTACCTCTGAAAAGGTCTGTTCTTGGTCTGTTCAGCCTTACCTCCAAGTACAACCGCAGTAAGAAGGCAGCCATACAGGGACAACCGCAGGACTATACATATTACTGCTTCCATATAACGTGGTTTGGTGCCAGTAAAAGAACTTACCTCTACAGGATGTTTCTTATAATGATGGGACTTCCTGTTCCGAAATGCACAATCATTGAAAGTACGTTCTGTGCTACGACGCAAGTGATAGCCAGTGTCTGGTCCCTCCTCACTTGAAACTTCATCAGACATGTTTGCCATTGTTCTGTGAGTATCCTAGGACAATTAAAGGTCAGCTGCTAGTAAATGTTATGTTGGTTTTATTCTAATCATAGCTTTGCAAGGACTGCAATTAATCTCTGTATATTTTAAAATGATAAAATAAGACTTAAACAATATTTTCCCTCCACAAGGTAATTGCTCTCATAGCAAAACATCATTTATGCACTGTTATTTATTTAAATCTCTGTTATTTATTTAAATCCCATGCACAATTAGTCAATTGAACAATTATGAAGGGCAGGGTAGGCCAGTAGGACTTTTGGTATTGCAATGTTTGTACAGGATGGGCAGAAACTGAACCATGAATCATGATTTCTGCAAAAAAAAAAAAAAAATTGGGTGATTCGTTCCAAACTGGTTTGTCTGCTCCTGCCGCATGTGAACACAAACTGGTCTTCTTTCTTGGTATGTCATGTGGCTCGTGTTTACTTTGTTTTCCCAGATAGCCTGGCGCTGGCATGATTTTCCAACCCCTGCATTTCTGGACAGTTTCCAGTGAAACTGACTAGAAGCAGCAGCTCCACTTTTTCTGGCCCCCTGCACTTCTGGTCAGTTTCCAGTGAAAATGACTAGATGCTGTAGCTCCACTCCCCCTGGCCTTCTGCATTTCTGGTTAGTTTCCAATGAAACTGGGTAGATGCCGCAGCTCTGCTTTCCCCAGCCCCCTGTGGCTTCTAGTCAATTTCACTGGAAACTGAACACAAGTGCAGGGGGATGGGAAGAGTGGAGCTGCTGCTTCTGGTCAGTTTCCAAGCTTCTTTGGATGAAACGGACCAAAGGCTGCAGGGTGGCTTCCCTTTCTTTCCCTAGCTTGACATACTCCTAGGAGAGCAGTTTACTGGGGGTACCTGCTTTAGGGGGCTGTAGCTCAGTCCCCTGAACTCCAATTTGTACCAAACTTGTACAACAGGTAGAGGAGAGTCCTCTGGAGTTTGCCACAAGTTTGGCATCTCTAGCCCACTCAGTGGGGCCATTCTACACCTTCCTGAACCAAATAAACCATGGTTTGGGAAACTGAAAAAATACAAAATGAACCAAACCACTAATTTGGCAACCCAACAAACTATGAAATGAAACAAACCACCGTTTTTGTGTTCCATGCCCATCCCTATTCCACAGCATTCTAGAATGCTCATCTGTACACATTAACAGTGAACTGTTCAGTGAACCTGGAAAGAAAAAAAAAACAGTAGGAACATAACTGCATCAGTTCCGCCTCTGGTTTGCTTGCTGACTCTATTCCAAGTCAAAGACTTACATGTCCTCATTTTTTAAGAGTTAAAAGCTACTTTTATGAGCCACAGACAATGAGAGCTGAAATCATAAATATTCCTATTTCAGGGTTGCCACTAAAATTTTATCTTTCATTTCCCTGACCAACACTTGTCAATTTCCCTGACCACCATTCAAATATAACCGCAAGTTAAAAAATGAATAGGTCGTGTTGCATTAATGCAAGGCTTAATGAAATGTTCCACTCTACAACTACACAAGTCTCAACTGCAAAAATCTTTGTCAAAGTAAGAGATTTAATATCAGCTTCTTTCAAAATTAACTAGCAACATGGGCCATTGGCCTGATCCAACATAATATGTTGGATTTCTAGCTTGATCATTACAAGGGCAGAGCAATCTAATAAGTCTAGAGTTACAAATCATACATACATACGATTGTAAAGGAAGGACATCTTGTAATAGATAACATTCTGAACTTTTTAATTAACAATAACTTGTTCCTCAGGTCAATTATCAGTCTCACCCCTCCCCCTTTCTTTTCAACCAAGTCCATATATTGCTCTTTCAGAGGTACTTTAGTGATTACCTTTTTGCTTAGTAGGGTGTCTACTTCTATCACCTTAGTTACAATGGACGTCGATGCCTTGTATACTAACATCCCCTTAGAGGAAACTAGACTTGTTCTTGAGAAATACTTGGATCAAAGACAGGATTTATGGCCACCCAAACATTTTCTCTAGGACACAGCTGACATTATTTTTGAACATAATTATTTCAATCAGATTTTTTTCTTCAAGTCAGTGAGGTAGCTATGGGTTTCCCTGCAACTCCACCCATCGCAAATCTTTTCATGGAACAATTTTAAATTAAGTTTTTTTATCATTCACATGTTAATCCCATCTGTAGACATGTGGTGGCGCACTTTAGATACACTGATGACATCTTTTGTCTTGTAAATGATGCTTCCGTTGTTTCCCCGTTTGCTGACTGGTGTAATTCTTTACACCCTACCATCAAATTTACACATCAGTGCAGCAATGTCAGTCTTAATTTTTTGGATACAACGGTTTATGTTATAAATAACAGGCAGTTAGGAGTAAGAATTTTTCAGAAACAGGCTGACAAAAATGCATTGCTCCAGTACTGTTCCTTTCATCCCTATCACATCAAGAAAAACTTACATTTAGTCAGTTTTTACGAGTTAAAAGGAGCTCCACTTCTTCTATGGATTTTTACAAGGGTAGTAGAATCTTGACTAATGCTTTCTTGTCACGTGAATATCCTAGGGAGGTGATTCTTTATGCAAAAATTAGGGCAGACACTGTTTCCAGGAAGTCACTTTCTGAAAAAAAAAAGCCCCATTTTCCTAACAACTTTATTTGTTCTTTGACTTTTTCTCCAGGCAACAAACTAGTTGCACAGATTCTCCGGAGACATTGGCATATTGTTCAGTCTGCTTTGGGGGATGTACAGTTTCCCATAATTGGCTGGAAGCAGGGTTGTAACTTACAGGACTCTTTAGTCCATTCAGATCCTGGAGTTAGGTCTACTCATTACATGCATCTTCCTAAAGGGGATTACAAATGTGGTAAATCATGTGTAGTGTATAATCACACTATTCAAGCTAGCATGGTAACCATTAATAATTCTACCTGGCAATTAGAACACTTTTCCAACCGTGAAACATCTCAAATATTTTATTATGTTCAATGTTCTTGCTCTCCACCTCTATCCTATATAGCAGTGATGGCGAACCTTTTAGAGACCAAATTACCAAACTGCAACCCAAAACCTACTTATTTATCACAAAGTGCCAACACGGCAATTTAACCTGAATACTGAGGTTTTAGTGTAGAAAAAAACAACTCATAGTGAAATTAACAAACGGAAAGAACATTTGGTCTGGATAGCATTTGCTTAGGAAACCAACAAAATAGTAACATGTCAGAATGGGAGAATGATGGCAAGAGTGTCATTAGGCAATAAATGGAGGCTGTTCATTGCTCTGTTGCTTGCAAGTCTGGGTTAAACTGAGAACATGCCTTTCCCAGAGGTGTTCCTGCCCATCTAATTTACTTTTGAACGTGTGACATACATTATAAACATCATTCTAGTTTGCCATTTGGAAAAAAGAATACATTAAAATATAGCGTGTTTAGTAGGAGCTGGTGGTTAGGGTGTCCAAATCAGATCTGGGAGGTCCTGATTCATATGCCCATTCTGCCCTGGCAGCTTGCTGGGGAACCTTGGACCAGTAATATACTCTGAGTTAACCCGCCTCATAGGTTCGTTGTGAGGATAAAAGAGAAGGGGAGATTGTGTCAAACCACTTCAGTGTCCTTTTGGGGGAGGAAGGCAGGAAATACATTATGTTAGTTAATAAATAAAGTTGATGAAAGGAGCCCACTGATTTATACGGCTAAATCTGAGTCCAGCGGCACCTTAGAGAACAAGATTTTTGAGTGTCAAAACTCCTTTTATCTCATCGAGGGAGCTCTAATGCTGGAAAGCTTGTGCCTCCTCCCGCAAATCTTGTTGGTCTATAAGGTGCTCCTGGGCTCAAATCTAGTTGTTCTACTATGGATCAGCACGGCTACCCTTGGAAACTTCAGCGATAGTCTGAATTGTATTAACTAGAAAATCTGATGTGAGAAAGGAGGGCCAGTTTGGTGTAGAGGTTAAGTGCATGGACTCTTATCTGAGAGAACTGGGTTTGATTTCCCACTTCTCTACTTTCAGCTGCTGGAATGGCCTTGGGTCAGCCATAGCTATTACAGAGCTGTCCTTGAAAGGGCAGCTTCTGGGAGAGCTTCTCTCACCCCCACCTACCTCACAGGATGTCTGTTGTGGGGGAAGAAGATAACAGAGATTGTGAGCTGCTCTGAGACCCTGAGATTGAGCGTGAAGGGCGGGATATAAATCCAATATCTTCTTTCTTTAAACTAAAACTGCAATCCTGTGCATGTGCAGAGAGTGGGTGCCACAATGCTCACTGTAGATTACTTCCGAGTAACCATGGAGAGTAAGCCCAATAAGGAAAGGCTAGGGACTTGGGGATATTCAGTCTGGAGAAGAGGAGGTTAAGGGGGGGGAAGACCTGATTGCTCTTTTGAAGTATTAGCAGGGCTGCTACTTAGAGGAGGGCAGGGAGCTGTTCCTGCTGGCAACAGAGGAGAGGATTGGCATAGGAAAAACTTTTTAACAGTAAAAGTTGTTCAACAATGCAATTGACACCCTTACTGGCAGTCTTTAAGCAGCAGCTGGACAAACACTTCTCAGGGATGTTATGGGAAACCAGAACAGCATTGCAACAGTTCAAAAACAGCTTAATTTGCCTTATGGTCCCTGTGGCTTGAAAGAGCTCTGCTCAGATACTGCTATCAGAAGCATCGTATTTGAAAGCAAGGAAGCCTGCAGGTTCTCCCTTTCCACTCCTAAATCAGAGGTGATCCCAGCCGCTGTTTCTGCCAGATTAGTGGGATCCAACATTTCCTGTAATAAACCCACATCCCTTCAAAAAAAGTGCTTGATTCAAGGTCCTGATCTCTCCCCAACCCCCCCATCCCCACACCCGTGCTCTCTTCTTCCCTTCGGTTTGGACTGTGCCACAACAGTTTTGAAATATGAAACGCAGCCAGGTCTTGGCCACATGAAAACCTGAAGCTGCCTTATAACCATCTCTCTAGTGCAGGGGTGGCCAAACTGTGGCTCGGGAGCCACATGTGGCTCTTTCACACACATCGTGTGGCTCTTGAAGCCCCCACCAGAAAAGGCATTTGTCTCTTTAAAGCACTTCTTCAAGCCAAGCCAGCCAATGTCTTGGAGAATGTATTTAAAGTTCAAGTTGCTTTCTTTCCACCCCTCTCTCTCCCTCCCCACCTATGTTCATTCCTTCCTGCCTGTCTGCTCTCACACATCTGACGTTCGTATCTGGTGGCTCTCACACATCTGACATTTATTCTATGTGGCTCTTATGTTAAGCAAGTTTGGTCACCCCTGCCCTAGTTGGTCCCATCTAACCCCCCCTCCAAAACTGCAGGAACACATGCAAGGAATTTTCCTCTGTGTGTTGTGATTGGGGGCTGCATTGTGGTTGCATACCCCTCCATGTCAGAATTCCAAAGGTGCCCACGAGCTCAAAAAGATTGGAGTGCCCTGTTGTCATTCTGAAGGAGGCCCAGTTAGGGTTGCCAGGTTTGGGTCGGGAAATACTTGGAGATTTGGGGTAAGGAGCCTGAGTTTGGGGAGAGGAGGAGCTTCAATGAGATATGACTCCAGAGTACACCTTCCAAAGAGAGCCAGTTTGGTGTAGTGGTTAAGTGTGCGGACTCTTATCTGGGAGAACCGGGTTTGATTCCCCACTCCTCCACTTGCACCTGCTAGCATGGCCTTGGGTCAGCCATAGCTCTGGCAGAGGTTGTCCTTGAAAGGGCAGCTGCTGTGAGAGCCCTCTCCAGCCCCACCCACCTCACAGGGTGTGTGTTGTGGGGGAGGAAGGTAAAGGAGATTGTGAGCCTCTCTGAGACTCTTTGGAGTGGAGGGCGGGATATACCGGTAAATCCAATATCTTCAAAGCAGCCATCTTCTCCAGGGAAACTGATCTCTTATCGCCTGGAGATTCATTGTAATCCCAGGAGGTTTCCAGCCACCACCTGGGGGTTGGCAACTTTGTTCTGCACCCATACTCAGAAGGATATAATGCCACAGGATCCACCTTCCAAAGCAGATATTTTCTCCAGGCGAATTGACCTCCGTCACCTGGAGATCAGTTGTAAAAGCCAGCAACCTCCAGCTACCACCTGGAGCAGGGGTGGCCAAACCGTGACTCAGGAGCTACAGATGGTTCTTTCGCAACTATTGTGCGGCTCTCAAGGCCCCCACCGCCCCATCGGCCAGCTTGGAGAAGGCATTTGTTTCTTTGAATCCCTCTCCAAACCATGCCACTCAGAGCCCTCTCGGTGAGCACGTGCGCTCCCTGACCCTCCCCCATGCATGAGGCTTGGCTCCCCTCGAGGTCCCCCCCGCCTTCCCTCTCTCCCCAGAGCTACAATGCAGCTGTGCTCCATGGCCCCCCTCCTCCTCAGAGGTGCTCTGAACTGCGCTGCACCAGAGCTGGACCCTACCGGCTTTGATGCGGCTGGTGTGCCTTCTTACTCTTTGAAGCCAGATGTGAGGGGGAGCAAAGCCTTCTCCCGCGCGGGTTTTAAAGAGTTAGACGGCACACTGGCCGCATCAAAGATGGTAAGGT
This sequence comes from Heteronotia binoei, assembly GCF_032191835.1. Taxonomy (NCBI): domain Eukaryota; kingdom Metazoa; phylum Chordata; class Lepidosauria; order Squamata; family Gekkonidae; genus Heteronotia; species Heteronotia binoei. The sequence continues at coordinate 4,655,845 of NC_083230.1, forward strand.
CCAGTTTTGGCACAGCGCGACTGGGCGTGCCTCTGAGGAGGAGGGGGGCCATAGAGCACGGCTGCATTGCAGCTCTGGGGAGACAGGGAAGGCGGGGGGCCATGGGGGGGACCCAAACCTCGTGTGTGTGTGGGGGGGGAAGGGAGCACGTGTGCCCACAGAAAGGGCTCTGAGTGCTGCTTCTGGCACTCGTGCCATAGGTTCGCCACCAATGCTATATAGGATCTTCTATACAGCTGTTTAAGGTGCGCTTTTTGGAACACCTTTCTTGGGTTAAACAAAAGTTTTGGAAGCTCTCATTGTAAATCATATGACTGAGTTTAATCATGATTCTAAGGCTTTGAGATGTGGTATTATTTACAAATTGCAATTTTCTAATCCATATGATATCAAGGAGGTGCACAAAATTCTCCTACAAAAGGAATCTTTCTTCATAAATTTGGCACCATCATTCCTCAAGGTCTTAATGCGTCTATGTACCTTTTCCCCTATCTCTAAACTTGGAGTCTCCTTTAAGAATCAGTTCCACAGCCTACTGGAAAGATTTAACTTCGGGCTGCAGCTTCTGCCACAATGGAGAACCGATAGTGCTTGCTTTGAGTAATTGATCAGTAACACTGTGTTTGTAGCGTATAGAGCACTGGGTAAGCTCTCATTTCTTATTGTTTTTGCTTTCTTATCTCTATTAACACAAGAAAGGCACTGACGTTCTTCTAAACAAAAATCTCCATTCAGTTCCAGACCAATTACTATCAGCCACCAATGAGAACTGTTGCCTTGTGAAAATGATCTATACTTACTTTGAATCGAGCTGTGGGTGAGTCTTGATTTTTTGAAAATGGTTGTTGTGACTTTTTTGGAGTGTATTATATCAATTGTATTTTTGCTTTATTTTCATATTTAGTTCCAGAGAAATTAATCTCTTTTGTTGGAAGAAGAATCGTATTCAAAAAACATATTATCGGAAATGTGTCACAAACAATTTGTTTTCTGGATGAGAAACTCTGGCACTTTTATATAAGTTTTCATGTATAAATTGTTATTTTTATACCAATGGACTATACATGGAATTGATTGTGATTTGAATGTATCTTCAGACATGTAGTGTATACTTCTGTGTATATACGTTTATGATATAAGTGCAAATTGATCACTTTTTAGGAGTAAACAAAATAAGTATTATAGCAAACTAGTATTATTTTTGAGTAACAGTTATACGTGTTGGCAGATTTAACACTTCCGACACGGTTTTCCCCTAGTCCCCACCTGGGGATTGACAGCCCTAGTTGCATCAGAACCCAGAGGGACATATGGATCCCAGCTCTGGTTATCACTGTATGCATCACATGGATCCTCTAACAGAGACCTCAGGGAAGAGATGGGGATGCACCATAAGGTCCAACTGACAATGGTTGATGACGGGATGGTCCAGAATCAACAAGTTCACCCTTCAACATTGATGGAGCCAACATCAGAGAGTGGCCTTATGGTGAAGGGATTCTTAGACTCAGTGGGGATCTGGCAACAGGTTGAAGAGATGGGTGTTTCAAAACTGTGGCCTTATGACTGGAGGAAGAAGACTGACTTCAATTAATTCAAAATGGTTTTTTTACGTGCTTAGTCTTGTTTCAAGCCTTTTTAGGGAGAGGCTCTGAAGCACTTCTCCCAGGAGTTGCTGGGGTGGCAGTCCATTTTCAACACTGTGCTGGGAGCTAAGGGCTCTGAAATTGGTCTCAGGCCCAGGCCCGTAGCCACGGGGGCGGGGGGACCACAGCTCCCCACTCCCTTGTTCCTTTATGGACCCTCCTTTCCCTGGCTCCCGCTATCTCCGCCACCACTTTTCTGGCGGCCCCAATCTCTGCGCTGCTCTGGTGACCCCCCCACCTAACTCCGTGGGTGCCTCTCCCTCCCACCCACCCACCTCACTCACCAACCCGGCAAAACAGTGAAGAGCTTTCCGGTGCGCTCAGCAAGTTCAGCGCTGGCCGCCCTAGCATTGAATGTCCTAAGTGTGTCAGAAAGCTGTCGTAGGAACCGCCAGCCTCAGAGTGGGGGGGCGCCCTGAAAGAGCCCCAGGAGCCTGCTCTTTACTGTTTTGCTGGGTTGGTAAATGAGTTGGGAGGGAGGGGGAGGTGCTGCACAGAGGGGGGCAAAGCCGCCAGAGAGGCGCGGAGATCGGGCCGCCAGAAAAGTGGTGGCGGAGAGAGCAGGGGCTGCCAGAAGGGGGGGCCCCTCCACCCCAAATTTTTTTCTGTGGGTCCCCCCAACTGGAATTTTCTGGCTACGGGCCTGCTCAGGCCCACTGGAGCCAACAATAAGCAGATTAACTTCTCTGGATTCACTCTTAGTGTTGTTCTTGGATTATCATTGGAAGAGTTGCCTGACAAAACTTTTCCCTATAGAGCAGCTTTCAAACATTCTGTCTTTTAGGAGTGAACTGTATACATACTGGGCACCTCAAGATATCATGCTCTTTTCTGAGACACAGTAGACACACAGAATGGTTGTCCATAGGGGGGATTTGCACCCCCAAAACATGCATTTTTAAAAAGTATTTTCTGGGTCATATTGTTTGAGGTTAGTTGATCTTAATCACTTTTATAGTGAAAATGGTCTGCTGGAGGAGGAAAAAAGGCTGAAGGCTGAAATTTTCTTCACATGGAGTTTTCATGGAGGCAGAGAGAGAACTGAGGGTAAGGTGCTCTGCCCATTCCTATTATGCTAGAAAAGGCACAAAAGCAGAGTGGAGGAGGGGAAAGGAGTGCCTTCCAGAGTTTACAAACTTCAAAGTCTCTCCATGGTAGGCCTGCACAATAATCCATGTGTGACTGCACAACAAAAGATCCCAATCTCACTCCCCTGCTTAGAGTTTTTAAATCCAAACATCTGGTCTATGATCAGCTCCCATTTGGAGATTTGCATAGCAATCCAAGTAAGCATTGCTAGGGCAGGCAGTGGGAAACAAATTGGGCACGCAGATAGGAATGGATGACTAGCTGGGATGAAACAAGGTGTATGGCAACAGAAGCCACTGCCAGTCACAGAAAAGGTGGCTAGGAGCAGTACTGCTACCTCTCTCTCTCCTGCCATGCCCTGCCTTCCCCAAGGAGAACAGGCCGACAAGTGAAGTGTGTCAAGGAAGAGACATCTTTCCTTCATCCTGTACCTGCAAGTTTCCTGCAGGTCCCTGCTTGTACAGTTCTAATTCATCTGGTTACCAGAGAAAACTTAAACTTCAAGTATGATTTTCCCCTATGCTAATGTGGGGGGGGGGGGGGGGACAGTACAGAGGAAAGTCTTACTTGAAGTTTTGAGCTGTCTTGATGGGATGTCAGAATGTTTAAACCAAAGTACTGATATTCAAAACTAAGAGACTGTTATGGGAAAGGGCAGACTATAAATTTGCAAAAATAATAAAAATAACAAAGTTTAAAAACAAAACAAAAAACAAACATTGAGCTAGATGGACTTTTGGTCTAGCCCAGCATGACAAGTCTTGCATCCTTATCTGCAGGTGGTAACAATAAGCCATCAAAAGCATTCTTTAAAAAAGAGAGATCAGACACTTACTTTATGATGACTAGAATTATTATTATATGTATTTCTGACTGTTCCTGTGCTCCAGCATGTCTCTTCTGATCTAGTAACTTCAGAGTGAACCTCATGGGACTGCAAGCCATCTTCACGGTTTTTGCCAGTCTTCTTTCCATCAAGGGAGACGTAGCCATTGTCAGTCTCTGTTGACTTATCTATTGAATTCTTTGCTTTCTTTGATCTAGGATTAACACATACATGAAGTTACTAGTTGTTTGTTAATCCTGTCCCCAATTGCTACATCACTGAAACACACCAACAGGTATACAAAATTTAACATTTGCCACAAACTGTCCATACACTTAAATCTATAAAACATCATGAAAGTAATTTCTATTTGATTGGCTCAGGATACACAAGAAAACCTATTTTCCATCAATTGCATATCCTGAAGGCATTATTTTGTTCATGGTCATATAAACTTGGCACTTCTTTCATCTTGCCCTCTCAAAACATCTAACAAACACTTGGTTCTCCTGAAATAGAATTTTTAAAATCTCATGATCATGCTTACCTGGCTTCTCTTCAATATTACTTAGCAACACATTTTAACAGCATTAGGTTTATAAGGCTCTTAATGACAAAAGCTCCAACATATGGATAAAATTAACTGCTGGCTGGAAAATTAAAGAAATTGGGCGGGGGAAAACCAGGAAGGGAATTTTTTTTAAAACTAGGCTGAAAACTTATAATGCTGCCATTTATATACAGCATCTCACAATATTGCTGCCTTTTTGGATAGTTTATATGCATTCATCCTTCACACATGGTATTTCAAGAAGCACTCCTGGAAACTACAAGCATTGTTTTTTAAAAGCCTAAGGAGTATATGTTGAATTCAAGAGTAAAAACTGACACTAGAGAGAGGAAGAGGGGAGAGTAAGTATTAACAGCTATGTAAAACAAATATATAATAATTCTATATAGGGAACAGAACAGAATTCTTATATAGCATACTATTTTAATCTGTTTGTATTCCATTTTTACCTTGATTTTTTTAACACAAAGGATCCTGTATATTTAATAATAAATAAATTGCCACAAGACGCCCATTATTGGCAGGGAAGAAATTCTAGGAAGAGTGCATGTCTGTTTAATGGGCTACATTAAGAGCCCTTTCCTCCCCCACAGTTTCTGAAGGCAGCAGCAGCTGCATTTCTACCTAGGTAGAAAGAGAGGCAATGCCTCTTGCTTCCACCATCCTTTGACCATTCTGCTATATATGTGCTGCTATCTAGTGAGTTCAGGCCTAAGAATGTAAAGTAGATGTGGCTTCAGAACCTTTCCTTCAGATACCTTGTCTGTTTGCTTTCTTTTGTCATGCATCTAAAAGAAACCAAGAGAAAGGACAACAGGAACAATGAGCCTAGTTCAGGGGTGGCCAATGGTAGCTCTCCAGATGTTTTTTGCCTACAACTCCCATCAGCCCCAGCCAGCATGGCCAATGGCTGGGGCTGATGGGAGTTGTAGGCAAAAAACATCTGGAGAGCTCTGTTGGCCACCGCTGGCCTAGTTGATGTCAGATAATACCCTTCACAAGAGAAGCCCAAAATGAGCTTCCAATCCTGCCTGCCTTCTACAGGAAGCTGACCCACTGGAAGCTTATAACTTTACTGGAATTTTTCAGGTACATTTTGGCTTCTCAAATGTATCCAGGCTGCAAAAGAAGCCAGCCCAAGATCAGCTGGATTGATGGGGAGTTGAGAGCTCCCCACCAGAGCATTTCTTGTGCTGCCTTCTCCTGCCGCCCAGTTTAAAGTATGTTCACATCTGCATGTGGCTTAAGATATGTATATGAAAATGGTGTTTTATTTTGCATAGGTCCAAAATCTAAAACAATGTTAAAAATAATCCCTGTGCCATGAATCACTACAGCAAATATTTGGAGATTGCAGATGACACTTCCACCGATGCAGAAGGGGGAAATACCAAAACTCTAATTTGTTTCACACCTACAGCAAAGCCAGAAGCAGTACTTGAGGCATAACAGCTGTACTAGAAAAGCAGTAGAGCAAGTGCATGAAGCTTTACAACAGCCAGTTTCTATTGCTGCAGACCTTTCTGATGAAGAAAGAGAAAAATAATCACTCTCTGCCCTATTTTGCATTGAAGTAGGAGAACTCAAGATTCTGTGAAATCAGCCTCAAATAAGAAATCAAAGAAGTAAGAAATTCGTATTATTTTACATCACCAAATGTAGGAAATCAAGCCACATATAATAATATCAACTAAATCCTCATATAAATATTGGAATACATCGCTCAAGAATTAAAAATTCTGTGACTAAGACTCCGCTTGTGGACCATATTCAAAAGTCACTACCATGAACCTAACTCACTAAGATTTTTTTGTCCTGACTAAGTTCGTACAAAAGCCTTATTCTACTTCTGACGCCAATAAATGGCTGCTTCAACAGGAAATGAAGTGGATACATAAATTACAAACTCTGGTCCCCTAGGATTAAATCAGAAATGGGACTTATGTTTTGTTTGAAAGTTTGCTTTGGTGCTTCTGCTGTGGAAATTTTAAGATGTATCTCTAAGATGCCTTCTGGGGCTTTTTGATCGGCTACACCTGTTTGTCTTTTAAATACCCACCAATGTGACTAGAAATTTGCAAGATTTTAGCTACTGCACCTGAATTTTGGAAGTGCCTTGAAGCATTCTTGCCATGTCTTGACTGTTAAACATTCAGGTGGGAGTAAATATTTTATATAAAATGAATTTTAGAAATAATGTTTAGCCCTTTAAAGTACTGAATTTATTGTGCAGTATTTTGTATTTATTGAATGCAGCTAGAGAAGATGCAATTGTGAAACGGGGACAATGGAGGACTATCGCGTCCACTAAGTGCCTCTCTTGCAGAGCTGCGTTTGGATCCTCATGCTTAAATGCATCTGGAGAGAACTTTGGAAGAACGGGATTCATATTTATTGGACTTTATGGACTTTAATTCAAGGTGGCATTTCCACTTCATCAAGTTCCTTCTTTCGTTGTTATACGAGGCTTGATTTATCATTATATGTGGCTTAATTTTCATTATATGTAGCTTGATTTCCAATATTTATATGAGGATTCAGTTCACATTCCTATATGTGGCTAGATTTCCTATATTTGGTGATGTAAAATAATATGAATTTCTTACTTCTCTGGTTTCTTATTTGAGGCTGGTTTCACAGAACCTTGGGTCCTCCTACTTCTACTTTTCCATGGACTCTCTTTGGTTGCTCACTATTTTGCATTGAAACAGGAAATTTTCAGTATTTTGACTTCAGGAACATTTAACTTTAAATCACTGATGGACAGCTGATAAGAAAGATTCAGTCATGATACAATATTGGATGCTAAATTACTGATGCTTGCAAACATTCTTCATCTCACTTTATATTGCACTCCAGTATATTCCCAGGACATTTCAGAAAAGCAGCTCACATTAAAATCCTATATAAAATTACAAATGCTAAAGGAAATTTTCTGAGGTTTTTTTCCAGAGTATTATATGAAATACAGAGGAGTGTGTAGATACAAGAAACACTGGGTATGCCATACATAAAGTTGATTAAAGGGGGGCAGTATTTTGTAAAATACCTGTCAAAATCAAAGGGTAAGTTCTTGGTTTGCATCTTCTTCATTAAGGTGTACAGCAAACTCTACAAGCTCAACAAAACTCCCTCAAGTAAGTTCATTTTATATTATAAAGGCTTTAGCTGTGTCTCTGGGCCTTGGTGAAAAATAAAGTTTTTGAGAAGTTTCTTTGTGTTAGATATTGTACATTTTTCGCATGCAAGTCATTCTCATTTTGTAATTGCATAGATTCCCACTGCTTTGAATGTGCTCCATAATCAAAATGACCTAAATATAGAAATTTTCGGCCCTGGTCCCATCCTTGTGGAATCAGCTCCCAGTGGAGATACGGGCCCTACTGGATTTGTCACCTTTCCGTAGGGCCTGTAAGACGGAGCTGTTCCGCCAGGCGTTTGGTTGTGGCAGGTGGACGCACTTTGCCTATACCATCAGCTATCCTCCCCCACAGTGATCTGTTATTGAGCTACTGTATATGGGTCACTGCGTATACTCCAACTTGCACTATGAGCCCACCCTCCTTTATATACTGTACTGTTTTGTGTTGCTGTTTTAATTGTATTTTATTGGTTTTATTGTATTGTATTTGCTTGGTTTTATTTGAATGTAATCCACCCTGAGCCCGCCTGGGAAAGGGCAGAATATAAATTAACTAAAAAATAAAATAATAACAATAATAATAAATAAATTTTCCTGTACCTTTCATAGTTCTTATAAGGCCAAACACACACACAAATTCATATAAACTAAAAACAGAGGGGAACACTGTGACCTTGAAGTGCTAAAAATGCTTGCCAGCAGCAACACATCATGATTAGAGGACACAATTTAAGTTTTAGGAAACTGCATCACCCTAACAGCAAAGATATAACATATTAATATAATAATGCTAAACATACAAATGTACACACAGTAAATGGCATTATCCCTTTTCTGGTTTTTTTATTCAAGGAGAGTAAGAGTTTTTGATTTTGCTTGCAAATTTTGAACTCAGATTGTAAGCAATTAATCCTCATTGTTTAGTAAGACTTTTTGTAGTTCAAAAAGTATACAATAATTTTCCTTGGCAAATTGGGTTTTAAAGCTATTACTATTAACTTGAACAAAGAACAGCAATGCTCCGAAGCAACCATCTCTCTGTTTCTCAAGCTGTTTATCAATTAACTTTTATTACAGAGGATATTTCATGATGGCATGGGTCTTCAATAGATCTGATACAAGTAGGGCTTTTTTTGTAGCAGGAACTCCTTTGCATATTAGGCCACATACCCTTGATGTAGCCAATTCTCCTGGCGCTTACAGTAGGCCCTGTACTAAGAGCCCTGTAAGCTTTTGGAGGATTGGCTACATCAGGGGGTGTGGCCTAATACGCAAAGGAGCTCCTGCTACAAAAAGTCCTGTCACTACCGATAATTCTCTCAACTGAGCAACCAACCAGTTAGGTTGCACAGTTAATACAGTTCACCATGTTTTAAATTGAGTGAAATCACTTTGAACAATTAACAATTTGAACAGAGGATCTACTATAAGACCTATGGTTAGGAAGGACAGTTTAAGAGAGGTGACAAAGTAATATCAAACCTCTCTTGTTCAAAACTGAGGAACTGTAAACAACCAACACACATGTAGAAACAAAAGAAAACCTTCTATTACAAGCTGAGTTTAAAAGTGACTTTTATATCTGTAAGTGTTGAAGACCTCAGCAGTAATTAACAGTGAATATTGTTAAATCAAAAGCAGATTTGAAAAATCTGCGACAAAGAAAATTCAGAACAATGGATTGTTTTTATCCTTTGGCATTTGTTGTCCAAAATTTCTCTAAATCATCAGTTTTTATTCATCTACTACTTCAGTTGTTTTTGTTTTCTTAAGAAAGATGCCACAGGCTATATTCTGATAATATTGTTAAAGCAGTGTTATAAATTACAGAGATCAGGTGTGCTTAGATGGATGCACAGAAGAGGTTGGAAATATAGATGTTTACTTGGTCAGAAAAGGGATAGTGCTCCTTTACGACAAACATAGCCTTAAATAAATACAAACCCTGATAAAAAGAAAGCGGCATGCCAGATATCTCTGAAGAAAACGCCAATACTGTAAGAGGTGCTTGTACCAGAGGTCTGTACTGTTCCTTCCTGTGTGTTATCTGTAGTACTAGAGCCATCTCCTTCCCTATGTACTTCCAAATGTGCTGCTTTCCTTAATTTCCTTCATCAGAAGAGATTAAAAGTGGAAGGTATCTTATAAGTGTTATTCACTAGCACTACAACATTTTCAGGGAACTTACAATCATGCAAAAAGGTGTTTTCAAACCAACTACCACTTCTGGCTTAACAAATATTTTGTTATTCAACACAAACAAAAAGTAAAAAAAATCATTTGTACAAATATGGGAATTTTCTTTATTGATTAGACAACACTGGAGCAGAAGAACAAAAACAGAAGCACAAGGTACATTCCTTCCCCATTATATCATTTATGTGTCTAAATAACCATTAAGTGCTGGTAGGATTAGGTTCATTGTTGTTGCGCCCTAAAAGATACTGATTTGTACTGGGTGCAGTTCAGTTGCATCTCATGTATTTACAGCATAACTGCACAAATGTTTAGGGACTACAGTTAAATTTTGTAAGACATCCATGGCAAAGAAAAAACCCTTAAAAGTTAAATAAAAAATATCAGCACCATCTAATCTTTTTAAAGCATTACGATTTTGAAGATTCTGAAATAAACATAAGGATCAAAGCCCGATAATCTGACCATAAACTGTACCTTCGCCTTCTTCCTCCTATACTTGGAGATGACTTGGGTGTCCTTGTGGAAACAATCTGGCAATGCACAGTTCCAAGAAGCAACATGAGCCACACTGGCCCTATTACTTCAGTCAGAGGTATTTTATGTGGACCTTCTATAGTATAGAACAATACAACTGCAGCAACTTATGAAAGGAATAAAAAGAAAATAAACAAAGGATGAGAAGTATCCAAGCCACACAAATATTCAATTTTTTTTAAAGACATGGAGACTGTTCATTTAGAGAGTATTCCATTACTTCTTTGTTACAATGGACATTAGGGATGGGAACAGAACACAAAAATGATGGTTTGTTTTGTTTCATAGTTTGTTGGGTTGCCTGAATTGGTGGTTTATTTTGTTTCATGGTTTTTTTCAATTTTCCGAACAATTCATGGTTCATTGGTTGTTAGGGCTGGGAAAGCATAGAACGGCCTCCAAGTGGACTAGAGATGCCAAATTTGTGGCAAATTCTTCAATGGACACTCCTCTACCTGCTCTCCAAATTTGGTGCTACAGCCCCCTAAGCAGGTGCCACTAGTAAACTGCTCTTTTAGGAGTATGTCAAGGTGGGGAAAGAAAGGGAAGCTGCCCTGCAACTTTTGATCTGTTTCACCCAAAGAAGCTTGGAAACTGACTAGAAGTAGCAGCTCCACTCTCCCCATCCGCCTGCACTTCTGTTCAGTTTCCAGTGAAACTGACTAGAAGCCATAGGGGGCTGGGGAAAGCAGAGCTGCGGCTTCTAGTCAGTTTCTCTGGAAACTGACCAGAAGTGCAGGGCACCAAGGAGAGTGGAGCTGCTGTTTGTAGTCAGTTTCTGGAAATTGACCAGAAGCATAGGGGGCCATGGAGAGCTGAGCTGTGGCATCTCGTCAGTTTTACTGGAAACTGACCAGAAGTTCAGGGGACCAGAGAAAGTGGAGTTGCTGCTTCTAGTCGGTTTCACTGGAAACTGATCAGAAGCTCAGGGATTGGGGAATTATGCCAGCGCTAGGCTGTCTGGTAAAACAAAGCAGACATGAACAAAAGGACATGCTAAAAAAAGAGGCCAGTTCATGTGTGGCAGGATCAGATGAACCAGTTTGGAATGAACCACAAATTGGCCATTTTTAGCATGAATCATGATTTGTGGTTCGGTTCATACCCATTCCTAATAGGGATGCTCCTGCCAAAATTAAGCACTTTTTATTTCCATGACATTGATTTACATTGCTGCCCTACGCAGTTACTTCAGTTTAAAGCCAATGGGTGGCACTGTTGAGCAGTAGATTCTGGACAGACTAAAAGAAATACTTATTTACACAAAGAGGGATTAAAATGAGGGATTTGCTGCTATAGGACGTAGTGATGGTCACAGGCATAGACAACTTTAAAGGGGTTTAGATAGATTCATGGAGGATAGGTCTATCAGTGGCTACAAGTTGTGGCTTAGGGCAGGGATGGCCAACGGTAGCTCTCCAGATGTTTTTTGCCTACAACTCCCATCAACCCCAGCCAGCATGGCCAATGGCTGGGGCTGATGGGAGTTGATGACAAAAAACATCTGGAGAGCTACCGTTGGTCACCCCTGGCTTAGGGGAACCTCCAACCACTGAATCCCAGTGGCAGAAGGCAACACTGGTGGAAGGTCTCATCCTCTGCCCTCTTGTTGGCTCTCCTTAGAAACTGGTTGGCCACTGTGTGAGAAAAGATGCTGGATTAGATGAACCACTAGTCTGAAATCAATGTATCTTAAAGGACTTAATTTTGATTGGATCATGACCTATTTGCCAGAACAAACCACTTCCTTTTAGAGATGTACTTTAGAGCCCATAAAATATAAACAAAATTTATAAATCAAAATGTAATTATTTATTGTATTTATAAATTGCCCAATCCCTGCTGTTGCAGGGTTCTGGGCGATGTACAACATGTATACAACCACAGCAAAATAAAACCAATTAAAACAAACTACTGAACATTATAGAAATCCAATGTAGAATAATAAACAAACCCAATTCTGATTAGCGGTTACATTCCTGGGGAGGGGGGAGAAGGCAAAAAGGTGGAAATAATAAAGAAGGGTGCCAGGCAGATAGAAATCATTGCTGTTCTTAACCAAAGGCCTGGCGTAACTTCTCTGCCTTGCAGGCCCTGCGGAATTGCAGTAGATTCAGCAGGGCCCTGATGGTGGTAGCAGAGAGTCCCACCTGGTTGGGGCCAGGGCCCCAATATGAATAATATGAATGACAATATGTAATATTAATAACATTGTACTGTACTGAAATTCAGATGCATTCCTACAATTCACATGTCTAGCAACAGCCTTCAGATTCTCTGATCTCAGAAGACACCTAAAGATCAAATCTAAAAAAAAAATAAAATCTTCCGGCAATCACAACAATATATAACTGCACATATGGGCAGTCTCATTAATTTGTATATAAGTACCTTTAGGCAAGTTACTATTTCTAAATTAAGTATAATAATGCATAATTACAATTAACTTATTCCAACACTTAATAAAATGACTAATTTTCCAAGCAAACACTTTTGTAGATAAGCAAACATTTTGCAGATATAAATATATAAATAAATATTAGGTAGCCCTGGGTAGAGTTATGCAGTATTTACTATCCTGGCACAAATAACATTGTTCTTACTATATTTTTTAGATACTGCACTATATTTTAGTAAGCCACCTTAAACTTTGGAAAGGAAGTATAACAAATACCTAAAACTATCAACCATCAGATTCCAAAGCATAACCTTTTCTTACATTAATTCCCATACCCATTTCTTTCCAACTTTTTTCATTTACCATAATTTATCTTCTTTGCCCTTATCACATCTACAGTGTCTGCTCTTTGTGGGTAGGCAGTTTGAAGAAATAATGAAAATGCTTTACTGGAACTCAGGAAAAATTAGTTTCTGTTTTGTTTTGCTATTTAAATTATAATACTTATTTGACTGACTTTGTACCTTGAAGAAGATAAAGGACGAGGAGCCAGAAAAAAATAACTTGTGATGTCACTTGCAGCCACCACCTGAAGAAAAATGGGAAGAAAACTACTCTAACAATTCCCTTTCGAGTCAGTGAGGTCCATGGACTTTCAGGTTTAGCTTTAGCAAAGGCAGAACCTAAAGGAAAAACAAATTATTTAGCTGCAAAATATGGCAATTTTCCAGTTGCACTTGCATAAAATATAATCCCTTTGAATATTTAAGAACAAGTAACGTGTTCCAGCAAAATATTTACATGAAATACCATAATGGATGCATAACATCCAGCAAAACACTTGCCCTTCATAAGACAGTATATTTTCCTCTTCATTAAGAAAGCGTAACATTTGGCAATTGTCCCCAAGTAAGAGTCACTGTAGTATTAAATCCAAGAATTATTTCTGTTGCTATAAATAGAACCTGAATTTATTCAGACTGCAAAAAGAATAAAAATATTTCCCTTCTATTGTTATAGAATTCCCAAGGACCTACATAATTACTTAGCTGTTTAATGCTTATATAATAGATGACTACAGAGATTCATCCAAAAAAATTCCTAGCAGAACAGAATACCCACACATATGATATGAGGCTTAGCCCTGCTTGTATGACTTTACTCTTCCTGGCTATTTAAACCTGCAGGGTGGAGAGCTGGCTAACTGGGTCCGAGAGATACTTAATGCTTCCTTGAGAGAGAGATTGGTCACACTGTGGTGCACCTATTTTTTAAAAAGCCTATCATGGACCCAGTAGATCTCATTAACCATCAACCAGTCTCAAGTGTTCCATTTTCGAGCAATATGACTGAATGGGTGCTGGCTGGACAACTTCAAGCTTACCTGGATGAGGTGAGCTGTTTAGATTCAAACAAAACCAAAAATATACCCCCAAAAAACTAATTGGTATTTTAAAGGTATATTTCTGCACCCCAAATGCATTCAGGTTTTCTTGGGAACACTGGGGAAAAAATCCTGGAAAAAAAATCCCGGATATATTCCAAAATTACTGGCAGATCTGAAAACAGAGGAGAGGCAGGAGCCTGTCAGTTGTTCGTCAGCCCCAGGATCAGGATCAGTTGTGTGAGGGGAAGCAGGCTGTTCCCACCAGCTGGGCTTGGGGCTGGCTTCTAACATAGCTCAGCAGGAGAAGTCATCCCAACCAGGATCTGTGTGCCTCAGGGACAGCTCTTCCCAAGGCATGGAGATCCTGGGTCTGGCTACTTCTAAAGCGTGGTTTAAACTGCGCTGCAGGTGAAGCCATCCACACAGGATCTCTGTGCAGTGGGGAGAGACCTCCCTGTGGCACGCAGAGTCTGACGCTCACTTCTCCTGCAGCACAGTTTAAACAAGGCTGCAGGAGAAAGCAAGGCAGCACCAGGATTGGGCTGGGTTTTTAAAAAACTGGTATTTTTCTTCTTGGGTCTATTAGACCTGAAAAAATTCAGGATTTCTGAAAAATCTTGGATCCAGATAATGTACCAGTATTGAGATCCAGGGTTTTTCTGGAAATACCCTTTTCCCCCCAGGTCCAAAAGACCTGAACCAAAAAATACTATTTTAAAAAAAATTGCACACCCCTATTTAGATCCTTTCCAATCTGGATTTAGTCCTGGTTATGTGACTGAAACAGCCTTGGTCATCCTGGTGGATGACCTGCAGTGGGAGATGGACAGAGGGGGTACGACTTTATTGATTCTCTTGGACTTCTCAGCAGCTTTCAACATCCTTGATCACGATATCCTTCTGGACTGCCTCTCTGGTCTAGGACTGGGAGGCACTACCTTACAATGGTTCCAGTTCTACCTGGAGGATAGGTTTCAAAAGGTGGTTCTGGAGGACTGCTACTCAGCTAATTGCCCTGTGGGGTACACTTCAAAGTTCCATCTTGACTGGGCTGTCACCACTGTTCCATCTAAGCTGAATTAGTGTGAGCTAGCTCACAGTTTTTTAGTCTCTGGCTCACACATTTTTGTCTTAGCTCAGGACAAATGGCCCCAGAGCAAACTAATTTATGCAGTAGCTCACAAAGTAGAATTTTTGCTTACAAGACTCCACAGCTTAGAGGGAGCATTGGCTGCCACCAACATGCAGATGACTCTCAACTCTATCTCACGCTTCCAGCTGATCCCAGAGAGACTGCATAAACCCTGAACCACCTGATGGCAGTTTTGACATGGATGAGGGGTAATAGATTGGCGTGCTACTGGTGAATGTATCTGACCCAGAATTTAAGTTGTCACTCATTCTGGGTGGGGTTGCACACACTTCTTGAAAGAACCGATCCATAGTTTGGGGGTGGTCTTGGACTCAGCCCTACTGCTGGATAAGCAGGTGGTATCTGTGGTCAGGAGTGTCTTCTATCACCTTCAACTGGTAGTCAGCTGTGGCCATTACTGGGCAGAAAAGATCTGTCTACTGTGTTACATCTCAAATAGATTACTGCAGTGCACTCTATATGGGGCTACCTTTGAAAAGCATCTGGAAACTTCAACTAGTGCAGAATGCTGCCACCAGGATGTTGACTGGAATGGCTCCTAATCTTTCTTTCTGGGCACAACTCAAAGTGCAGGCGCTAACTTGTAAAGACCCATATGGTTTGAGACTAACATACCTACTCACTTCTGAACCTACCTGACCACTATGGTCATCTCTGGAAGTCCTGCTTCAGTGCCCCCACCTTCAGAGATTAGTCAGGTAGTAACCTGGTGAGGGCTTTCTTGGTCATGGCACCAAAGCTCTGGAACTCTCTCTCCATGGAGACTGACCATTGGTACTTACCATGAAGGGTCCTTCTCCTCTGAGGTCAGGAGGCCATCTCTGTGGGTTATTCCCATCCAGGGAGGCAGGAAATACTTTTTTCTACTTCCTGTTGGTGCCTTCGGAATGACCCGCCCTTCAGTTCTGGG
Organism: Heteronotia binoei; assembly: GCF_032191835.1. Classification (NCBI taxonomy): domain Eukaryota; kingdom Metazoa; phylum Chordata; class Lepidosauria; order Squamata; family Gekkonidae; genus Heteronotia; species Heteronotia binoei. The sequence continues at coordinate 4,671,700 of NC_083230.1, forward strand.
ACTCCGAAAGCAGTAACCATAATTCAATTAATACTAATTCTGTTAAAGAAAACGTACTAAACAAGAGCATTAATGACCACATAACAGTACTCAGTGAGATACAGGGTAGAAAGGCAAAAAAAAAAAAAGAGAACAGCACATAGAAACAGGAATGTTGATGATGATGAGAGGGCTGAGATGGCCTCCTGACCTCAGAGGAGAAGAACCCTTCACGATAAGTAGCAATGGTCATTCTCCCTCTGAGGCGGAGGCCATCTCTGTGGGACCTCCCAGAGCAGTGTCCCTTAAATGGGTGGGTCATCATCATCGGCTGTTATTGCAGTGTGCTGCAAAACTCTTCTTCTAAATAATACAGATTGTAATGACAAAAAGGAAATGGAAAAACATGCAGTAGCTAGTAGGTGTCTCCAGGCTAGAAGCCTTGTGGGCTGCATATCATAAGCCTTGAGAACTAAGCTAATGGGAGTCTTGGACATTCAGCCTCCAGACCTGAAGGGTGATATGTTGCTGAAGCAGCTGTCTGTTTTCCTGATGGAGTCTCTCCTTGAAATGTAGATGTTAAGCACTCTGTGGACATCCAGGGTATGCCACACAAATTCCTTGGGATGCTTGGACTGTAGGCAAAGTGTGGGAAGATAGATCTCTTGTGATCTGTGAAAATTCAAAGGAACTTTAGGCAAAAAAATGTTGGATCAGCCCTGAGCACTACCTTATCTGTGTGAAGGATGAAAGGTTTGATTTCACAGATAAGGCACTAATCTCCGAGACTCTGTGAGCTGAGGTTACAACAATTAAAAAGAGAGTCATCTTGAGTACCCACTACAGACCAACTTCCCTGAAAGGCTCAAAGGGAGACTTTGCAAGGGCAGACTATACTGTGACCTCCAAAAAGGATAGTGATATACTGGAGGAGGTGCCCAGAGCATAGCATTTTGCAGGAAAACACAGGACATGATGTTTGGGAAGCTTGTATCCTTCATAAACAGGAACTGCTGTGGTAAGGGCAGTAATCTGACTGTGGATAGTGGAGGACTCTAGACCTAATGTCAGACCATCCTGGAGAAAAACTAACAGAAAAACAGTGAAGGGTGCCAACAGTTCAATCTGGTTTTGTTTGCACCATCTCACAAAAGTTGTCCAGATAGTGTTGTGAATGCGATTGGCTCTTGGATAGTGTCTGTTACTCCAGAAGAGTAACCAGAAGAGTGTTTTGCACTCAATCTCCAGTGGGAAAATGAAGCCTGTCTTGCTGGGGGCACCAGATCAGGCTCCGATTAAGCATGTCTGGAGAGACTGGAATAGACAGGAGGGCAGATCTCTGTAATTGCCAAAAGCCAAGAACGTCAAGCCCTATAACAGGCCACCAGTATGACCCTGGTCGCCTGTTCCCGAATCCTGCAAATGGTCTTAGGAATGAGTAGAAGCAGAGGGAAGCAAAGAGGAGTCCTGGGGCAGGAAGACGTGAGAACATTGATTGCCTCCACCTTCATGCAGTAATACCCCAAGAAAGAAGCGAGGAAGCTGATGATTTGTGCTTGACGCAAATTGGTTTAGGAAAGGACATCCTAGGTGTTGGCAAATGAGGTTGAAGATCTTGGGATTGAAGGACCATCCCCTCTGCCAGTCCAGCCACGTGCTGTTCACCCCCTTGATGTACTCCACTCTGATGGGTGATTCCTCTCTTCCCAGGCCAAGATCCTCTGTGGAGCTGAGATGACTGAGAGCCCCTTCTAGTACAGATATGCCTTGGTAGCGATGTTGTCCATCCAGATAAAGACAGGCTGATGGGCGGATCCAACTTGAAGTAATTCAGAGCCAGCTGGATGACCCTGTGCTCTAGAAGTTGATGAGAAGACTCTGTTCTTTGAGAATCCACTGACCCTGTAGCAGAACCTTGTTCAAGATAGCTCCCTAATATTGAGGGCTTGCAGCTGTGAAGAACTCCCTATAGACTTGGGCATAGAATACCTTGCCCTGTCAAAGGCTGCTGACCTTCACCTGCCAGAGAAGACTGGATCTGATGGATACAGAAATCCAGAGATGAAAAATCCTCTTTCCCATGATGGACAGCTGGTAGGAACGAAGGGAATGCTGCAGTGGTCTGGAATGAAGCCTTGCCCACCAGACTGTGTCTAAGCAGGAGATCAGCAGACACATGAGCTTGTCCAGAAACAACAGGGATGAGAAATTGTCTTGGATTACCAGGATTACAGCAGCCTGGATCTTGCGCCTTTTCCAGTGGCAGAAAAAGGGAACTGCAGGATGTGTCAATGATAGTTCCCAATTGAGACTGTTAAAGGGAACTCTTTGACTGGTTTACAATAAGACCATGTTCCTGTGAGTGGAGGGTGGAGCAGGTGCCCCGAATGTATTTGAAGAGGCTGCTGGACCTGATGAGAAGGGCTTCCAATTATGGACTGACATAAATCTTCTGGTGCCTGAAGTGGACTACAGGGTTTACCAGGATCTTGGTACATGCCCTGGGGGCCTTGGAAAGTCCAAAAGGAAATGTCCAGCATTGGGAACATTGGCCATTCACTACAAATCTGAGAAATATTCTGTGAACAGGATTAATGGGGATGTGTAAGTAGACAACAGTCAGGATGTCAAAAAATACCTGGGGTTGAGGGGCCTCTGTTATGGACCTCAAAGATTCCCTAAGCAAGCCCCGAAGCTTGACAAACTTGTTCAGAAACTTGAGATCCAAACTGACCCTCCAATTGGTATTCCTCTCAGAAACTGTGATTAAGATGGAATATACTCCCCAATCCTACTCTGGAAGGGGAATGAACTGCATAACCCAAATGTGACAAAATGTTGTATGGCCTGTTCAGCAATTATTCTTTGGATGCAGACCTTGGATACCAGAGACTGAATGAGTCGTTCCACTGGGAGATTGTGGATTTTAAGGTGTAGCCATGAACAATGACATCTAGGGTCCACAAGTCTTGAGAATACCTCTGGAACAGAAGGAAGGTCGAAAACCTGACTCCCATTGGAAGGGACATGCAGCCATGCTTGCATGGGATTGGACTCACATTACCTTTGGGGGGGGGGGGCACAGACCAAAACCTGGACAAGGAGTGCTAAGCACAAAAGGAGTGATTTCCCCATCTATCAAAACAACAGATGTACTGAGACACAGGGTGTTTCTAGCCATGTGTCTTCACCAGAAATCTACCAAGGCAGTCACCAAGGAGACTATCACTCTGGAATGGACAGGCAGATACCATAGATTTGGAAAGCATGCTTGCAGGCCAAGCACTCAACCTCCTAGCCACAGCGGTGGAAGTCATGGCCTTAGAAATGAACAATAAGCTGTCTAAGGTGGCATCAGCAAGAAAGAAGGCAGCCTTTAGCCTCCTGCTAGTGCCTTCAAGGAGGCAGTGGTTGTTCTCTGATAAGACTTGGATAACCTTGCGAGCCCAGACAATTGTTGCTCTGAATGTGATGGAGGCTGTAGTGAAATCAGACTAGTAGACTGCAATGCTGCCACGGGCCGTCAACTGGGGAGACCTGTAATAATTCATCAGCATAATTAGACAGAGCATAAAGCAGTTAAACAAATGTGGAAACTGCCCATTTGAGTCAGGTTTACCCCATTCCATCCTGAGGTGACGTTCAAATATTCAGCCACAGTATGAAAGGGAAAACTCATTAGTACTGGTGGCCATAACCTTTCTACAAGAAGCCTTAAGCTCCTATGCATGTGGAAGGTAAGCATGAAATGCAAGGGCTGCTATAGCCTTTGTTAAGAATGCCACCTGGGTTTCTTCCTCCTCCTCTCTGATAGGGATTCCCTCTCCTCCCAGTCATCAGGCACAGAGCCAGAGAACCTAGGTTCTGCTCCAGGGCTTCTCCATCTCTTTGTATGGGTAACAGCCTACCTGGGTGCCTTAGTGGCCCAGGGCAGGAGGGGCTGAGAAGTTTGAGGAGGTTGATTACAGCCTGGGAAATAAGAGCCATCTTAGGGCAGAAAGAAGCCATCCCCTCTTGCATGTTTCTGCAGATGTTCACATCACCCCAATGTGGAATAAAGAAACTCCCAGAATTGGGTAGTTTACCACTGAGGAAGGCGGCTCTGTGAGGACCCTGCTCCATCTGGTATGCTGAACAGCCACCTCTGTCACTGTCAGCCATTGCCAGGGCCAGTTGATATGGAGGGAATGCAGTAGATGCAGACTCCAAGCCTCCAAAATGGCCGCCACCAGATATTGACAGCCCTGAAGGACTGGCATGCTCTACCAGCAAGCAGAGCTTCTTGGCCTGTCATTTGGCTGCTGCTGACTGCTGGGCTCTGTTGAGATGGATAGCACAAACAAGCCACGAAGGCATGTTGGCCCCACCTGAAAGTAGATAGCACTTCTTGGCCTGTCATCTGGTTGCCAGTGTCGCTGACTGCTGGGCTCTGTTGAGACGGACAGCACAAACAAGCCACGAAGGCATGTTGGCCCCGCCTAAAAGGTATGCAGCAATCACAGCTGCGGACGCCTCTGACTCCTTGTCAGTCAGAAAAGCCTCTGAGTGTTCTCCCTCCACCATTTGGTGAGAGAAAAAATATTATGCAGGAGCAATTCAAAAGTGCAAAAAAGTATCGATTCTCTGTAGGCCTCTGAAGAGAGAGGGGGAGGGAGGCAGAGGAGAAAAGTGGTAAGATATAGAAAGGAAACACAGAACATGGAGGAACATTCTCCTGTGAGGGAGACTGCATCAGATTTTATTTGTTAGTCTTCTCCAAAATAAGTTAGAATATAAGGCAGAACAGTGAAGGAATTAAAGGAAGTATATAAAGGTAGTTATGAGGGGAAATATGTAAGAAAAATCTAGAGTTTAAGAGTTAGATAAAGGCAAGGCCTGATCTAAGCTGCTCCCCCTGTAGAGGCAGGAAAAGAACTGAAGGGCGGGTCATTCCAAAGGTACCAACAGGAAGTAGAGAAAAGTATTTCCTGCCTCCCTGAAGGTTGGATGGGAATAACCTACAGATATGGCCTCCGCCTCAGAGGGAGAAATACCTGTCCTCTTCTGTTGCTGTCTTCCATCAGCAGATGAAGACTTCTATCTTTTATTTGGTGTTCCCCCAGTGACCCTTCCTTCTTGCTCAGTTTTAACTGTTTTGATGCTTATATATGTATTTTAGCTCTTTTTAAAGAAAATTAATATGTTTTTGTTTTAATAGTTTTAAAGATGTGTTTTTATTACGTATGTTTTGTTATTCACCTTGGCGGCACTTATGTGGACAAAAAGGTGGGGTATAAATTTTGGAAAAGACAATAATGCTAGAAGAAGACCCAACGTGAGATGGATTGGCTCAATAAAGGAAGCCATGGCCCTCAATTTGCAAGACCTGAGCAAGGCTGTTAATGATTGGATGTTTTGGAGGCTGTTAATTCAGAGGGTTACCATAAGTTGGAAGCAACTTGAGAGGCAATTAACAGACTGGAGGTTGAACAGGATAAATCTTATGTTGAGATACCACAGACCACACATACACTCCCAGTTGCATTTGACAACATCTATACGTTCTTATAGAAAAGAACAAGAAATCAAGGCTCAGTTCAAAATAAGAGAGAAACCTATATTTAGTTATCTCAGAATTGCAACAGACCACATCTGAAAAAGCACTCTGGCAAGAGTAAAGACAGGTTGCTTACCTGTCTAGGGTGGCCATAATATCTGCAGGCCAGCCAGGGACACCTCGAGGGGGGAAGGAATGTGTGTGTGTGTGCGCGCGCAATGCGCGCTGCCAGAAACAGTAAGTGATGTCACTTCCGGTGACGGCATGCCACCGCCGAAAACAGGAAGTGACATAACTTCCTGTGACATCATTTCCCCCGTGCCACCTGCTGGAAGCAGGAAGTGACATCACTTCCTGTGACATCATTTCCCCCAAATGCCACCTTCATCACTTTCGGGGTGTGGATCCCCCAGTGGGGTGGGCTCCCGACTCCCTCCGCTGGCTGTTTCTGATAGCCCTGCGCCCCCTCTTTCATTTGATATGTGTCCCGTGCGGGTGCCACCCTCCCGCCGGGAGATGCCGCAAAATGAGCCCCCTTGAGGCTTATGGCGGCAGGGCTCGGGGGAAGCGAGCTAGACTGCTGTTCTTTTGAGGGGTTATAGAGTGTTTCGAGCCCGTCCCTGTGGCATCGGTCCCATCGTTGTGGGACCCAGGGGGCCGGCGCAGCGGCCCGCTGAAGCAGCCTGTCGGTCACTTCCGGGTTCCTGTCCTGCATCTCGACCTGTGTTATTAGTGACAGGCTGCTTCGGCGGGCCGCTGCGCCGGCCCCCTGGGTCCCACAATTATGGGACCGATGCCACAGGGACGGGCTCGAAACACTCTATAACCCCTCAAAAGAACAGCAGTCTAGCTCGCTTCCCCCGAGCCCTGCCGCCATAAGCCTCAAGGGGGCTCATTTTGCGGCATCTCCTGGCGGGAGGGTGGCACCCGCACGGGACACATATCAAATGAAAGAGGGGGCGCAGGGCTATCAGAAACAGCCGGCGGAGGGAGTCGGGAGCCCACCCCACTGGGGGATCCACACCCTGGAAGTGATGAAGGTGGCGCAGATAGAACCAACAGAGCAAACGGGGGTGGAGCAGAGGGAGGATGACTTAGCCCACCCCCATCAAGGAAGGAGGGAGGAAGGAAGGAGGGTGGGAGGGAGGAAGGAAGAAAGGAGGGAGGGAGGAAGGGAAGGAAGGAAGGAAGTCCGGCTGCCCCCTCCCACCAGCCGCCCCCCCGCTTTTGGCCCCCTCCCTCCCTGCCTCGGGGGGGGGGCTTACCGTCTCGCAGGGCGCGGGTGGCGGCCTCCCCTCCGGGCGGGCTGGCCACGAGGCGCAGCAGCAGCAGCGCGAGGAGGAGCAGGAGGCGGCGGCAGGCGGCCCCTTCCCGGGCGGCGATGCGGCGGCTGGTGCTGGTGGCGCTGGCAGCCTCCTCCCCGCTCGGACGCCCTTCCCCCTCGCCATGGCGGCCACAGCCAGGCCGCTGGGCCTGCAGGGAGGGCGGGGCGAGGAGCCGGCGGCCTCCTTGCCGCTCGGACGCCCTTCCCCCTCGCCGTGGCGGCCGCAGCCAGGCCGCTGGGCCTGCAGGGAGGGCGGGGCGGGGCGCCGGCGGCCTCCTCGCCGCTCGGACGCCCTTCGCCCTCGCCGTGGCGGCCGCAGCCAGACCGCTGGGCCTGCAGGGAGGGCGGGGCGGGGCGCCGGCGGCCTCCTCGCCGCTCGGACACCCTTCCCCCTCGCTGTGGCAGCCGCAGCCAGGCCGCTGGGCCTGCAGGGAGGGCGGGGCATCTCGGCGGCCTCCTCGCCGCTCGGACCCCCTCCCCCTGACCCGGGGCCTCCTGCCACGCCGCCGCAGGCGCTGCCGGCCCACCTCCCGCTCCGGCCACCGCTGCCGCCGCCATTGTCCCGCTGCCGCCTCTGCCGCGCCGCCTTCCCCACCCGCCCGCGCGGCCCGCTGGCTAAACCGGGACTTCTAATGGTCCCGGGATAGCCAGCCCGGGAGGCGGGAATTTGGAGGCAGGAGCGGGTCTTTCCCGGGCAACCGGGACGATCTGGCCACCCTAGCTATATCCCATGAGTGTGAAGCACAGAGACCACGAAGAAGATTTTTCCCCTTTCCCACAATGACCGTTTGATACTGGCTCATCAATCTTTGCTCACTTCTAATTCACCATCAATGGCAAAAGAAAGAGAATTCGCATACTGGCATATCTTCGGGTGGTTTAAAAAAAAATTCTGTGCATGTGTGTATCGTGATGACTTCTGGTGACTGTCCCCTACTGGGGCATGAAGGATATTCAGAGAGGTGTCTGAATAAAGCCTGCCACTGCCTCTGGTATTCCAAAGAAGTCTCCCATCCAATACTTGCCAGAATCAACCCTGCTTAACTTCCAAGATCTGATTTGCATGGGCTATCCAGATCAAGGTTGAATATCTTGATAAACTGAGTGCACAATCTTATACTCATCTGTTCATACAAACTTTGAATTCAGTGGCACCTTTAAGATCACAGAAGAAGTGTGCTGCAAACAAAAGCTTATACACCCTGAATAACACTTTGTTGGTTTTAAAGGTGCCACCAAATTTAAATGTTGTTGTACTGATTCAAATCAACATGGTTGCCCACCTGGATTTATCTGTTTATAGTATGTCTGTTATCATTTAGAGCAAGGGTGTCAAACTCATTTGTTACAAGGACCAGATCTGATATAAATGGGACTTTATAGGGCCAGGTCATTCATGTCATAAAAATGTAATACCAGGAAACTTTATAAAGGATACAGATAATTGAATATATTATTAATTCAAGTATGCTTAAAACTCTTGTGATAGTTTGCTTATAACTGAAAGGGGGAGAATAGTGGGATTTGGCAATGCAATTTTAAAAATAAAACATCAAGAAAAAGCACCAGGATCACAACAGAAACTACAAATATAAAATACTTTGAGCCTAGGAAAACGGCCCATTGGTACTTACTGTGAAGGGTCCTTCTCAGAGATCAGGAGGACATCTCTATGGGTTATTCCCATCATTCCTTTAGGGAGGAAGGATACATCTTTCCTCTTCCTTTTGGCGCCTTCAGAATAACCCACCCCTTTCAGTTTTGGCATTTCAAACAATTTTATTACTAACATATGGTAATAAATTTCAATTTCTTATTTCATTAATAATTACTTTTTTTTAATCTATCCCATATATTACTTTCTACCCACCCCTCCCCCCGTTACTTGACCCCCGCCGGTGTTATATACTTAAAATCTTAAAGGTACCCTTATGGACATATGAAGCTGCCTTATACTGAATCAGACCCTCGGTCCATCAAAGTCAGTATTGTCTTCTCAGACTGGCAGCGGCTCTCCAGGGTCTCAAGCTGAGGTTTTTCACACCTATTCGCCTGGACCCTTTTTTGGAGATGCCAGGGATTGAACCTGGGACCTTCTGCCTCCCAAGCAGATGCTCTACCACTGAGCCACCATCCCTCCCCAATTAATTAATAAGAACCAAAATTAATATCCTCCTCCCTCTTGTACTTAGTCATTATAAAAAATTGTCCAATGTCCTTTTATTTTCCACTCTTTTTCTACGTATCTTCTGAACTTATTTGCCTTTTAGGGAGAAAACCCGCTTGGTCTTCCTTTATAAAATTTATTAGATATTGTTTAAGCCATTCTGCTAAGATTCTTGTGTATATCTTATAAGCATTGTTTAATAATGAGATTGGTCTATAGTTCTTTGCATTAGTGACATCTCTATCTTCCTTTGGAATCAACAAAATTACTGCTTCCTTCCATGTATTTGGTATTCTTATCACATTCATTAATTTTTGACGTTTCGGTATTAATTCTTCTTTAAACGTTTTAAAAAAATTGCCGTAAATCCATCTGGCCCAGGAGCCTTTCCAATTTTCATTGCATTAATCGCTACTTCAATTTCTATTTTTTCAATTGGATCATTCAAAACTTTTTCCATATAATCAGTTAAGGGTGCTATTTTAATCTTCTGCAAATACGCTTCCATCTTTTCCTTCTTTACTTTAACACCTTTAAATAGTTTAGCATAGTATTAAAAAATTCTCTCTTTATTCCTTCTTGATCTACCATCTCTCTTCCATCAGCCACAATTTTATTAATAATTTTACTTTCTCTCTTTTTCTTCAATTGCCAGGCCAAATATTTTCCAGGTTTATTCACTCCCTCGAAAGATTTCTGTTTTAATTTTTTCAAATTCCATTCCAATTCTTTATTTAACAGATGTCTCATTTATGCTTGCAATATTGTAATCTCCCTTATAATTTTCTTTTACCCTGGCCTTTTCCTTAATTCACCTTTTTTATTAATTTCATTTTGAATGTCCAACATCTGTTTATCTTTTGCTCTCTTGTCTTTATTATTCAATGTTATTAGTAATCCTCTCATTACTGCCTTGTAAGCATCCCATACCATCTGAAATTCTATATCCTCTCTGTCATTTACTTGGAAGTACGCTTTGGTTTCATTTTTTAGAGATGTCACTATTTTCTTTGTTATAAGCCCCAAATCTTTAGTAACCCACAACATGTAAATTCTAGAGAAAGAGCTATGTCTAGCTGAAAAAAAGGTATAGTCCCGTACTTCAGGATTAAACTTCCTCCATATATCTTCCAAACTCTCCTGTTTGACCAATTAAAAAAAAGACTGGCAATTTCCCTTCTTTATCATTTTTTTTCTTCCCAGATCTATCTATTGTATTCTGAATTGTTCCGTTAAAGTCCCCCATCAATAAAATTTGCTCATAGGTCACTTCATCAAGATGTTGTGTAATATTTTTAAAGAAAATGTCTTTAGCACCATTTGGAGCATAAGGTCCCAACAACAACTTTTTTTGGCATTCAAAGTAATTTCTACCACTATATATCTTCCATTCTTATCTTTAAATACCAATTTCGGGTCTACTCCTGAAAGACTACTCCTCTCTTCTGTAAAAAAATCTAATCCCAATTGTTTATTCCATAAAAATTTATAATCCTTTTGTCTAATATGCACTTCTTGCAAACATACTATATTACAATTTTGTTTTTTTATCCTATGAAACGTTGCCTTTCTTTTTTGTGGTGAATTTAGTCCATTTACATTTCAAGATATCAATTTGTAATCCATCATGGTGCAAATTTTTTATTTTCTTCATAAAATCTATGCAGTTCCTGTGTATTTGTGATTGTAATCCTTTTCCCTCGAAGTTCAAAGCTTAAACCTTCAGGTATTATCCATCTATACCTCATTCCATTGTCACGTAGTTTTTCTGTCAATTTTTTATATGCCTTTCTGTCAGTTAACACTTGACTTGGCAGTTCTTTCATAATTCTTACTCTACTGCCCTCCCATTGTCAATGACTTTTCAAAGTTTTTATTCATGATTTTTCCCACCATTTCTTTTGTCATAAATCTTATGACTACATCTCTTGGCAGATTATTCTTTTTTGCATAGAGTGAATTAACTCTATACATATAGTCATACATATTTCTATTCCCTTCAGGATCTTCCTCCAAAAATTCTGCAATTATTTTTATTATGTATTCTTTCAAGTCTGATTCTTCATCTTCAGGTACACCTCTCAGACGGATCTGAGTTTCCATCAGTTTGCAGTCATGAATTGTCACTTTTTTTGTAATTTTAACAAGGTGGAGTCGTGTGTTTTCACTCTCTTCCACTTCTTGTACTTTCTTTGTTATTACCACAGTGTCATTTCTGAGATTCTCTATTTCTTTTTTTAATTCTTTCTTTGAGTCCTCAATATCCTTTCTTATTTCTTTTTTAGAGGCAGTTATCATTTCTTTCACCCCCTTCATTATCCTAGCTTCCATTGAATCTAATTGGGCTTGCATTTTCTCTATTGAAGCAGATCTAGCACGAGTTTGTTTTGGGTCTGTCATATAAAAGAAATCAAAAATTTTAATCTCACCAAATCAATTTGAACCATCAGATTTAATAAAGTGAAGCTTGCCCTTTCCAATGCAGTGATTAACATGTGGAATTCACTGCCACAGGAGGTGGTGGCGTCCACAAGCATAGCCACCTTCAAGAAGGGGTTAGATAAAAATATGGAGCAGAGGTCCATCAGTGGCTATTAGCCACAGTGTGTGTGTGTGTGTGTGTGTGTATATATATATATATATATATATATATTTGGCCGCTGTGTGACACAGAATGTTGGACTGGATGGGCCATTGGCCTGATCTAACATGGCTTCTCTTATGTTCTTATGTTCACCCAATTTCGCTGTCCTCTGAGCTTCCCAGGCTCAGATATTAATGTTTAAATTTTTTATTTCTCCCCAAATGGCAGTCACAACTTTTGCTTCACTTAATTTTTTTTTCCTTTTTTTCCCTTTTACCAGTTCAAAACTTATCTACTATCCAACAGAAGTAATTTTTAAATTGCCAAATCTGTTAACTCCACCAATTTTTAATGTCCCTATCACTTTAAAAACAATGTTAAAATTTAGTCCTCCTAACAACAATGGCCACCGATGTTTCTCTCTGTTATAATCCTAGAGTAGGCTGTTTGCTTCTTTGACTTCCTTCTTCTTCCTCCAATACTTCCTGCTTTTCTTGCCTTTAAATCTCGTTTCACTGGTAGAGAAATCTCACGATATCTGACGTATTTCCTGTGTTGACTGTGAGAAATGCAGGTCTGTGATGATGGTGCTGCCTCCTCAACCACAGATAGACTAAACAATAAATTCCTTTCTTCTTTTAACACTGTCTTTTAAGCTTACAAAGTTCAAATTTATCCCCTTATCTTCTTCTTTCAGGCTTTCAGTATTTCCAACTCCCACCTTTTACTTTTGTTTTGTTTAACTTTAATTAGTCCTGGAATGAAGAGATAGCAAATAGTACCTTTTTTCCGTAGTTTATCCAAATCAACACCAGTCCTTTGCAGATTAGATGTTTAAAATTGTAAAAGAAGGTTTGGATCCTGCCGAGGTTATGCCAAATTGATGACTCTGGAAACTTCTGCAGATGATGAATATGCAACTTCTCTTTGGAGATCCCTCAAAGGAGCCACCCCCCCGGGACTCCCTTTCAGCCAAGGTAAGTCTCCTCAAAGTATCTGTGCATATCTTGGACAATTCTCTAGCTGAGAAATGTAGGCAGAATACATTAATTTGCCTTTAACTACCCTGAACAGAAGTGCCAGCCTGCCCCCGTTAGGGAAACCAACTCAGCTCGCCATTTTCCAACCCCGGAAGTCCCCTTCCCTTTCAGTTTTAGGACTTCGAAAGCAGTGAAGTCAACCTAGAAACTAAGGTTAAACTTGAGAAAAATTTAACTCATTAGCTTGACAGAACATGTAACTGTATCAACAGAAGAAAAGTATACTGAAATGCATAGGTACAGAACAGATATAGAAGAGCAACACCAGAGATAATGGATGATGATGGAGGGTGTGGCGAGATGTCCTCCTGACTTCTGAGGACCCTTCACGGTAAGTACCAATGGGCCGTTCTCCCCCAGAGTCTATGGGACCTTCCAGAGCAGTGTCCCTAAAATGGGTGGGACATCATCATCATCAGAAGTACAATGTGTTGCAAAGAATCTTCTTCCAAAGGCTGCAACTGATGACTCTATTGAGTGTTGCTTGCAGTGTCCAATGAAGATGGAGAGGAAGATCACATGGCTGCTGTGCAAGACCCTTCCACTGATGGTTGGTTAAGAAGAACCATGCTGGAAGAAACACTGCACAAAGGGACTGCAGTGATGCCCTTAGGAATTTGTAAACTCAAAGACATAGAAACTTCCATGATGCATATTTTAAGAACTAAACTGATGAGGTTCTTAGACAAAATTATCCCCCCCACCAGGGAATGAAAACTCATGACCATGCAGTTAGATTTCCAAATAGTGTCAACTCTGGAGATGAAATCTTTAGAGGCTGTCTGACATTTAAGGTGTGCCAGATGAACTCCTTGGAGCGCTACAGCTGAGGACAAGGGACTGGAATTAAGAACTCTTACAAGCGCTGAAACCTTGAAGTGGCTTTGGAAAGGATGGTAGGGTCCATCCGGAGGACCACTTTGTCCTTATGAAATACTCAAATCCAAGTTGGTGGACAAGGCACTGAGCTCAGAAATTCTTCACTGAGGTTGTGGCCACCAAGAAGAGAATCTTCATTCAAAACCATTTTTGCTCCCAGTTCTCTCAGGGGTTCAGACAGTGGGTTGGTAAAAGCAGATAGAGCTGTGTTAAGACTCCCCATTGAAAAAACAATGTACTGGAGAAGGAACGGTCATTGCTGTCCCTTGTAGAATTAACTGCATGTGAAGAAATTTGGACAACTAGTATTCCCCAATGAATGGGAGTAGCGTGGAGATAATTGCTGTCTATGAAAAGTAGAAGAATGGAGACCTGGGTGAAGACCCTCTCACAGAAATGAAAACCCAGAAAGCTTTCCAGGTAGAGTTATAACTGCAGACAGCAGACTGTCTTCTAGATGCTAGAATTGTGTCAGTCACATCTGAGGGGTATTCCAGTTGTAGAAGAAACCTACTGTTCAAACAAGATCACTCTAGACCAAGCTGCTAGGCTGAATCCTGATGAAGCATGCTTGTGGGGGAATTGGTAGCCAGAGTGGAGGTAAAGTGAGAATTCTGTCCCAATCAAGCAGCAAGAGTGGCTTGGCAAAAAAAGGAGCTACTAGAATGACCTCTGCATGTAGATCCCCTCTGGGTCTGTGTTTGTTTGTTAGTATTGTTACAGCCCAGTTAATAATACTAACAAACAAACACAGACCCCAATTTGTAGATTTCCCTCCAGCCCAAGATCATCCAGAGGGGATGAGAAAGATTTGACTAGGGACTGTTGTGTGGAAATGAATGAGAACCCTGTCTATCATAGGCAGTGATAAATCAGGGCATGGCCTATTTCTTGTCTCAACAGGTAGGCACTCACCTGTATGGAATTTCTCTGGTCTGGGTAAGTGGACACAATTCACTTGCACAGGAAAGCAGTTGGCCATGACCAGAGCCATGCTTTTCTGGAAATTGAACTATCAATATACATTTTAATGAGCTAGAAATAAGAGGAAAATCACTGACCGGAGCACAGGAAAAAAACCATCCTGCAGCATGCCATCTTTAAATATAGAGAAAGTGGGCAGTGAGTTGGTATGTAGAGTCATGGGAATGTTTTTAGCAGATTAAAAGAATCACAAATGGCAATTTTGTCTGATGAAGTCTGCTTAGAGCATACGAAAGCTGACATTCTGAATAAAAATTAGTTGGTCTTAAAGGTGCACCTTGTCTCCTGCTTTGTTCTATTGCTTCAGACCAACACGGCTGCCCACTTGGATCCATCATGACACATGAATTCACTTAAGGACTCACAAATGGTGTCCAGTCCGTCCCCAGAGAGGAGACACAGAGACTGTAATCTCTCACTCTCACCAGACCATCCACTGCTGGAACGTGCAATAACCTATTAATATAGTTAGAAAAGTCATAAGGGAACAAGATAAGGGAACAGCTTATTAAAATGCTTGCCCCCGTTCTGTCTCTCAAGGTATACCAGAAAGGAATACCTGTTCTATTATTTCCTCATGGGGTGAGAACTCAAGAGTTAATCTGGTTCTAAACTTTATTTTTTCTTTAAACCAAATGCATTAGTTAGTGAATAATGGTAGTCTTAGGCTCAAAGGAAAATGCCTAGACTATTCAAGGACCTCCACTTACTCCTCCTCCTTTCTCCAGTTCTCCTGCATCCGAATATGACACAACTGAATCCCTTCCTGAACCTTGAACACTTTTATTGCTAATGGTGGCCTACAGGCAAGCAATTTGCTCTCATCTGAAAACCAGTACAGTTACAGGTTTAGACCACTAGAGATGCAGGTACGTTACCCAACTGAAGAGAAGCATTCATAAGCAAGCTGCCGAAGGGGTTTCCTGAAGTGCTTGATCTTCATCAGCCCCGTTCGCACCCTTTTTAAGAGGCAGGAAGGTAACAGAGCCAAACTCTGAGCTTTCAAACAGCCACCGGTGGCCTCCAACTGCCCCGTGAATGGCAGGCTCTCCCTGAGGAGGCATTTACTGGTGCTCTTCACGGCTGCACCCTCTGCGGCCTGAGGACAGCACGAGCATGCTGCGAAGGCAAGTTGGCCCCTTTGATGAATTTCGAAGCTGCTGCTGCAGTGTTACTTTTCCTCTCCTCCTCTGAGAGGAAGCCGACAGAATGGTCTTCAGTTGCAAACTGGTCGATCGATCAGAGATGAATGAGGTTTCCTCACAAGCAGAGGTAAAGGAGAGCTACAGGAGATGTAATGACTTCTCTCAAGTAGAGGAGGGGGGAGGAGGATAGATTGGATGAACAACAAGATAGATAAGCTGAAGGGAAAGGATATTAGAAGAGGAAAGGATAAAGTTTGAATGCTGAAGGCAATGGGAAGGCTAAGCCTACGCTATTTGCTGTTGCTCCCTACGGAGGTAGGAACAAAACTGAAAGGGGCCGGTTATTCCGAAGGTGCCAAAAGGAAGAGGAAAAATGTATTTCTTGCCTCCCTAAAGGAATGATGGGAATTACCCATAGAGATGTCCTCCACCTCTGAGGGAGAACATGAAATGACTGGACATTGCAAGCTTCTCCCCTCACCCCAGCCTACTCAGATTGGCAATGGCTCTCCAGTGTAAAATCCCCTTTTGGCTGTAGGGTCCCAGGCTAAAGTATTCACTAGGCACCAGTTCTCAGGTCCATTCAGCAGAGACTAGCAGGCTCAGAGCATCAACCCTTTATTTGCAATGAGACAACTCCAGCAAGCAACAGCTTCAAAACTGCCCATACAAATGCTGAAAAGTAAAACTATTTGACCTCCACTCCACTGAAATACATTGCAACACAGATGAAGTTGCAAGGAAAATGTGGAATGGATTTTCCATTCTTTGGGTCCAGAGAAGTCTACCTAGTTGCAGAGACCTTAATGCAAATCCCATTCCGCATTTTCTTTGCCACTTTCCAAGTCTGGAAGAGCTTTCCACGGAGGCAGGCAAAGACAAGGCATAAGAAGCTGGGAACTTTGGCTGTCTAAGAACTTCAAAGGGTGAGGACAGGAGGGGGAGGAGTGGGGATAAAAGAGCCACAGGCCTGATTAAAGCCCCGAGTAACAAACTGTGCAAGAAAAACACTTATCATACAATTTAAATAGAAATATCAAAAAATTCTCATAAGTGAACAATCACAAAAATGATAAAAATAATACAGGCATAGTACCAAACAAAAGTATTTTCAATGTATGACTCCAGGAATTTCTTCTGTCACTGAAAGGTCAATAAAAATCCAAAATTCAAATCATGAGCAGGAGTCTATACATAATAGTTGGCTTGAAAGGTAGAATTTCCCATATATTCCCTGAAATTAAAACAGGAGTCCCTTGAGAGACCCAAGGAATTCTTGGAGAAGGCAGTCAATTATCTACTTAGGTGACAACTATGGTTGTGTGGCACAACACAGAATCCAATATGAAGCAGACTAAATTTTGAAATGAACTGAGAACAAAGGATTTTCTGACCACCATTTAAGTTTGAGACCTTGTACAGGCAAACAGAAA
Organism: Heteronotia binoei; assembly: GCF_032191835.1. Lineage (NCBI taxonomy): Eukaryota > Metazoa > Chordata > Lepidosauria > Squamata > Gekkonidae > Heteronotia > Heteronotia binoei. The sequence continues at coordinate 4,688,771 of NC_083230.1, forward strand.
GGGCTAATCCGACGCAGGAATTAGGGGGTTGGGCTTACAGTGGCTTTCCTCCTTCCTTGATGGACGGGGACAAAGGGTGGCAATTGGGGGAGAGCTGTCCCAGAGGCACTCACTAGATTGTTGGGTGCCGGAGGGAGCAGTTCTCTCTCCAGTGTTATTTAACATCTACATGCGCCCCCTTGCCCAGATTGCCAGAGGTATGGGCTGGGGTGTCATCAATATGCGGATGACACCCAGCTCTATCTACTAATGGACGGCCGGCCTGACTGCATCCCAAAAAATCTGGACCTGGCGCTGCAAGCCATGGCAGGTTGGCTCAGGCTGAGTGGGTTGAAGCTGAATCCAACGAAGACGGAGGTCCTTTGCTTGGGTTGTGGTGCTCTGGGAAGGGAAATTCCTCTCCTGGTTTTTGACGGTGTGTCGCTGAAAGCGGTGCACCGGGTCAAGAGCTTGGGGGTTCTACTGGAGCCTTCATTGTCAATGGAGGTCCAGATAGTGGCCACTGCCAAGTCCGCGTTTTTTCATCTTAGATGGGCGAGGCAGTTGGCTCCCTTCCTCGAGCGCCAGGACCTAGCAACAATGATTCATGCAACGGTCACCTCAAGACTGGATTACTGTAATGCCCTCTACATGGGGCTGCCTTTGTGCTGAACCCGGAAGCTGCAGCTGGTGCAGAACGCAGCGGCTAGGCTATTGTTAGGGCTCCCGAAGTGGGAACACATACAGCCGGGGCTGCGTGGGCTGCACTGGCTGACGGTTGCATACTGGGTTCGGTACAAAGTGCTGGTTATTACCTTTAAAGCCCTATATGGTCGAGAGCCTGCCTACCTCAGGGACCGTCTCTCCCCATACGAACCCCAGAGAGCGCTGAGGTCAACGGGAAAGAACCAGCTGAATATCCCTGGGTCGAGGGAGGTCAAATTGAAGAACACAAGGGAACGGGCCTTCCCTATCGCAGCTCCACACCTGTGGAATCAACTTCCAGACGAAGTGCGGGCCCTGCGGAGTCTTGACCAATTCCGCAGGGCCTGCAGGACTACTCTTTTTAAGATGGCCTTCGCTGAGTGCTGAGCAAATGATAGATTCGCTGCTGTTGGATTCCGCCATCAATTTATTAAAAACCTGAAATTTAGCACCATAAATGTTAATTTTAATTGGAATGTCGATTTAAATGATGGTTTTATAATGTAGTATTTGTTGAATTATTGTATTGTATTGTATTGTATTGTATTGTATTGTATTGTATTGTATTGTATTGAACTAATATGTTGTGAGCTGCCCTGAGCCTGCTTCGGCGGGGAGGGCGGGATATAAATAAAAGTATTATTACTATTGAGGAAAATTATTATTTTACTAGATTTCTATTCATGTTCCTTGTCAGTACAATGCAAATTAGTATTTCTTTCACTATAAAATTAATTTTCTTCCTTTATAATTAAAATTTTATACCCACCTTGATCTTTCATACTCTGCCTACCAATGGGTCTGCTATGTATACATGTATACCAGGATTATATCTCGATAAAACTGAGGTTCTTTTTATAAACAGGCTTAAACAAGTTACATACAGAAGGCAGACAGTGGCAGCCTACTAACATTTTATTGGTTCTTACCCCTTTGCAGCAGAGAAACAGAGAGACATGTAGGGCAGAAAGGCAGGGGCAAAACCGTACACATTCATGGACTTCTCACAAATAAATAGATCTCTCCTTACCTCTTACAAGATCCACATCTATGAGATCTGGCTTAACATGCCCAGTTTTCTTTGGCTTGTTCCTCAAACCCTGCAACATGCAAAGATTATTAAACTGTCATCATTACATTTAAACAAGAATAAAACTTAAACTGGGAATAAGGGTCAGTAACAGCACTGGACTTTAAAATTTGCAATTCATTACAAGAAATTTCATTTTATCTTTACAAATTAAAAATAATTTTTGAACAAACAAAATAATGTAATTAACATTACTGTGCCTTTTATTATGGTCATCTATGTAAGTAGTTCAGTTCAATTACGCAGCCACATAATACATACACATGCTTGCCAGAGTTAGTAGATTACTTGCTTTTGATATCTGATTGACTCTGTCTTTCAGTTTTCAAAGACTCACCTGCCATTAGACTTTGAAATGCAAATTTTGATGCAATAGATGCCAATTAATTTCAGACCTCTTCTGAAGAGTCTAAACTTTTCTGTGCCTTCAACCTAGATCTAGACATTCAGCCGACTGAAGTGGGACACCTTCGACCACCTCAATCTGCTGCATGTGTAGATCAGACCTATGTTAACAATAATGGCAAGAATAAAAGTCATGTAATGGGGTCTGGTTTAAAATCAGAAATCAAATCTTTAACTTCTGGATCATAAAAACAAAAAATTTACACAACTTCAGGAACAGAGCATTGTGTAAATATGCCTCACAGCAGTTTGAAGTTATGTGTGTGAAGGAGAAGAAAATATCAGCGCACACCAAGTAGTCAGCTTCAGGGAAAACAAAATTAGTTTAGCTACCGTTCCTTCAGGCTAAAGTAACAGTCATTCTTTTCCATATGCATCCCTAGAAAGTTTCCTCCTTGGTACCATTTGTCCAAATTGGAACCTAAACCATTCTTCCAAACCATTCAACAGTCCTTGGCCATCTTAAGACTACCCCAGACCAGTTTACAGACCTGTCTTCTTCGAATCAGAACAAGACCCTTAATATTAAAACACAGTAAATGCTTTTCGGCTCCATGCCATTTCCCATAATGAATCAAGAAATAGGATTCTTATCTCATTATATATGCTAATCTTCTGTCCCCAAAGATTTCCCCTCTGAGGAAATGTTTTGTGAGGCTGCAGTAGAGCTGCAGCCCTTTCTGAGGCCGGTTGATAGAGAGGACACAGAGAAGCGTTGGAGATGTGTCTGTCTCTGAGGTAAGACTGTTTTGGCAGTTTGTTCAGTGTTCCCAGGTCTGCAGTAGGTGGGGGACAGAGGAGTCAGCCAATGGGAACTCAGAGGTGGTGACTGACGCATGATGGGCCAATGGTTTATGGAGCACAAGTATCAAACAATGGGAGAGCTCCATTTGGCCAATACCACTATGGTTTTATTCAGGGCTCTTTTTCTAGCAGGAGCGCCTCTGCATATTAGGCCACGCCCCTCTGATGTAGCCAACCCTCCTGACGCTTACAGTAGGCCCTATTCCAAGAGCCCTCTAAGCTCTTGGCTACATCAGGGGGGCGTGGCCTAATATGCAGAGGAGCTCCTGCTAGACAAAGAGCCCTGGTTTTATTATTATAAAGGGTGTTAATAGTATGTTTTTATGGTCAGTTTTTATGCTGGGTTGGGTTTCTAAAGATGAATTTTTAGTATCTTTTAATGTTTTCTTTTCATTTTTTAACGTTGCATTGGGCAGATTCCTGGAGGAATCTTGCGCGGGGGGGAGGTCATTGGAAGTACATTTTAAGAGAATCCTCCAATGGTGTTATAAATGTTAGGTCCAACTCAGAAAATACCTGGGGACTTTGGGGGTGGAGCCAGGAGACTTGGGGGTGGAGCAGGAGACCTTCCCATTCCCTAAAATAAATAAAAACACAGAAGTTCCCCTGAATACAGTCTTCATTTCCTTGTACCCCAGCAGGTGGCTACACTTCCACTAAATGAAAGTAAACACACTCACACACACTCATAAAGCAGTCAAAATAAATGCAGTTTGCAAGCACACACTTCTGTGATCTCACTGGGACAATTTACTCACAGGAGTTGCTGAATGTAACCATCTGCTCTATTTCCATCAACTTCTTCAGAACTAAACAGGCAATGAAAGGTTCTAGTTCAGGGGTGGCCAACAGTAGCTCTCCAGATCTTTTCTGCCTACAACTCCCATCAGCCCCAGCCAGCATGGCCAATGGCTGGGGCTGATGGGAGTTGTAGGCAAAAAAACATCTGGAGAGCTACCGTTGGCCACCCCTGTTTAGTTCAATCTTTACTATGTAAACAACTTCTGAAATGAATGTAAACAAACAAAGAAACTGGGCTCTCTTCCTTTCCCACAGTTTAACAGACTCACCAGGAACAGCCATGTGGCTCTGCTGGCTTGCCCCACCCTGCCCCCATTAAGCCTTGCTCCTACTGAGATTTAAAGGCACATACATCTTCCAAGTTTCCAAGCTTCTTCTAAGCCTTCCGAAGTGGAAAGACACATTGTGGCTGTTGGGGTGCCTTCTCCCCACTAGCCAGCTGGCTGGCGGCAGGGAGGAGCCTGCAAAATCAGGAATCCCCTGCTGGGACCTGGGGACTGGCAAGACTAATTTTCTAAAATAAATAAATAACTGAAGCTCAGTGCTGGTTACCCACAGGCCTCATGTAAAGCTTTGCCTTAGTACTACTGTCTCCTTGACTTCTAATTTCTCTAACATTTTTGTACCTTGTGTCTTTTTTTCTCATTCAATTTAACCTGTCTCTTGGCCTCCTGTCCCTAGTAGACAGCCTTTTTACACTTCAATCATATTTATTCAGAGTCCTCTCTCATTAACTTGTTCCTGCCACAGATTCCTATTTCCTCTTCTGCTTTTAAATCAAGCATTCTATAGGGTTGCCAAGTCTGACTCAGGAAATATCTGGGGATTTGAGGGGGGGGGGTGGGGTGGAGCCAGAAGACTTTCCCATTCCCTAAATAAATAAAAATACAGCAAGGCAGTTCCCCTGAATACAGTCTTCATTTCCTCATCCTCTTTTTTTGCCTACCCTGGCAGCTGCACTTCCACTAAATGAAAGCGAAATTTGTCGTACACCTCCACAAGTCCCCTTGTCAGGGTTTGGAAACATTCCCAACATGGTTTTTTAAAGGGACACACACACACAAACACCAGCCAAAATTAACAGAGTTTGCAAGTCCATACTTTCATGATCTCACTGTGGCAATTTACTCATGGGAGTTACTGAATGTAACTATCTGCTGTATTTCAACCAGTTTCTTCAGACAGGAACAGGAAAGGAGAGCAGCCTGGGGGGGAAGAGTTTTCCTCCATCCCGTAATCAGGTTCTATTAGCTCTTTCCTACCCATTTTACCATAGGACCGATTTCTGAAGCAAATGCAAAACAGAGAGACTCAAAGGTTCATACAGTCATGGCTCTGCCTGCTCGTCCTGGCCCCTGCTTTTTTACTTCTGAGATTTAAAGGCACACTCACGTTCCAAAACACAAACAGCTGCAAGCATCTTCTAAGCCTGCTGAGGTTTAAAGGCACATGTGGCTCTTGGGTTGGGGCTTCCCTGCGCTGGCCAGCTGGCTGGCAGTTGGGAGGAGCCTGCAAAACCAGGGACCAGGGGACTGGCAAGCCTTTTCCTCTAGCCTTTCCTTTGGTTCTCATTTTTCTGCTTGTTGCATTCCTTGTGCATCTAACTTATACCTGGACTCCCTAGCAGTTCTTCATTATCTCTTCCCCTTACTCTACTCACCTCATAAAATCACAAAAATTGGAATATCTGTCTGCAATATTCAAGCCATCACACCAGTTCAATTAAAGTCTTCATTGTTACAAGTGTACAACAATTCAATTTGAAAAGGGAGATTTCCTTAAAAATGAGAAGCTTACAACAGAACCACAAGCCAAAAAGAAAAAAAACCCCATAAGTTCCCTAAGTCTGCAGCTGCATTCTGAAATTACATTAAGCCGACATTAAAAGCTTAAATGTGAGTAACTTACTGTTGGCTTGCATGCATCTCTTCTGCAAAGCCAGGTTCATGCACATTCATGCTTACTGTGGTGTCTACATACAGACAAAATGGAGAAATGCAGGTGTGGAGCTTCACTCATCCCTGACTACCAGTTCTTCCCTGCAAATGATCTTCTGGACTTTTTAAATCTTCCTTCCCCTCTTCCAATCACAAAACCAGTCTGCCTTCAGAGCATGAGGAAGAAAAGGCATGTTGCTGGGGAAATTCAGTAGGCTTTGTTCTTGCCTACCACCTCTCCCTTTTTCACACCTGCATTAGTTTTCTTGGCAAATATAGGATAAGATTATGGTTTGCTGAAATATATGCATTTCTGTCCTTCCGTACGCTTCCTTACATAATAATACTATATATGGAATTATAAAAGGTTGAGCAAAGTGGATACTACTGAAGATGGCAACATTGTAAAAGTGGCACCAAAGGAAAACAGCAAAACTACAGAGGAACATTAATTCTTTACATTAGCCCTCATAGAAACAGATAGATACTGACAACTGAGCCATGATTTTCAAGCAGAAAACTTGAGTACATATGTTAAAAAAATAATAGTAGCAGAGGCTGAACACAGAATTGCACTTACCAGTAACTGTTGTTCATCTAGTGGACTTCTGTGCAGCTATGCATTGGGGATTTAATGTGTGCAGGTCAATTGCTGAAAAGATTTCCAAAGTTTCCTAGTAGACTTGGGCCGCTCCTCCTCCCTCTGGAGCTTTCCCACATAACAAGGAGAAGGAGCATTAGTCCCTTGGTTCTCTCCATGCCACCAGAGACCCCAAGATGGTAAGGTTTCAGAGAGTTCCCAGTAGGGCATGAGGGAGAGATGTCTGCCTGCACAGAAAATCTCTTGATGAACAACAGTTATAAGTAAGTACAACATTTACTGATCACTTCAGAGGGCAGACAGGAAAGGATTCCTTCCATCAGGCATGTGCATAGCCTTTAAATGAGGCTCCCATTATATCACACTTTGAGGCTTCTGGCTCCGAACAGAGAGCAGCCATGGAGGGATTCCTTCAGTCATGAAGGCTGCAGCCAAAGTCTTATAAAAGAGCCATTCTGACTATGAGGCTCTGCAAGGCATAGAGTTGTCAGCTCTGGGTTGGGAAATACCTGGAGATTTTGGGGGTGCAGACTGGGGAGGGTCGGGCTTGGGGAGGAGGGGGACCTCAGCAGCATTATATGCCATATCCACCATCCAAAGCAGCTATTTTTTCTAGGGGAACTGATCTTGATTGTCTGGAGATCAACTGTAATGGTGGAAGACATCCAGGTACCACCTAAAAGGCGGCGACCCTAGCCAAGGCAACACCTCTGTATTCCTCCCCTCAGGGCTGTCACAGCCAAGGAAGGGGAATGTGCCTCTATTCAGGCTGGAATGCACCCAAAGTTTTACAAAGAGCCAGTGAATCTGAGGCTTTGTCAGACCACAAGTAGCCATGGAGTGGTACAGTATCTTTATTCAGGCTGGCGCACAGGCAAAATCTTTGAAGAAGAGACCTTTTGAATCCAGCTCTATCAAATAATTCCTTTGTTCAACATGGCAAAAACAGAACATATGAGGGAATCGAGCTGCAGTGTAGGATCAGCATGGGGTAGTACATCAACACCTCGTTTCTTTAAATGAAACTGTCCTCGGGGCCAGATGAACTGCATCCAAGGGGACGAAAAGAACTTACGGACTTAATTTCTGAGCCTATGTCCATTATTTTTGAGCACTCTTGGAAAACAGGTGAGGTGCCAGAAGACTGGAGGCCAGCAAATATTGTCCCCATCTTTAAGAAGGGGGAAAAGGAAGATCCAGGTAACTACTGACCCCTCAGCTTGATGTCTATACCTGGAAATTTTTTGGAACAAATCTTCAGTCAGTCCTGGAACACTTAGAAAAGATGGCTGTGATTACTAAGAGCCATTATGGGTTTCTCAAGAACAAGTCATGTCAGACTAACCTAATCTCCTTTTTTTGAGAAATTTCCTACATTGCTGGATCTCTCTCTCTCTCTCTCTCGGCTTGGCTTCGCGAACGAAGATTTAAGAAGGGTGCAATAGTCCACGCCTGCTGCAGGCTCGCTGGTGGCTGACAAGACCAATGCGGGACAGGCAGGTCCGGCCACAGTGGCTGCAGGGAAAAGTCTGATTTGGGGTTGGTGCTGCAGCAGTGCGATTCTTCCTCAATCTCCTTTTGTCCTCAAGACCAGCTATGCGTGCGTTCTCAAAGGAAGAGACAGCCTGGTGGATGGTGTGTCTCCATGCGCTATAGACATAGATTACCTTGATTTCAGTAAGGCCTTTGATAGGGTTCCACATACTGTTCTTGCTGACAGGTTGGTAAAATGTGATTTGGATCCTGTTACTGTTAGGTGGGCCTGTATCAAACTGACAGATCACACCCAAAGAGTGCTTGTGGATGCTTCCTCATCCTCTTGGAAAGAAGTGACAAGTGGAGTGCCTCAAGGATATGTTCTGGGACCTCTTTTGTTCAACATCTTTATAAATGATTTGGATGATGGAATAGAGGGAATGCTTATTACATTTGCAGATAATACTATATTGGGAGGGGTTGCAAATACAGTAGAAGACAGAGTCAGTATTCAGGATGATTATGACAAACTGGAAACTGGGCTAAACCAAATAAATGAATTTTAACAGTGATAAATGCAAAGTTCTGCATTTAGGTAGGAAAAATCCAATATATCATTATAGGATGGGAGATACTTATCTTGACAGTAGTATGTGTGAAAAGGATCTATAGGGGTCTTAGTGGACCTTACACTGAACATGAGAGACAGCAGTGTGATGTGGAGGCTGAAAAAACAAATTCAACTTCTGTATCAACAGAAGTATAGAGTCCGGATCACGTGAAGTGATGGTATTGCTGTACTCTGGTTAGACCTCACCTAGGTCCTAGAATATTGTGTTCCGTTTTGGACACCACAATTTAAGAAAGATATAGACAAGCTGGAACATAAGACTGTGGCCTTTCCAGATACACTGGAGATATCATAACAGTCACTTAGCCACGCAGTGTCCCCCAAGCAAATGCTGCAGGATGTTTCAATACAGATTTCATATCTCTTCCATTCTTCCTTTTCAAAGGGGGATTTGATCCCTCACTGTAAGATCCCTCACTAGACCGCCCTGCTAGTGAACTCTGTTTGAAGTTAACAGTAAATCCACAGCTCTTTAAATTTCTTTAGAAGAATTTCCAACCAGAGAGCCAACCTGTTTGTTTTGCAACAGGGGTTTTTGGGGGGGAGGTGGGGGGGGTGGGAGAGGGGAGCTGCCATCAAGTTACATCTGACTGGCGATTCTGTGCGGTTTTCAAGGCACAAGATGTTCAGGGGTGGTTTGCCACTGACTGCCTCTGCATCGCACCCGGATGTTTCTTGGAGATCTCCCATCTCCCGTATACTAGCCAAGTTTGACCCTGCTTAGCTTCTGAAGAGATTGGGCTAGCCTGGGCTATTCAGGTTAGGGCCTGCAGCAGCAGGGGTACAATTTAAAGAATATTGCTTCGAGATGAAATCCAGTTATTCAGAATGTCCAAACAAATTGTGTAGATTTATCTTTCTAAACTGAGTAAACACACAATAGAAAAACAGGTGAGATCCACAACAAAGAAAGGTACACCTAGTGGGCAACCAATAGGGCATACCATATATATTCTGACGTTGTCTAAATTGGTTGCCTACAACACAGAAAACTCTAGGATCATGGCATGAAATTTATGCATGTGTCAGCACTACAGCAGTAAAAAAAAAAAGTGTTAGGAATTATTACGGATGTATGTGCAGTCCTAGTTAAGCCATGTCAAAATAGATATTGCTCCCCTGGGGAAGAAATTCCTGGTTTTCTGAGCTTCTGCAATAGTTTTAATGCTTGCATTGTTTAACGTTTCTCTATCTGTATATCTAATAGCCACCATGTCCTGTCTGTGTGGATATTTAAATTTACAAGTGTGTGTGTGGGGGGGGAAGGCCCTGAGCTTTCCCTGACCAATTTCCTGCACATTTGAAGGACTCACCAGGTTTGCAGAAAAATCTAAAAACTGTAAAAAAATACATGGGGGTTTAAATCACCACCACCCAAATAAAAACTGTTGTCTATACATGTGCAGACAACAGAACTTATCCATCAGGCCTCAGACTTCCCCAAGCCAGTGAGGCCAGGAAAAACAGGTTGCTTACCTGTAACTTATGATCTTCGAGTGGTCATCTGTGCAGTCACACACATGGGGTTTTCCCGCTGGAACGAACCCGACCTCGGAGAATTCAAAGCTAGCCTTAGGCGTTATTTTTGGCGCGCACTTCCTCCCGCCCTGGGGAGCAGGCATCCACTGCGCATGCCTGAAGCGGGGGGAAGGCGCTCCACCCACCAGTTTCTTTCCAGCCGCTGTTAAGTGCAAGATAGTCTAAGGAATGTAGAATCGCAGAAATAGCAGCGGGGACGGATGGGTGGGCGTGTGTGACTGCACAGATGACCACTCGAAGATCATAAGTTACAGGTAAGCAACCTGTTTATCTTCTTCGTGGTCTCTGTGCAGTCCCACACATGGGTGACTGATGAGCTAACCTGCACGGAGGTGGGTGCTGTTTCTGAAAGAGAAATTTCAGAAGTTAGGTTATACATAACAGATGAGTAAAGGTACTCCCACTCACCATTGGAGAGCATGGCATCTCAGTTGAAAATGGAGCGGAGTACGGCTTGCCCGAAGGAAGAATCTCGCCTTGCATGAATGTCCATAGCATAATGCGTGGCGAAGGTGGACGATGAAGACCATACTGCTGCTGCACAGATGTCTTCAACGGGTATGCCCCTCGCAAAGGCGGAGGATGTGGCTAGTGCCCTAGTAGAGTGTCCCCTTAGAGGTTCTGGAACTGGTTGTTTAGCTAACTTGTAACAAAGTGATATAGCCTCAACCAGCCACTTAGACAGTCTCTGTATAGAGAGTTTCTGTCCCTTCTTGTGGGTTCCGTAGGAAACAAACAATGCGGTATCTTTGCGGAATGCAGCAGTCCTGTCCAAATAGAAGGCAAGGGCTCGACGCACGTCGAGGTTATGGAGGGATTTCTGTCCCGAGTCCGAGGGGTGTTGGAAAAAGGATGGCAAAGTGGTTACACTCTGGAGGTGGAAGGGTGACACCACTTTAGGTAAGAAATTTGGGTCCGGCCTCAGAACCACTCTGTCGTGATGAAAGACAGTGTAGGGCGGATCAGATCGAAAAGCGCAAATGTCACTGGCCCTTTTAGCTGAGGTGAGTGCAACTAGCAGGGCTGTTTTCCACGATAAAAGGTGCAAGGGAATAGACGCCATTGGTTCGAAGGGGGGCTTCATCAATTGACTGAGCACGACAGATAGACTCCATGTAGGGCAGAGTTGCCTCGTCGGAGGTTTAAGGTGGAGAATTCCCTTCAAGAAAGATTTTGTAACAGGATGTGCGAATACTGTACGGCCCTCTATGCTCTGGTGGAAGGCAGAGATGGCTGCCAGATGCACCTTAAGTGAGGAGTAAGTGAGGCCAGATTCCGAAAGAGAGACGGTATAAGTAAGGATCTGCGAGATGGAGGAGGACGCAGGGTGGAAATTATTGCGCATGGCATATTGAGTAAAGCGTTTCCATTTAGCTGTGTAGGATTTCCTAGTAGAAGGCTTCCTGGCGTTTAAAAGGATGTGTCTGACATCGTCAGGAAAACCTAAAAACTGATCTTCCAAGCTGTTAATTTGAGGACTGAAGGATTGTGGTGTAGGACCCTGCCCTTCTGTTGTGACAGAAGATCCTGTATCTGCGGGAAGCAGTGATAAGTCCTGTTCGATAGGAGGAGCAGAGTGGTAAACCACACCTGGCGCGGCCACCAAGGAGTGATCAAGATACAGTTCGTGTGGTCCAGCTGCAACTTCTGAATTGTCCTTGTTATGAGCGGAATCGGTGGGAAAAGGAAATGAAGTGGGCCGTTCCACGTTTGTAGGAACGCATCCCCTGGTGACAGGGAGGATGGAGGGCCTCTCATGTAGAAAATGTCGCATTGAGCGTTGTCCAGGGACGCAAAGACATCTATGGTTGGGGCACCAAACATAGTGAAGACAGGGAGGAGATACTTCCTGTTGATTGACCATTCGTGATCGTTTACTGTCACCCTGCTCAGAGTATCTGCTTGCGTATTCTGCACCCCTGGTAGGTGCACTGCAGTCAGATGGATTTTGTGAGCGATGCTCCAATGCCACAAGCGTAGTGCCATCTTGCAGAGACGGGAGGACGCAGTCCCTCCTTGCCGATTGATATAAAACACAGTCGCCACATTGTCCGATGTTATTTGTATGTGGCGACCGTGCAGAGATGGCAGGAAGGATTTCAGTGACCTGTGAACAGCAAGGAGCTCGAGACAGTTGATATGCAGGAGCTTTTCGTTCACTGTCCACTGACCTTGGACCATCAGAGAATCGAGGTGAGCTTCCCACCCCCACCTCGACACATCTGTGGTGACAACAGTTGAAGGTGATTGTTTCAGGAATGGCATTCCTTGTAGAAGATTGTGCTGGCTTGTCCACCACTGTAGGGACGGCAGAATGTGGTTGGGAGCTGAAAGTAGCGTCCGTTGTGATTGCCTCTGTGGGTGAAAGGTTCTGACAAACCACAGTTGTAGAGGCCGCATGTGGAGCCGAGCATATGAGAGAACGGCGGTTGTTGCTGCCATCAGACCCAGCATGCGCTGAAACACGAGAGCTGTTTGTGTCGGATGGGAGATTATATTGTTGGCCAGGGTTTGGATATTCGTAACCCTGTCTATGGGTAAGTATGCCATATGGTCTGTGGTGAATAGATATGCCCCGATGAATTGTATTGTCTGCGAGGGGGAGAGTTGAGACTTTTGGTGGTTGACCTGCAACCCTAGAGTAGCGAGGAGGTGAAGTGTTATTTGAATGTGCTCCTTGAGCTGCTCTTCCGAGGTTCCCACCATCAACCAATCGTCTATATAGGGGTAAAGGGCTATGCCCCGCTGATGGAGGAACGCTGCTACCACTGCCATACATTTTGTCAAGACCCTTGGGGCGGTTGATAGGCCGAAGGGAAGTGCCCTGAATTGGTAGTGGGCATCCCCTATGGCGAACCTCAGGAATCTTCTGTGGCAGCTGTTGATGGTGATGTGGAAGTACGCGTCCTGCAGGTCTATCAGCGCCATCCACGCGTTCTTGGGAATGAGTGGCAGTGTGGACTGTAGGGTAATCATGCGGAATTTTGTGGGACGTATGTATTTGTTCAGTCTGCGTAAGTCCAGGATTGGGCGCTGGCCCCCGTCTCTCTTCGGTACCAGAAAGTACCGGGAGTAAAACCCCGTGCGATGGTATTGGGGGGGGATTGGCTCTATGGCCTGTTTGGCCAGAAGGATGTTGATTTCTTCTTGTAGAGCCTGTGAGGGGGGGGGGTTACAAGGAAGTGCGAGTTCTTTGGTTGTGAGGTGAACTCTACGAAGTAACCCTTCTTCACAATTTGCAGTACCCAAGAGTCCGTTGTTATGGACTGCCACGTCGATAGGAAGGGAAGGAGTCTGGGAGTGGAGGGGGTGAAGTCAAAGAGACTGCTTGTTTGGAGGAGTGGTCTTTTTTGGAGCTTGCGGTCTTGGGCGTTGTTGAAAGGGCTGCTTTGCAGGGGGTGCCCTCCTTCTCCAGTAATCAGATTGCTTTGGAGATCTAGTGCGCTTGTAAAAGGGGGTTTTCCAAGGTCTCTGCCTGTTACCTTGAGGTTGCTGTTGGGTTACCCCCAGTCGCTTTGCTCTTTTCCTACTGTCATCCATGGTGGTAAGGATGTCATCCGTGGTGGCATTAAACAGGCCCTGCCCATCAAATGGGAGATCTTCTATTTTATACTTAATGTCCTGTTGTAAGGAAGACGAGCGAAGCCAGGCGTGTCTCCTGAGAGCTACTGCGGTCGCCATTGATCTGGATGTGCATCCAACTGAGTGGCGAACAGTGTTGATTTGTTGCTTGCTAAGACGATTGAGCTCTCTTAGCAGTTTGGTGGCCTATCGTTGTGATGTTTCAGGTAGCGATGGTACCAGGGTGGTGAGCTGTGCTGCAATATTGTGTGCATATGCCGCAAAATGAGCCATGTAATTATTAATCTTTACTGATGCTGTGGAGATTGAATAAAGTTTTCTCCCCAGTGTATCCAGTTTACGCCCCTCTTTCTCTGGTGGAACAGGGTGGCGTGTTTGCTTAGTTTTTGACGACGAATGCACAATCATAGAGTTAGGTGCTGGATGGTTAAACAAAAATTTTGACTCCGGAGCGTGAATTTTGTACAGTGACTCGACACGTTTGGACGTTGGTGGTATAGAGGCTGGCTTATCCCAGGCCTCCTTAAGGGCCTCTAAATGGACTGGAAGCATGGGCAATGATGAAGTAGCAGGTAGGTCTGCATTGATCAAGTCGTGGACGACGTCGGTAACCTTGGGAAGGTCGGTGGTTAACTTAATGTTCAAAGCTGTGGCCATGTCAGTTATGAGGTCCAAATAGGACTTGGCCCCTTCTGAGGGAGAGAGATCTGCAGGCTTGACTATGTCAGAGGCTGGGGAGGCCGGCTGAGATAAGGACTGTGAAGAGTCTGAAGCCTTAAGGTCCGACTCGTCTTCGTCCCGTGGATCCTCTGGATCCGGTGGTAAGGGCGGTTTAGTTTGCTTGGATGTTGACGGTGTAGGAGAGACTGGAACCTGATGGCGAGGCGATACCGTATGTTCAGAGCGAGATGACAAGTGGCGTTGGTACCGTGCTGGACTTTGCTGTTGTTGGTACCGTGCTGGGCTGTGCTGTTGTTGGTACCGTGCTGAATCCTGTGGTTGGTACCGGCCCAAGTCCTTCTGCTGCTGGTACCGTGCCGGGTCCTGTTGTTGGTACCTAGTCGAGTCGTGTCGTTGATACCGGTCGTGGTATCGTTCTCGATGTCCCACATCCTGGTGCCGTGGGTCACGGTGCCTACAGGTGCGGTAAGATTCTATAGAAGGGGATCTTGACGGCGTATAGCGCGGGTAGGAGCAACGGGATGGGGAGCGTGATCTGCTATGGTACCGACTCCCTTCGTCTCTACTGAAGGATCGCTCACGGTATCGTGTGGTCTTCTCCCGGTATGGGGATGTCTGGTACCGGTGCTTCATTCTGGGGGACGCAAGATGTCTGTCCCTAGAGAGTGATCTTCCGTGACGCCTATCGGGTGCGTGGTCTCGATGGCGTGGAGAGTCGAAGCGGAGGGGAGACACCATAGCGTCCTTGTAGGTACGAGGGACAGTAACGTCCCGGAAGGAATCAAGGTCGAGCTGTTTTTGCAGTTGCTGTTGCTGTAGAAGCTGTTGCTGTTGCAGTTGCTGTTGCTGTAGAAGCTGTGAAGATGGCTGAGTAGGTTCCTTCGCCAAAAGGTCCTCCGGCAGGAATTCCTGTATCGAAGGGGAACGAGAGCCAATTCGGATGACCTCGGATTCGATAGCATCTACCGGAGTCAGGACTGGAGGCGGCGGTGGAGCCGTGAGCACTCGGAGTGAAGAGACCGCTAAGGCGGCTTTCGCATCCGAAGCTGACTGGTGTGGCGAAGAAGATTTCTCTTTTCCCGTCGAGTCACCATGTTTTTTCTTGGAATCGTGGTGCTTCTTCGGGTGTTTTGAGGGCTTAAGCTTCCTGGGAGTCAGAGCCACAGAAGCTGCCTGGACCGTACCGACCCTCTGAGGTGTAAGGGAAGGTGGTGACTTCTGAGGATCAGAAGATTGAGACATAGCCGGACGCAGAGATTGGGTCAGTAGGTGACTATTCAGTCTAGCGGCGCGGTTCTTTCTAGCTTGTTTGCCGAACTGGGCACAGTGAGCACAAGCGTCAATCCTGTGGGTTTCGCCCAGGCAAAACAAGCACAAAGCGTGGCCGTCTGAGGAGGGGATCTTAGTCCCACAACGAATGCACTTTTTAAAAGTGATTTTAACTTCTTTTCCTTCCATACGCCCGGGGGGAAGGGGGGGGAAGGAGGAAAAGGGAAGAGATAAAGGGAAAAGGAGGATATATAAAGAACTCTTTTTTTTCTTTTTTTCTTTTTTATACTATACCAGACAGAAGTAAACGGAGCAGAAAAACGAAGAAAGAACATTAGCGGTAGCGGGAAAAAACGGTTGAGGAGGCTAGTTGAGAGGAGACGCAACGAGGAAGGACTATCCCGGGCGGCGGTCGGAAAGAAACTGGTGGGTGGAGCGCCTTCCCCCCGCTCCAGGCATGCGCAGTGGATGCCTGCTCCCCAGGGCGGGAGGAAGTGCGCGCCGAAAATAACGCCTAAGGCTAGCTTTGAATTCTCCGAGGTCGGGTTCGTTCCAGCGGGAAAACCCCATGTGTGGGACTGCAAAGAGACCACGAAGAAGATCAATGAGGTCATGGTTCCCCACACCACTGGAACCGCAAGAGAAGCAGTCAGAGCCATGGAGGAAGCCTGCAGGGCAGGAGCCTTCCCCCACACCCATGGGACCCTACTCTCCCACTGGCTGAGCCACCTGCTGCTCTGCTTCACAGAGGAGAGAAAGAAAGCCTAACCTCGACTGGCTGAGGGAGGCAGAAGGAGGGAAAGAGCCAGAGAAAGCCTCCCTCTATTGGTTGACGGCTCCTCCTTCTCTTTCTCTAGAAGAAAGCAGTCAGAGACCGGGGGGGGGGGGGGGGAGGGATGTTGTTTTGTACAGGGTTGCCACTAAACTTTTTATTTTTTATTTCCCTGACTTTCTCTGACCAACATTTGTCAATTTCCTCGACCACCATTCAAATATAACCACAAGTAAAAAATGAATAGGTCATGGTGCATTAATGCAAGGCTTAATGAAATGTTTCATGCTACAACTACACAAGTCTCAACTGCAAAAATATTTGTCAGAGATTTAATATCAGCTTCTTTCAATGTTAATTGCAGCAACATCTGATTTCCGACTGCTTCAAAAATTACACCAAGATATATAAACTTCAATTCAAGTAAACTCTGAATGCTAACAAGTAGGAACTTTCCAAAGCTGCTGCTGGGAGCAGATCAGCAGTAAAAAAGGAGGTAGAGTTTCTGCAATCTAGAGAAGCGGACAACCCTCATTTGCAACCTTTATGCGTGGGAGAAGTTAGCAAAGAGGGTGAGAGAGCTGACGCTCTGTAAACTCTAGCAGGAACAAGCAATCACATTTGCAAAATTTACTTTGCATGGTGCAGAGTAGAAAGTGCTAGTTATCTGTGAAATCCAACAACGGCAAAACTCATTTGCAACTCTGTGCTGGGTTTTAGCAGTAGACAAAACGTCCATTCCATACACAAGCAAGACCCAAAAACATGCTTATCTTTATATGTAAGTTAAATGCAGTACTAGCAGGTAGGGATGAAAACAGTTAGATGTTTAAAGTTTGTATATTTTGCTAAATGTTTAAACTAGCCTTGCTTTGCAAATGCTACAGACAGACCTTGGAAATCATGCAAGGACAGAGCTCAACAAATATATTAGGCTGGTTGCTGGGGGGGAGCTGAGAAAAAGGTGGAGCTGGGAAAGGGCATCATTAAGTTTGACTTGTATTCTGTTACTTCTCTATTTCAGTAGCCACAAGAACAGATCATGCTCTTGCAGCAGCAGGTCAAAAATCCACTGCTTGAATATATTTTAATCACAATTTCCCTGACTTCAGATCAATTTCCCTGACTTTCCCTGACCAATTTCCATCTCCCTGACTTTCCAGAAAGTGGCAAGCCTGTGTAGCAGCAGACTAGATACAGAGAGGGAGGTAGGGAAAGCAAGAGAGAGTGAGAGAGACTGAAGTCCTGTTCTTAAGATCAACCATGTTATCAGAGAGAGAATGTTGGTCTGAAAGTTATCACTAAAGGCCTCTGGGGGAGAACTCACTGGGGCCAGTCCTGACTTGGGATTCCAGTTCCAGGTTGGCGGGAAATTCCTGCAAATTTTGTGGCGGTGTTTGAGGAGGCATAGATTTAAGGGAAGGAGTCTGAGATATCAGAATGCTCGACCTCCTTCCAGCCTGTGTCTCATCCCAACGGTTGCAGACAGTGGGGTCAAGCAGAAGTACCCGCCTCCGACATTGGTGCTGTGCAATGCCAGGTCCATTAATAATAAGAACTTGATCTTTCGGGACTCTCAGTTAGAACAGAATATGGACCTGGCTTGTGTGACCGAGACCTGGGTGTGAGACGGGGAGACTGTTACTCTTTCCCAGCAGGTTCCGCCTGGTTTCTCGGTCCTCCACCAACCATGGACTAGCGGGCAAGGGGCAGGGGTGGCAGTATTCATCTGGGAGGCTTACTCCTTCCGGGCGCTGCCATCTCCACAGATCACTGGCATTGAATGTGTCGGCATGGTGTGGGAGACAGGAGAGAGTTTGGCTATCTGGTTGGTGTACCGACCACCCAACGCACCGTCCAGTGCCATACCGTCTCTGATGGAGGCAGTGACAGGCTGCGCATTGGAACACCCAAGGCTGTTGGTCTTGGGTGATTTCAACGTCCATGCCGATGACGCACGCAGGCGATGCACCTAGTGTCATCCATGGTGGCACTGGAACTCTCTCAATATGTAACAACTCCCACGCACCAGGCTGGGCACATGCTGAATTTGGTCTTTGCGGTGGGAGTGACAGTGGACCGTATCACTGCTGATGCAGTACCATGGTTGGACCACTATGCCCTGAAGGCCTGTGTGAATGTTCCACTCCAACCCTGTTCGGGTGGCTGGCGTATTTTAGCTCACTCATGAAGCCAAATGGACCCCATGTGGCTTCAGATGGCTTTGCGAGACTCTTGGCCCCCTGGCGATTCTCTCAATGAGCTGGTGGAGACCTGGCATAACTGGCTTTCCATGGCCATTGATGAGATCATTCCCAGGCGCCCTCTCCGTCCCCGCTCAAAGGTGGCTCCGTGGTATACCCCGGAGCTACAGCTGATGAAACAGGGGCTGAGAGGGCTAGAGAGGCAATGGCGGTGTGCCCGTGACGAAGTGACAAGAACATCCTATAGGTTGTCTATGAGAACCTATGAGATGGCAGTTAAAGCTGCTAAGAGAGTCTATCTTGCGGCCACGATTGCATCTGCGAACTTGTGCCTGGCACAATTGTTTAGAACAATTTGGTCATTAACTGCCCTCCTACAGGGTAATGAAGATGCTAGGGAATTGGACATAGGCTGTGAGGCTTTTGCGAGTTTTTTCGCAGATAAGGTCTTGTCACTCCGCTGCGACCTCCCGGCCACTCCTGAGACAGTAAAGGCTCCGTGTACGTCTTCTAGTCAGTTTTTGGATTACTTCACTCCACTCAGCCTGGAGGAAGTTGACAGAACGCTCTTTACTGTATGTCCAACTACTTGTAGGCTGGACCCATGTCCATCCTGGCTTATAAAGGCTAGCCAGGATGAACTTCAGATCCCCTTGAGGGAAATTGTAAACTGGTCCCTATCTGAAGGGACCTTCCCTCAGCCTCTTAAAGAGGCAATTGTCCGCCCCCTCTTAAAGAAACCATCTCTGGACCTGGCAGTATTGGCAAATTACCGGCCGGTGTCAAAATTGCCTTTCTTGGGCAAGATTATTGAGAGGGCGGTCACGGTGCAGTTACAGAGCTTTTTGAATGATGCTTCCGTACTGAACCCTTTTCAATCTGGGTTCCACCTGGGTCATGGAGCAGGAACGGTTCTGGGTTGCTCTCACAGATGACCTCCAGAGGCATCAGGATAGAAGTGGCTCGGCAGTACTGATGCTTATCGGCCGCGTTTGACACAGTTGGTCATCAGTTGCTGACCTGCCGCCTTGCCGCCGTTGGGATACGGGGGTTGGCCTTACAGTGGCTCTCCTCTTTCCTTAAGGATCGGGGACAAAGGGTGGCGACAGGGGAGGAACTGTCTCGACAGCACCCACTTGTGTGTGGTGTGCCACAAGGGGCAGTTCTATCCCCAATGTTGCTCAACATCTACATGCACCCCCTTGCCCAGAGGTTTGGGCTGGGATGTCATCAATATGTGGATATCACCCAGCTTTATCTGATGGGCAGCCAGTCCAACTCCTTCATAGAAGATTTGACCATGGCACTTCAAACTGTGGCAGGGTGGCTCAGGCTAAGTCAACTGAAGTTGAATCTGACGAAGACAGAGGTCCTGCACCTAAGTCATGGCGGTCTGGAAACTGAGGTCTTCCTACTGACCTTGGATGGGGCACTACTTACACCGGTGCCAAAGGTCAAAAGTTTACGGGTGCTCCTGGAACCCTCTTTAAATATGGAGGCCCAGGTGGCAGCCACCGCCAGAACAGCCTTCTATCATCTACAGCTGATAAGGCAGTTGGTCTCCTACCTCGAACGCAGTGACTTGGCAACAGTGATCCATGCCACGGTCACTTCAAGATTGGATTACTGCAATGCCTTCTACATGGGGCTGCCCTTGTCTCAAACCTGGAAGCTTCGATTAGTGCAGAACGCAGCAGCCTGGTTGCTAATGGGCCTTTCTATATAGGAACACATTCAATCTGTGCTGAAAGCGCTGCACTGGTTGGCTATAGTATACCAGGTTCGTTTCAAGGTGTTGGTTCTCAACTTTAAGGCTCTATATGGCCAGGGGCCTGCATACCTGAGGGACCGCCTTTCCCCACATGTTCCCCGGAGAGCACTTTGGTCTGGTTCGCAAAATCTACTTACAATCCCTGGCCCTAAGGAAGCCAGGCTCATGACAACTAGAGCCAGAGCCTTCTCTGTAGTGGCCCCACGCTGGTGGAATGAGTTGCCGGAAGAGGTCAGAGGCCTGCGAGAGCTCATACAGTCCGCAGGGCCTGTATGACAGCACTCTTCCACCAAGCATTTGTGAACTAGGCTGCTGGCCACTACAGTTTAAAGCAACATATGAACCACCACCAACAATCTGCTGTACAGCAGCTGCAGAGAAGACAACTTAAGATCTGCTGTACAGAGAATTACAAATTTGGAAATTGTAAGATCATAGCACCGAAATATTTTTATGTATTTATGTTTATTTTACTCTGTTTTATGGTTTTAATGTTGCACTATTATGTTTATTCGTGCATGTGCATGTCTGTGTGAGTCGCCCTGAGCCCGCCTCGGGGGGGGAGAGCGGGATATAAGTGGAACAAAATAAATAAATAAATAAATAAATAAATATCTTTATAAATGATCTGGATGTAGGAATAAAGAGAATGCAGATGGTACTAAATTGGGAGGAGTAGCAAATACAGTAGAAGACAGAGACAGGATACAGGATGATCTTGACAGGCTGGAAAACTGGGCTACATGAATTTTAATGGTGATTAATGTTCTGTGTTTAGATAGGAAAAATCCAATGCATAATTATAGCATGAGGGAGACTTGTCTTGGCAATAACATGCACAAAAAGGATCTAGGGGTCCATACACTGAACCTGAGTAAGCAGTGTGATGCAGTAAAAAACCAAATGTGATTTTGGGCTGTATCAATGGAAGTATAGTGCCTAGATCACGCAAAGTGATGGTATCGCTGTTAAGACTCCACATAGAGTATTGTGTTCAGTTTTGGGCACCACAATTTAAGAAGGAAATAGACAAGCTGGAATGCGTCCAGAGGAATTCAATGAAAATGGAGAGATGTCTGGAGGCCAAGTCCTATGAGGAAAGTTTAAAGGAGCTGGGTACGTTTACCCTGGAGAGGTGACAACTGAGAGGCATATGATCACCATCTTCAAGTACTTGAAAGGCTGTCATATAGAAGATGGTGTGAAGTTGTTTTCTGTTGCCCCAGAAGGGCAAACGAGAGCCAACAGGTTGAAATTAAATGAAAAGAAGTTTTGGTTAAACAACAGAAAGAACTTTCTATCAGTAAGAACAGTAACTCAGTGCAACAGGCTTCTATGGTAGGTGGTGTCTCTCCTTCTTTGGAGGTTTTTAAACAGAGGCTTGATGGTTACCTGACACCAATGCTGATTTTGTGAACTTAGGCAGATCATGAGAAGGATGGTGCGAAGGGTTGCATCAGTGCTTAGTTCTTGCAGCCCTTTCTTACACACCCAGGGAAACGCTGATTGTCACTTTTGTGTCTGTCAACAATTTTTCTCCAGGCCAGTTTGGAGGGGGTTTTTGCTGTCTTCTGGAACACAGGTCACTGGGTGTGTGTAGAGGAGATACTTGTGAATTTCCTGCATTGTGCAGGAGGAGGTTGGCTAGATGACTCTGGAGGTCCTTTCCAACTCTATATAGCTTACCCTGTCCTGATGACACTCTGGGGAATGATGAAGCTGTTTGTTTCATTGCATCCCCCTGATGTTTCTTAAAGAATTGTGGCAGCCCATAGAGAAAGCTAAATAGGCCCTCATGTTGCTGCGGGGATTGAAATAAACAGGTAACTGGTCACCTGTGCAGTCACACACTTGGGATTAGAACATAAGAGAAGCCATTTTGCATCAGGCCAATGGCCCATCCAGTCCAACACTCTGTGTCACACAGTACCCAAAAAACCCAAGTGCCATCAAGAGGTCTACCAGTGGGGCTAGAAGCCCTGTCACTGTGCGCCGCCCCCCCCCCAGCACCAAGAATACAGAGCATCCCTGCCCCAGACAAAGAGTTCCAACAATAAGCTGTGGTTAATAGCCACTGATGGACCTCTGCTCCATATGCTTATCCATTCCCCTCTTGAAGCTGTCTATGCTTGTAGCCGTTGCTGCCACCTCCTGACTGCTCAGCAATTTCATTGAATCCCCACGAGCTCTTGTATTGTGAGAAAGGGAGAAAAGTACTTCTTTCTCTACCTTCTCTATCCCATGCATAATCTTGTAAACCTCTATCATGTCACTCTGCAGTCGATGTTTCTCCAAGCTAAAGAGCCCCAAGCGTTTTAACCTTTCTTCACAGGGAAAGTGTTCCAACCCTTTCATCGTTCTAGTTGCCCTTCTCCCAATGCTATAAAATCTTTTTTCAGGTGCAGTGACCAGAATTGTACGTTTTACTCCAAATGAGGCAACACCATCGATTTATACAGGGGTATTATGATACATACTGGCTGATTTGTTTTCAATTCCCTTCCTAATAATTCTCAGCATGGCGTTGGCCTTTTTTATTGCAATCGCACAGTGTCTCAATATTTTCAGTAAGTTATCTACCATGACCCCAAGATCTCTCTCTTGGTCAGTCTCTGCCAGTTCATACCCCATCAGCTTGTATTTATAGATAGGATTTTTGGCCCCAATGCCAAAATGCACTTGGCCACACTGAACCTCATCTGCCACGCTGACGGCCACTCATCCAGCCTTGACAGATCCCTTTGGAGTGCCTCACAATCCTCTCTGGTTTTCACCACCCTGAACAATTCAGTGTCATCTGCAAACTTGGCCATTTCACTGCTTACTCCCAACTCCAAATCATTTATGAACAAGTTAAAGAGCATGGGACCCAATACTGAGCCCTGCGGCACCCCGTTGCTTACCGTCCTCAACTAAGAAGACTGCCCATTTATACTCACTCTCTGCTTCCTATTAATTAGCCAGTTTTTGATCCAGCAGAGGACTTGTCCTTTTACTCCATGACTCTCGAGCTTACTAAGGAGCCTTTTATGAGGAACTTTATCAAAAGCTTTCCGGAAGTCAAGGTAAACAACATCTATTGAGTCCCCTTTGTGCACATGTTTGTTCACCCCCTCAAAGAACTCTAAGTGTCAAGCATGATATTTCTGTGTATTACATCAATATAGGTAATGGAAGCCACTTCCTCTTCGCCTTAAAATTCTTCTCTCTCATAGTTGCATTTCAAAGCTTGGTTACCCCCCCCCCCCCATTTCCTTTCTCTCCTTTCTTTTTCACCCCTGGGTAGACGATTTAGAATATGCAAGTAACTTTGATGACAGAAAAAAGGCGCCTCCCCCGAACTGTTCCCATTCACACATCTTATCAGAAAGGCAGGAATGCCTGGGAACAGGGAGAAGTTGTAACCACATAATAGTAGTATGTAGTACCCTTTGAACATCTGTTGCAATTAACATCTGTATGTTATGGTATGAAGCTATCTCTCCTATTGCTTTTGAAGTAGCCTTTAAGAATCTGTACCTGTCAGACTCTGTTCATTGATACTATTGCTGAAAGCTGATTAATAACCAGATTGATTAACTCACATATATGCTCACTAACATATGCTAGTAGAACAGGAGGGGGGGCCAAGTAGGGAATAGCCAGAGAGTAGCTTCCCAGGGACATCAAAGTTGTTAAGCATTCTTTGAAGTGGAGAATGCCCAGCAGATTCTCACCTCCTCCCTAGAGGCAGCAAGGACATTGCTGCCGGGAACTGTAACCACCAACTGTAGAAGATAAGGGGGAGCCGTGTGAAAAGTCTCACATGCAAAAGCAGCCTTTGTTTTGGGAAATTGCGGGGTAGTTGTAATTGTTTTGATGTAGAGTGTTAAATACCAATGACTCGAACTGCTTGCCATCAGTTCCAATGCCTATCATGCTGAAGTAACTTTGGAGTATACAATAAATGCAACTTTGTTTTAAATAATCAAGCTTGCTTATTTTGGGAGCTTCAATGAACCTTCGCTGCCAGTACCGTCTGAAACTTTGTATCACTTTCAAGGAGAGCATCGGATTATCAAATAAAACAAGTCTTTGTATTAAACAAGTGCTTGGTTATTCGAAATACCGATGCTTGACATTTTGGAAGTGATCCTATTTGGAATTTAACTGGACTGGCAACTTTCTAACCATATGGCGGAAAGAATTCTGGCTAACAGTGAATTCCCTACTCCCCCGGAGAGAAGAGGCGAAAGAGGAGAGGACGGAGCCAAAGTGTGGACCCCTCCATGGCACATATTGGTTGCCCTCTGAGCTGTGGGACAAGGATCTCCTCTGCATATCCAACAACTCGTTACCCCCCTAATTGATTCAGGATGCACGAGAGAAATAATTACACCCAAGTTAGTGGAAGCTTTGGGTCTCCCCAAGATCCCATTACCACAACCCATACAATTTGAGCAAATGGACAGGACAGTAATGAAAGGGGAATCCTTTGACCAGTGGGCATAGAAAGCGGTGCCAGTGGGCACAGAAAACAACTGGGACACAGAACTATTTGTGATAGCTCCATCTGCCTCATTTGACGTGGTACTAGGAGTGGGGTGGTTAGCTAAGCATGAACCAGACATTAAATGGGGAGACCAAACCATAGACTTTACAGATAAAAAATGCGAACGCCACCAATGGGACAAATCTTGGGCCCTGAACCACCCCCAAGGAATGAAAGGCTATGCTTAACAGTAGAAGAAGTATGCTCCATCCCCAAGGAGTATAAAGACTTAAAAAGGGTGTTTAGCAAAGAGGAAGCCAACGAACTTCCCTCCCATTGGGACACTGACTGTGCTATAAAATTGATCCCTGGGCAAGAACTTCCTAAAGCTAAACTATACTCCGTGGGATGGGCGGAGAAGGCTGAATTGCAAAAAATTTTAGACAAAAATCTAAAAAGAGGATTCATCAGACCGGCCACCGCCCCCCACGCAGCCCCAGTACTGTTCAGAAGGAAGAAGGTCGGTGGGCTTAGGCTTTGCATGGACTTTCGAGGAATCAATGGGATTTCTACCTCAAATGCCTATCCCACACCCCTAATCAAAGACCTATTGAGCATGGTATCTGAAGGGAAAATCTTTACTAAACTAGATTTACGGGATGCTTACTTTAGAGTGTGCATAAAAGAGGGAGATGAATGGAAAACTGCCTTCAATACTCTCTTGGGACAATTTGAATACTTAGTTATGCCGTTTGGATTACAAGGGGCTCCAGGAGTTTTTATGAATTTTATAAATGAAGTGCTGCATAAATACTTGTATAGAGGTGTCGTGGTATACCTGGATGACATAATTATTTACTGCAAAAACCTGCAATCTCATGTGAAATTAGTAAGGGAAGTACTCAGTACACTATATGACCATAGACTGTACGCCAAGCTGTCCAAGTTTGAGTTTCACAAAACAGAACTGGATTACCTAGGGTATAGGTTGTCGGGGAAGGGGTTGGCTATGGACCCCGCCAAGATCCAAGCAGTGCTAGATTGGGAACCTGTAGACATGTAGGGGGGGACACGTAGACAGCTCCAATCATTCCTTGGTTTTGCCAATTTTTACTGTAATTTCATTCAGGGATTTGCACACACCATGCTGCCCCTAATGGACCTCCTCAAAACAAAAGGGAAAGGCCCAGAAGCGAAGAGACTGGGGGCAAAATTAGAATGGACAGCCAAATGTCAGGAGGCATTTAATAAACTGAAAAGACTATTCACTAGTGAACCCATCCTTAGTCACCCTAATGAGTTACAACCCTTCGTGGTCCAATGTGACGCCTCCGACGTTGCTGTAGGAGCAATTCTGATGCAACCCGATGATGAGGGGAGGTTGAGACACTGTGCATACATTTCCAAAAAATTCTCTCAGGAACAGCGGAATTGGTCCGTATGGGATAAGGAGGCATTTGCAGTAATGTTTGCTTTAAAAACATGGAGGTCTTGGTTAGAGGGAGCCAGGGTTCCTTTTGAAATTTGGACAGATCACAAGAACTTGGAAGCACTCACGGGATGTAGAAAACTAACTGAGAAACAAATCTGATGTGCAGGATTTTTTGCCATGTTTGATTTTACTTTAAAGCATATTTCAGGTTCTAAAAACCTTTTAGCAGATGCTTTGTCTCGACTCCCCCAATACAATAGCCAAAAGGAAGAAGTGACTGACTCTATTATACCACCCCATCACCTGATAGGGACGGTAACCACTAGGTCTAAAGCTAAAAAAGAAGAAAAGTGGGGAGGGGAAAGACTCATTACTGAAGTGGGAAAGGAGGGAGACCAGAAACCGGATGGGGTTATTAAGGGAAAGGGAGGATTCTGGTACCGAGAAGGAAAACTGTATGTACCAAAGAGCCTCCAGAAGGAATTTTTGCAATTTTGTCACAATAGTAAATTTTCTGGACATTTTGGTTATGTAAAAACTTTACACCAGGTAAATTGAAAATTTTGGTGGCCATCTATGAAAAAAGACATTTTGAGTTATGTGGCCACTTGCCCCGTGTGCATAATGGCTAAAAAAAGGGGAGGAAACCCCCCGGGACTATTACAACTGTTAGAAACCGCCGATAGGCCATGGTCGGTGGTTTCGTTGGCTTTATAGTAGAACTCCCAGTATCACAAGGAAAAACCATGATCTTGGTAGTGATGGACACTTTCTCCAAACAGGCGCATTTCATTCCATTCACTCAGCTACCCACTGCCAAAAAGCTAGCCTACCTGTTCTTTCAACACGTGGTCAAACTACATTCATTTCCACAGGGCCTGTAAGACCGAATTGTTTAAACAGGCTTTTGCGGTTTGGTAACAAGCTTATTTGAGGATTCAGGAAGGAGAGATGTGACCTGGTTAGCGAAGTGAAATGCTTAAACAGAGAAAACAAGCAGGATAAATGTAGGGCCAGGTAGTTAGTGGATTCAGCTTCTGACCTGAAGTGTCCGCCCCAAAAATGTTGACACTAGCTACTGGAGTTCTCCGAGGTCGGATTCAAGCCAGGGCTCAGAATCCCAAGTGTGGGACTGCACAGGAAGCACGAAGATCTGTAATCTGGGACTGAAGTTGTGAGATGTGCCTGAGGAAATACCTCTATTTGAAGACTTGGGCATGTGAGCCAGTGTTCGCAATGAGTTTATTTTTTTCAAACTCTTTCTGACTCCTCATGCATTTGGGCATTGAAGAGATCTTTGTCCTTGAAGGGTAAATTTGCCCTGGTGTCATTAGGTAGAGCAGTACAGCATAACCAGGAGTGTCACTATAGTACAACAGCAGATGCTGTAGCTCTACTTGCCGAATCTGCTGCATCCCCAGCAGCATTAATTTGCCATTTCCCTAATCTGACTGCCTCTGCTCGTATTACTTTTGTTTTGCAGAGTGTGAGGGCACCAGAATAATAAACCTTTCTCCCCAAGATTTCCAACTTCCTCCCTTCTTTATCAAAGAGTGAAGTATGGTCCCTGGAACAGTGCCTCAAGGGGGTGACCTCAGTGACCAGCAAATTAGCCGCAGGGTGGGGAAGATAAATTTGTAGCCTTTGTACCTTAACTTTATACA
This sequence comes from Heteronotia binoei, assembly GCF_032191835.1. Classification (NCBI taxonomy): domain Eukaryota; kingdom Metazoa; phylum Chordata; class Lepidosauria; order Squamata; family Gekkonidae; genus Heteronotia; species Heteronotia binoei. Next base: position 4,716,585 of record NC_083230.1, read on the forward strand.
TGGCCTCTAGTTTCCCAGAAGAGACAGGCACTTATGCAAATTTGGCTCACACCCCTTTAGCAATATCCAGCAGCCTCTGCAACATGGGAAATGCTATTGGGCCCAAGGAAGCAGAGTAGAGAACTTTGAGAATTGGTTCCCATGGTTGTGGACCCATACACACAACATCCAGTTCCAGGGATTTTGCTATACAAATTAATTGCACACATCCTCAGTGGGAGAAATGGAGCCTGAAACTCTTGACTGCCTCATCCAGAGATTATTCCTATGGGCAGACCTTGAATTCAGCAGCAGCTCACAGGAGCACAGCTCCTGAACCTTTCTGAGGGTTCCCCATCTTCCTCCACACCCACCTTCCTTGTCCATTGAACAGTAGGTGCAGCTTCATAACAATCCCTGGATGAGCTCCACCACCTATTTTTCTACAAATGAGCCCTGCCTATGGGGCATCAGAGCCCACTCCAGAGAGCATTGGCATCCTCTGAATCAAAGGTCTTTTCCTTCAGTTCTAATAGATGATGAAGATACAACATTGGTGGTTGAGACAAGAATGACTTCAGTGCACTAGGAGCTCAATCAGAACTGACCACCAGTACAGATGTCAAAGAGGGAGGATGAAAGCACAGAGTGTATTCTTCCCAAGGTAAATTGAGTGGCCAATATATGGGAGATGGAGCCATGGGATAGGGAAACTATGGATCCTGAGGTGGAGGCCAATTGGAATTGATGAAGCAGATGGATCCAATGCAGCTGACTTCTTCCCCAATGGAGGTTGAGTGGGTTCAGGCAATAGTGGTTGGATCTCTACCACCTCATCATCAGAGGACATCATCAGAGGACATAATTAGAGGGCTAGCTGCCAGTGTAGGAGGCAGCAACGGATTATGAGGCCAAACATGTCAAAGAATACTAACCTTCAACACTGAAGAATGATTCAGAGGAACATCCTTATATTTAGCTTTGAACTTTGACTTCTTAGATGGCAGCTCTGAAGAACTTCTTTGAACTGGTAGTAGCCTCAGAGCCAACAATATTTGTAGTTCTGTAGGGTGCTGACCCCACCAAAGGATTTACAGCCCTAAACCTCTGATTCTTTAGCCCTCCAAATGGGCTGGTCTTTCTTTGGGGCTCCAAGTAGTCATTCCCATAGGAAAGTTTTAGCTGAGATGTTCTTTCTTGCCAAGCTTTGAGAATGAACTGGTAGCAGATGAAACAGGTTGCAACATTATGGGATTCACCAAGGCAAGTAGGACAGCGCTTGTGATTGTCAGACTGCACCATCTTCGTCTATCTTAGAAAGAGCCATTACATCCTAAAACAAGCAACTCTCTCACTGACAAAACTGAGGTAATTTGAAGAGCTAGGCTCAAGAAGGTCCTTTTTCCACAAGTGGAAAAGACAGGACTTAAGAAGGGTTGCTCCTCCCATCTCCAATACATGCTGGTTTGGGCAGGAAAAGGCTGGCATGTGCTGCAGGGCAGGGGAGCATTTCAGGATCTATAGAAAGAACTAGAAATCTTGAAAAAAGTAACCTCTGCATGTGGGACTGCACAGAAGCCATGAAGATGAATGAAAATGATTTTATTGTATATTTTGTTTTTAATATTTTATATTGTTTTTATTTGTTGTTAGCTGCCCTGAGCCTGTCAGGGGAGGGCGGGATATAAATCTGATTAAATAAATAAATAAACCTAAGTGACTGAGGAAGGAATGATTTGGCAGATGCATTTGCTACATGGTGCCTGCACAGGGACAACTGTAACCAAGGCAAGCAGAAAGCTTATTATCCATTAAGTAAGGACTCCAGCTAGTTTGAGTGCTGTTAAGCTCCCAACCGCCTGTTCATAGTGCTGCACCAAGAGAAGCTACAATAACTGAAGAGATTTTATACCAGAAAAACTAAAGTAAGACATTTTGAAGCTGAATTTAAAGGCAGATCCACGAAACTAAGATGTCATATCCATAATACATTATAAATATCCACTGCCTACTCCAGGTTTCATGCTTTCTCTTCAAGAATTCCTGTTCTGTAGTGCCAACACTACATTTTCATGTGTTTTTAGAAATGTATAACGCCCATACCTAAGCTTTTGAAACTAAATACAGAAGTTACATTGAGGCATTTAGTAAGTAGTACCTAGCTTGTAAAATACTGATGGGGTTTTGTTAGTCACACTAAAATGCAGACACAGTTAATCTACAAAAGCTATTTTGCTTAACACAAATCGCCATGAAGTACTTACCAATTTAACAAACTGTTTAAAACAATGACAAGATGAAAAAGGAGGAAAAGTAAACTAGAACTATAAAGGAAGTCATGTAAAAGTCAAAGTATATGACAAACAATACTGGTATGTGACAAGCATAGTTTCATGTAATTCTAACTAAAAAGAAAACCATGTATTTATTATAGAGGGGACCCCAAAACTAACAACAGCTTCCTGATCTAAGACAAGTGTCTCTACACACAAGCTCACATCTACATTAAACTGGAAACCAATTTAGACTGAAGCAACACACAAACACTTCCCAGTTTCTCCTAAAGAAAGATTTTCTGGCCCTGAAATGAAGTCTCCATGTCCCATCCTGCCCTCTCTTGAGCCAACTCAAGTAGTATGTTAAAGAGTTGAATTTAAATTATGAAAATACTAACAATCTTTAAATATAATAATAAGTAGTAGTATAAATTTCATCACTACTGTGGGATAAATGACAAAAAATGCAAGAATTTTTAAAACCCCCAACATTCTTCAAACCAAATTATGCCAAACAGGTTTGCTAAGATAAGAAGATTTACCTTGATTTCTTTTTGTTCTACAGATTTTTCCCATATCTGCTGATCATAAGCCCCAATCTAAATAGGAGACAGGAAAGTCAGCATTAAATTGCGTTTATCCAGCATAATTATATTTTTTTCACAGTAAACTATGGCATATTGAAACGATACACTGAAAGGCATTTAAATTGAAAGGTTGATTGATGTTTGGTTAATCAATTTCTAAATATTCCACAACCACACATTTTAGTGAAGTTTTTTCTGTAACTATCATATTTTGTCAATTATTTCCAAAGAATCATATACCTAAGGTTTGTCAGTTATTTGCATAGAATTTTATACTTTAGACTCTATTGTGCAATAATATTTGGGTGCATAACATTGAATATTAAAATAAAATACGTAAATCTGGCAAAATTATTTTTCAACAACTGTTCAAAACATGTAAATAAATAAGGACAAGCAATTCTAGAACAATACTAAAATGCTGTTTTTGTAAAATCTGAAATCCTAAGCATGCATACTGTAAGTATTGCTGAAATCAATGGAACACACTTCTGAATAGAATCAACTATTATGCATAATTACTGGCTAAAGATCTATTAAGCCCAACTATACCCAAAAGTAGGTACGTCCGTCATAAATATCATTTGCTAATTCTTATTACGTAGGACTTTTAGGTCTTAAGACAAATATTTTTCATTATAGCACCTGATCAAACAAATAATGCTTGGGCCTAGTTTTCAGAGATTTCTTCTATAACAGATTGTAGAATGCTCTCAAGGTAAAATATTTAATGTTTGGAACACTTTTTGCAATAATCCTAAGGATAAGAGCATATCTTTTTTTTGCAGGAAATGCTCAGCAGAAACTCATTTGCATATTAGGCCACACCCCTTGGCATCATCATTTTTTTCGCACAGAGCTTTTGTGTAGAAAAAGCCCAGCAGGAACTTATTTGCACATTAGGCCACACCCCCTGATGCCAAGCCAGCCAGAACTGTGTTCCTTTGTGTTCCTGCTAAACAAAAAGCCCTAGATACAAGCATGTTAAAATTTCAGATCAGGAGCAAATTACATTATAGAAATTGTTCCAATCGGAAACCATACTTCATTTGTTATACTGATCAACAATGATAACAGTAATGTCTTGATTTGTATATTCTTACAGGACCTCTTATAAAAGAAAAGGGTTTTCCTGAATGTCAAATATTAGGTGAAAAGGAGCTCTGAGCTTTTACCTGATTCTATTAAAATAAAGCTAAATGATGAGAAAACTCCAAGAATTTCACAGGCACTATTAAGAGAGAACTATAGTGTCAGCCTAACCTACCTTACAGGATTATTGTAATGACGATCCTAGGTATGCTGCCCTCTTACATGCTGAATGAAAATCATACCACGCAAACATACAACATAAATACATTTAGGTATTTTAACACTGTTATTTATGACATATTTTATGCCTTATGTGATTGGTTCTATTTGGCCTTTGACCATAAACAATCAATGCTATCTGCAACAGAATTTTATGTCTCAGCCTGCCAACTAAATCTAGTTTGGGCAAACAGATTCCATCTGCTTAAATTTCTTTTGCAGATTTGGTTACAGACGCTTACCATAATTCCATCACTGCATGAAGCTATTTTTGTCTTCCAAGCCTATAAATAGAACTAGATGTTTTGTATGTTAACCCTCAAGGGTAGAACAAACCTCCAGAAATACAGCTGTTGTGCAACTGCACAATACAATTGGGATGAATATATTTAAGCAGATCACTATTTTTACTTGTACCTGTTCCTGAACAGTTTTGATGGAAGCCTGCTACAAAACATGGAAATACTACGATCTTTGTTTGCATTTCACTCTCTTTGCCCAACCACAAGGTTATAAGCTGACTTATAACCACCATGATTTTTCTGCTGCAATTCAAATTCAGCTATCAAGGATTTATTATACAAATAAAAATAAAATTATAAATATTTAATTGCTGTTCATTCAGGTCAAAGATTTATTTTAAGATTTCCATTACAGGCAGCAAAACAAACAAACAAAAACCAACCTAAAGAATAACCACACAAGAACACACAGGAAGCTGCTTCATTCAGAGCATCAAGGTCAGTATTGTCTACTCAGACTGGCAGCAGCTCTCCAGGATCTCAGGTAGAGATCTTTGATATCACTTACTGCCTGGGCCTTTTAAAACTGGAGATGCTGGGGACTGGACCTGGGACCTTCTGCATGCAAAGCGAAGGCTCTTCCAATGAGCTACAGCCCCTCTGCTGACAGCATCATGTTCATTATATTGTGTAAAATTAATAAAATAAATAAACAAACCAGTAACCTAGTACAAGGCACATTGTTTTGGATTATTTAAATCATGGCAAAGAGCTACAATACAAAAAATAAACCAAATGCCTATTCAAACAGTACAAGCACACAACTGCCTCAGCCACTCCTTCCTCCCTTCCCCTCACCTTGGGTGAAGCAAAAGATTAAACAAATTTTTTTTGCATTTATTTAAATATTCAGGGTTGGATTCAACCCACTGTTCAGCTGCTGAAAAACAAACTTATTTTCTCTGACCACCAAAAAGGTCTCCAATCTTGTCAGGCAGGGAGCCCCCAACCTCAATTCCAATGATAAGTGGAAATAATAAGAATGCAGAAACCCTAGGCCCACTTGTGATTTTTTAAAAAATATTGTGGCCTCTGCCAAGATTTAAATCAACCACCGAAGTGTCCTGTACTACTCCTGATTTTCCCAAGTAGAATCTAGGGTTGGCAAGTCCAATTCAAGAAATATCTGGGGACTTTGGGGGTGGAGGCAGGAAACTTTGGGGGTGGAGCCAGGAGACATCAGGGAGGAGCCAGGAACAAGGGTGTGACAAGCATAATTGAACTCCAAGGGAGTTCTGGCCATCACATTTAAAGGAACCGCACACCTTTTTAAATGTCTTCCTTCCATAGGAAATAATGAAGGTTAGGGGCACCTTCTTTTAGGGCTCATAGAATGGGACCCCCTGGTCCAATAGTTTTGAAAGTTGGGAGATACTTTGGGGAGAGTCACTAGATACTATACTGAAAATTTGGTGCCTCTACCTCAAAAAACAGCTCCCCCAGAGCCCCCGAAACCTCCAGATAAATTCCCCATTATACCCTATGAGAATCAATCTCCACATAGAGAATAATGCTCAGCAGACGTGAGAGGATGTAAGGACTACAAGTCCCAGCATGCACCTTGTGAAGGGAGGCTGGACTGGAGCGAATAGCAGGCCGGCGGTGGGCGGGTCTTTGTGAGCCGGAGGAAGGGAGAAGCCTGAAGCCAAGCAGGGAAAGAGACACGACGTCATTCCACCCCACCACCCCCGCTATCAGATTTTTAGATAGTGGGAGATTAGGTTGCTAATCTAGGGGTCCCCCGGCAGGGCGGGGGGGGGGGGTTGGGAAGCCTAGTAGAATCCCTAAGAGAATATTGCCTAAACAGGCCTAGTGATAAATTCTACCTGGTTCCTTCATCTAGGTAAGTGAAGACAGCGGAAAAGTGAGAACAAATGTCCTTTGATAAATACAGAGGAAACAATGATATAAAGACTGGGCTAAACATGCTTTCATGTGGCACTGGGGGTGGTGGGGCAGAACTGGAGGATATACACTAGTCCTCACATAGGACTTACTAAAATAATAAGTTTCAGCTTTCATTTCAAAATATACAATGGAAAACATGACAGCAATCCTAAAGAGCACACTGCAAATCCAGAGCAACAAAATCTTCTGACAGAATGATTAAGCTTATTTTCTGGGCCCAGTTCCAAGACTTTGTTAGTCCCATGCATGAGACAACCTCAAAGTATTTGACCCAGCCTTTCTTTTTTGGCTTCAATATACTGTGTTACTGCATGTCCTCCAATACTGTTACCATCTTTAGTTTCTCTCAGTCATTCAAAACATTAACAGCACCAAGAATATAAACAGGAGCTACCTTTAATGCACCTGGTACAATATGGAAAATTTTCTTGATCTGGGGAAACTGATGAGAAACTTGGCAGAGATTGCCAACTACTGGGGTTTTTTTAGAGCCAGAATGCTTTGTAAGGATTTAATAGTCCCCCGCCCCCGAATTTGTTCTTTTCCGTAACAAAGGCTGAAGAAAGTCAAGAATTCAATTATAATCAGCAAATAAAGGTATGAAAATATTTTAGGGAAAGTCTTTTAGGTAAGGTCTTTTAGATATGGGGCAATGTGACAGACACCCTGATTAAAATCAGCAGTACCAAATTATAGTGTCAGTAGTTTTTAGGAACTAAAGCCTCAAAAATTAAATTGGAAATCTATAGTCATACTAGAAATACACGATCATCTTCATCAACACAGAGAAGGGGAACATTTTTAAAAAGCAAAAGATGAGACAAGCAGGTGAGTGAATTTGCCACTCATCTTCCCAGTGTTTTACCAAGCACTTCTGGACAAATCAAGCACATTTTCAGTGTTCAGAGTGCAGCTGATGAGAAAAATGTCCAGAGGATTCTGCCCTCTTCACCTGTGTACCCACTTTGATGTTAAGGGAATAGGGTTTATATCATTGGGACAAATCTGTATATAAAATACACTAGTCTGCTGTCATTGTATTGTTTGATGCTACAAATAATGGTTATAAAAATGTACACTGAGGCCCTGTAGATAGCCCAGGCTAGCCTGATCTCGTCAGATCTCAAGTCGAGCAGAGTTGGCCGCCTGGCTAGCATTTGGATGGGAGACCTCCAAAGAATATTAGGGTCGTGACTAGGGATGGGCACCAACTGAACTATAAATCATGATTTGTACTAAAAATAACTGAGTCGTGGTTCATTCCCATTTTGGGGGGACTTGTGTGTGGTAGTTCCCTTATCAGAATATGATGAATCATAGAAACCAGTTTTGGATTTTTTTAAAAAAATATTTAAATATTTTTTAATCCAATAGTATTACACTTAAAAATCAAACAGAAAACCAATGGAAACATAAATAGATACATTGCTATATCTAATACCTTCAAAGTCTGACCTTCATTGTGTGTTACATAAAACTAACTGAAGTTTAACAATTGGTTGCATAATATATATAAGCAACAGGACTATCAAAAATAAATTAACTTTCTATAACACTGATTATGTGGAATGATGTCATTTTCAACAAGAAAAGTAAGTAAGGGGTACCAAACAGACACTACATGTCTTTCATATTGGTTGTAAGATATATCATATGAATCATAAGCAATTCTACATAATATAAACATTTTCCACAGCCTTTGATACCAGGCTTCTAATGTGGGTGGGTGTTTATCTACCCAGAGTGAGGCTATGACTAGCCGTGCCGTGACTATTAAAATATGAATTAATTCTGATGTACTGGAACTTAACCTTTGGTTTTGTCAATTATGAAGTAAAAAAAAATATCAGGTTCAGTGCTAAGGTTGTATGGTAATTTTGCATATTTGTCTATTTACTGGTTGCCAAGATGCATAAATATATCTGCATCGCCACCAACAATGGATAAAATCTGCTTTTCACCACAAGACTTTTTGCAGAGAGGTTCAATGGTGGGATCAATTTTGTTCAATTGGGATGGAGACCAATACCAGCGTAGTAATGTTTTATGAAATTGGAATTTGATATTTATAATATCTGATTTCTTCCCATAAGAGTTCCAAATAAGTTCCCAGTGATGTTTGTCTAGACTTTTTTTTTGCAGTCTTTGTTCCATTGTTCCTGATATTGGTAAGTATGAACTTCCATTTGAGAAATTAAGGATTTATATATATTTTTGATAGAAGGCCTTTTGTATTGTTTTTGAGAGCTTTTACAAAATTTTCATAACTAGTCTGAGGATGAAAAATACTTCCTTTATCATAGGGGAATAAAACATATTTTTGATTTGTAAGTATTGAAACAAATTAATCTTATGTCCCAATTTATTTTCTAATAAGTTTTTGTCTATGAATTTGCTATTATGTCTTAAATCTAGTAACCAATAGCAACCTTTCTGCCTCCAACTTAGATATTCTGCGTTCTGATGACTTGGGAGATACCATTGTTGGGCCATTATAACTGAGGAATATCTGAAGATATCTGGAACAAATTTAGAGCATTTTTGTCACCAAAAGGAAAGAAACGGATGCAAGAAGAGATTTTGGGAAAACTTGGTTTTTGGTAAGAGATGAAAGTTTTACATCACGTCTGACAGGTGGTATGGTTTCAGATATGAAGCTTTTATGGAATTCCAGATGGTATGACTTTGACCTATTATTACTTTAGTAATTTGAGACAAAAATGTAGCATTGTAGTATGTTCACAAATCCAAATAGTCCATGCCACCTCTAGAGGAGGGTTGAAAAAGTGTCTTATGTCTAATCCTTAGTCTGCCATACATCCACAAAAATTTATTTAAGTCAGATTGCCATTTACCAATTTTCAATTTAGTTAAATGTATGGGAAGAGAACAAAATAAAAAAAGGTATTTCGGGAATATAATTTTTTTATCAAATAAAATCTATCAGGCCAAGAAAATTTTAAAGTGTCCCATTTTTTTAGTTGAGATAAAACTGATTTGTGTACTGAGTCATAATTGTTTTAATTTAAAGATATCTCGGGGAATATGAATACCTAATAAGTCTCCACGTTATTTTAGTCCAATTTTTGTGCCCTAATTGATTGATCTCTTTGGTTATATTATCACTTAAATTTATTGGAAATAATTCCGATGTATTTTTGTTAAAAGTGATGCCTGAAATGGAACTGAATGTAGTTAATAATTCTTGTAGAGCTGGTAAAGATTGTGTCAAGTCGGCAGGTTCAATAACGAGTCGTTGTTGATACAAAGAAACTACTTTATTGATACTGGTACTTAAGGCTAGGCCAGCATTGAAAAGACTGAAGAGTATACAGTAGATACATTGCATATAAGGGACACATCAAAGGGATTCCTAAGGGGGGGGGGATTATGCAGGGAACATTCACACATTGATGTTACCAATTCATTCCCAGGCCTGCATGGCCTTGATCGTAGTGGGATCCCGACTCCCTTCAGAGAGCTTGCCTGGGAAGGTACAGATAAGGCTTTCACATCTTTCCATTTCAAAGCAAAGTTACACTCTACAAGAAGGGAGGGGTAGGGAGAGTGTGAGCTAGCAGCATTTGAATATTCTTTGGTTCTACCCAGAATGCTCTTTGACTGAGGCAGAGTTACAGACAGACTTGACAGATTGTATTGGAAAGAAAAATAGTCAAATCATCAGCATAAATTGCAAGTTTGTGATGAGTATCTCCTATGTCTATACCTTTGATTTCTTTATTTTTTCTGATGGCTTCCAAAAGGGGTTCGAACACCAACAAGAACAAAAGGGGGGGGAACATAGGACAGTCTTGCCTTGTACCTTTATGAATCGGGATGGCTGGGGAAGAATGTCCATTAACCAAAAGATGTCCTGTTGGAGTATTATAAATAGCGTTTATTGCATTTTTGAAATGAGGTCCAAAATTCATAAGAACAATAACTGTTTTCAAGTATGTGAATTCTACATTGTCAAATGCTTTCTCAGCGTCTAGTGACATTACAAGAATGTCTTTTAGGTTTATTGAGCAATGTTGAATCACATTTATAATTTTCTGAATCGTTTCCGTCATGTTATGCTGAGGAAGGAATCCAGATTGTTCTATTTTTATGTATGATGGGAGAATTGTTTTTAATCTATTGGCTAGGACTTTAGTAAATATTTTGTATCTAAATTTAAAAGTGATATTGGGTGGTATTTATTATTTATTTTATTCCATTTTTAGCCTGTCCTTCCCATAGAACAGGCTCAGGGTGGGTTACATCATAAAAGCAGTCAACAGTAAAAAAACAATAAAAAACCAATTTAAAATATGCCCCCTGGCCATATAGGGCTTTAAAGGTAAGTACCAACACCTTGAACCAGATCCGGTACTCAATGGGTAGCCAGTGCAGTTCACGCAGCTCAGGATGGATCTGTGCCTGTACAGGTGAAGAAGTCAAAATCTGTGCAGCAGCGTTCTGCACTAGCTGGAGTTTCTGGAGGAGTGTCAAGGGCAGCCCCCCATAGAGAGAGTTACAATAATCTAGCCTGGAAGTGACCATTGCATGGGTTACTGTGGTCAGGTCGTAGGGGTTGAGATACGGGACCAAATGTTTGATCCGCCTCAGATGAAAAAAGGCCGATCTGGCAGCGGCGGTAACCCGGGCCTCCATAGTTACAGAGGCATCTAGAATTACCCCCAAGCTCTTCACCCTTGATGTGGGCATCAATGGAGCCCCATGAAAGGATGGGAGCCTGATCTCTGATCCCAGTCCTCCACAGCCTAGACACATCACCTCCGTCTTCGATGGATTCAGTTTCAGCTGGCTCTGTAGCAACCAACCAGCCACAGCTTGCAATACCCTACCCAATTCCTCTGGGGTCGAATCCAGGTGGCCATCCATCAGCAGCTAGACCTGGGTGCCATCTGCATATTGATGACACCCCAGCCCATACCTCCAGATGATCTGGGCAAGGGGGCGCATATAGATGTTGAATAACATTGGGGAGAGAATTGCTCCCTGTGGCACACCACATTGCAATGGGTTCTGCTGGGATAGTTCACCCCCAAGCACCACCCTCTGTCCTCGACCTTGGAGAAAGGAGACCAGTCATTGTAGGGCCAGCCCCCGTATCCCTGCATTGGTGAGGCGGTGGGCCAACACTTCATGGTCGACCGTATCAAATGCTGCTGACAGATCAAGAAGGATCAGCAACGCTGAACCGCCTCAATCCAGATGCCTCCGGAGATCATCCACTAAGGTGACCAACACCGTCTCCATCCCATGGGCAGGGGGGAAGCTGGACTGGAAGGGATCCAGCACGACAGCGTCCTCCAAGAAAGCCTGAAGCTGCGTTGCCACCGCCCTCTCCACTACCTTGCCCAAGAATGGCAAGTTCGAAACTGGACGGTAGTTTGCTAGGACCGTGGGGTCCAGAGATGGTTTTTTCAGGAGAGGACAGACCACTGCCTCCTTCAAAGCCCCCAGGAATGCCCCTGTGGAAAGGGACAAGTTGATGATCTCCCTCAGGGGAGTTCGTATGCTGTCACCACAGACTTTAACGTGATGGACAAGGATCAAGGGGGCAAGTGGTGGGTTTCACAGCAGCCAGGATCTTGTCAACTTCATCCTGGGAGAGCAGGCTGAAATGGTCCAAAACTAGACCTGAAGACGGGCAAGGGGCTTCCAGTTCCATTATTGTATCAATTGTGGCTGGAAGGTCGTGGCGGAGTGACAAGACTTTATCTGCAAAACAATCCGCAAAAGCCACGCAGCCTATATCCAATTCCCTAGCGTTTGGCATGCCCTGAGGCAAAGATGTTAAGGACTAAATAATTGAGCTGGGAGTGATTTTGCAGAAACAATGGAGGCAGCATAGAACTCCTTCTTTGCTGACTTTGTCGCCATCTTATAGGTCTTCATAAATGATCTATAAGATGTTCTTGAAGCTTCATCTCGGGCCTTCAGCTCCCATTTCATCTGCCTCAGCTCTTACCAAGGAGCCAAGTTGGTACAGGGGCGAAGAGAGCGCAGAGAAGCGACCACATCAATGGCTTCAGAAAGACAGCTATGCCAGTCTTCCACCAGCTTATCCAATGGGCCGCCAGGGGGAATTGGATCCCGTAGAGCCTCCTGGAACCTATTTGGGTCTATTTGGCTCCGCAGGCGAGCGTAAATCTGCTCGCCGCCTAAACAGGGAAGGTTAGGCGTGGATAGCCGGGCCTTCAGGACAAAGTGGTCTGAGCATGGCACCACATCCATTGTAATACAGTCCACTCCAATCCCCGAGACAAAGATAAGATCTAGCGTGTGACCTGCTTGATGTGTGGGAGCTGAAACAACTTGGGAGAGCCCTAGTGCTGCCATGGAGGACACTAGGTCCTTAGCCTGAGAGGATGTCACATCCTCTGTATGGACATTGAAGTCTCCCAGAACCAATAGTCTGGGATACTCCAATGCCCAGGAGGATATAAGAACATAAGAAAAGCCATGTTAGATCAGGCCAATGGCCCATCCAGTCCAACATTCTGTGTCACACAGCGGCCAAATATATATATATATATATACATATGTGTATATATATACATATGTGTGTATATATATATATATATATATATATATATATATATATATGTACATACACACACACACACACACTGTGGCTAATAGCCACTGATGGACCTCTGCTCCATATTTTTATCTAACCTCCTCTTGAAGGTGGCCATGCTTGTGGCCGCCACCACATCCTGTGGCAGTGAATTCCACATGTTACTCACCCTTTGGGTGAAGAAGTACTTCCTTTTATCCGTTTTAACCTTTCTGCTCAGCAATTTCATTGAATGCCCACGAGTTCTTGTATTGTGAGAAACGGATAAAAGTATTTCTTTCTCTACTTTCTCCATCCCATGCATATATCTCTTCATATGCATATAAGGGGAGGGATGGTGGCTCAGTGGTAGAGCATCTGCTTGGGAAGCAGAAGGTCCCAGGTTCAATTCTTGGCATCTCCAAAAAAGGGTCCAAGCAAATAGGTGTGAAAAACCTCAGCTTGAGACCCTGGAGAGCCGCTGCTAGTCTGAGAAGACAATACTGACTTTGATGGACCAAAGGTCTGATTCAGTATAAGGCAGCTTCATATGTTCATATGTTCATTCCATCAGGCCAGGCAGGACACTGGCTGGTGCGTTAGGTGGACGGTACACCAGCCAAATGGCCAAGCTCTCCTCAGCATCCCACACCAGGCCTACGCATTCAATGCCAGCAATCGGTGTCTCAGGGAGTGTCCTGAAGGAGAAAGTCTCCCGGATAAGCATCACTATACCCCCCTTCGTCTATCAGTCCGGGACTGGTGGAGGACCGAAAACCCTGGGGGGGGGGGCCAGCCGTCACAAGGTATGACATTGGGAGCAAAGGATCCTTATTTGGTTTTAAGATCACTACTATGTTTACTTGTTCCCATGTAGAGGGCATGTACCCAGTCTTTAATATATAATTCAGAGGTCTGTCAGTGGTTCTATTAGTTCTTGTTTCAATATCTTAAAAATTTCTGGAGAATACCCATTGCAATCAGGAGATGTTTGATTTCTGAGTTGACATAACTATTTCTATCTCTTTTGAGGTTATTTCAGCCTCCATAAGAGTCCTATGGTCTGAAGATAGTTTATTCAGGAAGTTGTTCTTTTGCAGAAATTCTTGTATTTTGAAAGTATCTGGCTTTCTAGAAGAGTATAAAACTGAATAGTATTTAGTAAAGCAATCTAAGATTGAATTAGAAGAGGTAAGTATTTCCGCTTTATCATTTTTTAAGGAATAAATATGCCTGGCTTTTTTTTTTTTGCTCTTTTGCCTTCCAGGCCAAAAGTCTGAGGGCGTTTTCGCACTGACCTTCAAGTGGCGTGACCACCCTCTTCACACCGGAGGATCTGCCCGGATTTCGCACAAGAAGCGCCGGCGCACCCAAAAGAGCCGGCGACTTCCGTCGCGAAACCTGCTCAAACGGAAACCGCCAAGAAGCAGGAAAACGTTTGAGCGGGTTTCGCGACGGAAGTTGCCGGCTCTTTTGGGTGCGCCGGCGCTTCTTGTGCGAAATCCGGGCAGATCCTCCGGTGTGAAGAGGGTGGTCGCGCCACTTGAAGGTCAGTGCGAAAACGCCCTGAGAGATGTTTTTGATCTGATGCAATACTTTTGTTTTGTGTATATAAGGTTTTATTTTTGAATATTTTCATTGTAACTTCTTATATACAGGGTTGCTACCTGTTTTTTTGTGTAGCTGTTCTAGGTTTTTTATTGAATTTTGTAAAGTTATTACAGTTTTTTTTTTCATTCTTTTTTTAGATATGAAGAAATTGAAATGAGTTGCTCACGAAGGGTGGCTTTGAAAGCCTCTCATCGTGTTGAGTGGGATGTTTCCTCAGATAAGTTCTCTGCAAAACACTTTAATATTTTTACTTATATGTCTAATGTCTTCCTGTCTTAAAATTGTTGTCTTAAGAGCCCACCGTCGTTCTGAATTGAGAAGGCCAAATGATCTAAGGATAGAAAATTACTGGAGCATGATCAGTCCATGCTTTAGTTTCTATTTCTGCAGAAGAGATTATTTCTGTTAATGACTGAGAGGCCAAAATATAGTCTATGCAAAAGTAAGATTTAAATCTTTATGAATAATAAGTATAATCTTTTGTTATTGGGTTTTTTAGTCTCCAAATGTCACTTAGATCAAATGCATTTAATAAAGGAACTAATTGTGTGTGTTGATTTTTTTGGTGACATTAACTTTTTTTGGATTTGATTTGTCCAACAATTTATCAATAATATAATTTGTCTCCTCCAATCAGGACATCACCCTCCTTAAACTCTCGTAGAATTTCGAATTTTTGTTTTAAAAATTTGATCTGTAGCAAGTTTGAACATATGAAGCTGCCTTATACATATGAAGCTGCCTTATACATATGAACCAGACCCTTGGTCCATCAAAGTCAGTATTGTCTTCTCAGACTGGCAGTGGCTCTCCAGGGTCTCAAGCTGAGGTTTTTCAACCTATTTGCCTGGACCCTTTTTTGGAGATGCCAGGGATTGAACCTGGGACCTTCTGCTTCCCAAGCAGATGCTCTACCACTGAGCCACCATCCCTCCCCAATGTTTGGGGCATAAATGGAGCCTAAAGTGATTAGGTGACCATCCAGATGGCCTTTTACAAAAATGAATCGGCCTTGTGGGTCTATAAGTTGTGCCTTCAAGTCAAATTGAGTGTTTTTCTCAATCAGTATTGCAGAGCTTCTGGCTTTTTAAGCGCTTGGGGCATGGAATTGTAAACCAAACCTTGTGGATTTTAAAAGAGGGTATTGAGCAGTCCTAATGTGGGTTTCTTGCAAAAAAACTACATGGGGTTTTAATTTTAGCAGATGAGAAAGAATTCTTCGTTGTTTGATGCGATTATTAAGGCTCTGGACATTAAGTGAAACTATTTGGTAACCTAGTGTCATGATCACAAAATCTATAATAAGTCAGACAATGAGTAAAAACTGGGAAGTATCCTAGTAACTGTCAGATCTTCTTGCTATAATGTGTTAGCATTGTATTTGCAAGTCTTAAAACAATTAAATTTTGTTAATACTTATTCAACTACTAGAAATCAGAGGAAACTTATATAAACTTACTAAGTTAAACCAACAAAACTACTTAAAATGAAAACTTATCAAACTTTCCCTAAAAACCACTATAAGAATTTATCTATAAGATCCTAACGTACAAAAATTGAAACCTAAGAAAAAGATAACAGGGGCTTAGTCCTATACAACCAGATCCCCTCTACCCCCAGACAGCTAAATAAATGTTAAAATTCCGATCTAAATATAATACGTGCTTAAAATACTCCCAGTCTGTTTCTCTCTCCCCTCCCACCTCTACTTCACCCCCCTTAAAAAAGGATATCTGCTCAAAAAGGTCTTTGTTTCTTAAACACACGAATTATATCTATATATACAAAACAACCAAGAAAATTAGGTTTACCAAACCCCCACAATCCACAAAAAAATCAAAATATCACCCTGCGAAAGTTATTGTATTTAAGCTTCCTTCCGTGTCCAAAATAACATAACTGTTCTTAAACAAGGAGACTTCTGCCACCCTGTTTTGCAAATCCACACCAGTGTTCAATGGGTTGCTGAGAGCATTCTTTTCAGTTTCCCCCTGTTGAGATATGCTATGGGAACTGGCAACCTTCTTTAAAACATCCACCTTGGGAATAAGTGGGATTGGAAGAGCAGTCATAGCTAAACCAGTTTCCCATAAATCTAGTTGCGCAGACTTCTTTGGCTCCAAATGCTTACGGTCTTCTTGTTTCTAAGTAGCTTGTCTCTAAGTTTTCTCAGTCTAGTGGTAATTCCAACTGTTCTTTAACTGGAAGAGTTGAAAAGTTGTTCAGTAACTCCTCTTCCATAGAGTTTTCCAATAAGGAGTGTTCTAACATCAGTTTCTGAGAAGTAGGAGGAATAGAGCTCGAATTCTGTTCTTTCTGAGACACCTCCTTCTGATTCTCTTTAGTTGTCTTATCCACCTCCATCCAAGAAATTTCTGCAGATCCGGATGGTAGCAAAGGATTTAAAATTAGGTTATCAAAAACTCTGGCAGAGAAGATTTCCCTACTATATAAAAATTCTTTTTTACGCAGCAATATACTGGGAATCTTAGAGCTTCCAAACTTGAGCATTACTTTTTGTGCTTGATGTGAGTTATTTAGAAGCTCTACAGAGTTTAAATCAATTATAGGCCTCTTCATCTGCAAGAGAGTTCTTAAATGCTGAATAACTCTCCCCTTTGTATTCCATAATATCTTCTGGCCTTTGAATCTACCAATTGTCAAGCATATTTTCCTTGCTTGTAACTGTAAATGAAATTTAGCTGCTTTTCTAGACTGCCAGACTTTTTCTTGTTGGAGATTCTCTTTCTGAGTTAACCCTAGGAAAAAATTTTAGAGATAGCCCATCAGGATTTAAATTATTTATTACTGTTCAATATAATTTGAGTGAGATGGTCCACTTTGTTTTCAGTTGCCTTTATCCTATTCAGGACAACTTCCAAAGAGCTGTTAATTGAATAACCTCATTCGACATTTTCTCAGGCAGTCTGTAGTTAACAAGCACGGAGTCATTCAGCTTTCTTACATCCCCTCTCAATGCTATTAGTTGAAGTGGTATCAAAGTTTATAAGGGGAGTAGACTGCACTTCCTCAGGCAGTCTATGATTAGCAAACACAGGATCATCCAGTGTCCTTTGTGAAAATTTTGTATATCCTCCCTCTCTCTTCAATACCATTAGTTGTAGTAGTATCAAGATGTGTAAGGGGAGTAAAGCAATTGGAAGTTGGAACAGCAGGCAACAGTGGCAAACTTGAGACCAAATAATCATCAATTCTTTTTTGTTTACTAACTGGTGGGGATGATAAATCTTCTGCTTCCCGATGCCTTTTACCGGGACCCATTACTGGGAGTTATCTTATCAGATCCAACACAAGGCTTCCAGCAGCATCACCCCCACAAGTGTGGATTATTTGAATTATGCTTTCTGCTCACCACAAGGTAACATTATCAACAACTCTGGGGGTATAACAAGCTGTTGTTTTCTTCTTAATAATTTCCTTCTTAGCTGTAGCAAGAAAAAAGCAAAAGTGGCTACCCAAAAAATGCCTTTTAAGTAGATTGAGCTGACATTAATTGACTAAGGCTATGTTTTCAAAACCTTCCGCTGCTTCTATCAGCTCAGCATTAGCTTCTCACTGGCAAAAGTTCAAAGTAAAATTTGTTGTTGTTGTTCAGCCACACTTTCGAGTCCAGCTCTTTGTGATCCCATGGACAAAGTCACGCCAGGCCCTTCTGTCTTCCACCATCCTCCAAAGTTTGCTCAAATTCGTGTTTGTTACATCAGTAACGCTGTCCAGCCATCTCATCTTTTGCCGTCCCCTTCTTCTTTTGCCTTCTGTCTTTCCCAGCATCAGGATCTTCTCCAGTGAGTGCTCCCTTCTCATTTGGTGACCAAAGTATCTGAGCTTCAGCATCTGACCTTTCAGGGAACAGTCTGGGTTGATTTCCCTTAGAACTGACTGATTGGATCTTCTTGCAGTCCAAGGGACTCACAAGATTCTTCTCCAGCACCACAGCTCAAAAGCATCTATTCTTCTGCACTTCGTAAAATACCAGAGTGTTTTTTCCCCTGTTTTCTGTTTTATATTGTTCTAAGCTGCTACAATTAAACCATTACAATTACAATTAAATAGATAATATTAGTTGAAAGGAGTTGCAAAAGCAAAATTGGAATCCACTTGCAGAGAGTTGTAGCCGAAGCTCCTTTCATGCCAGCATAGAAGGATGGCAAACCACCTCTGAATATCTCCTGTAGAGGATTGTGTGGAATTGTTTTCTGTCTTGGATTTTTTATGTGATAAAGGTCTAATCCCCTCGATGCAACTAAAGCTAGATGGTTGGTAATTGTGAATTTAGGTTTTCTAACAGAGTGGCGATGGTTATCTTGGTTACTATGTTTTATATGGCTGTATGTTTTTTTTATTGTTTTTCTGTTTGTATTCCATAGTTTTTTTAATTAAAAAACCATGGTTCATTCCGAACGCTTTGCATGATCCTGCTGCACCTGAACATGAATTAGCCTTTCTTCTTGGCATGTTGTTTGGTTTGTGTTTGATTCATTATTCCAAACAGCCTGGCATGATTCCCCAGCCCCTTGCACTTCTGGTCAGTTTCCAGTGAAACTGATGAGATGTTGGGGCTCCACTTTCCCCAGCTGTCTGTGGTTTTTTGTCAGTTTCACTGGAAACTGAACAGAAGCGCATGGGGATGGGGAGAGTGGAGCTGCCGCTTCTAGTCCATTTCACTCGCTTCCAAGCTTCCTGGGGGTGAAATGGACCAGAAGCTGAAGGAGCTTTTCCTTTCTTTCTCCAGAGCTTCACATACTCCTACAAAAACAGTTTACTGGGGGCACCTGCTTTTTTGGGGGGGACCGTAGCTCAGCTCACCAAAATCCAATTTGCACCAAACTTAGAGAGCAAATAGAGGAGAACCTGCTGAAGAGTTTGCCCTCCTGAACTGAATGAACCAACAACCATGAATCATTTGGGAAACTGAAAAAAAAATCATGAACTGAACCGAACCACTGAATTGGGCAACCCAACAACGCATGAAATGAAATTAACCATCATTTTTGTGTTCCATGCCCATCCCTAGTCATGGTACAGAGACAAGCAATGGCAAACCACCTCTGAATGTCTCTTGCCTTGAAAACTGGACAGGGTTGCCATAAATCAGCTGTGACTAGACAGTAAAATCTGAATAATTACAGAAATGTTTATCATCTGCTCATGCTTTCCCTATTGAGGGTTTTAAGAAACTATGGTTCACCCATCCTTCCTGTTCATACTAGCTTCTGGGTTGGCTGTGGAGACGGAGATGGCTTGCTGAAGTACTCTTGTTAAGACTCTAAACTCTAAAGGCTCAGAGATAGTGAAATATAGCTGTGACTGGGAATTTATACAAACCTACATCCTCCACAGCCACTGTCTTTGAAGTGTAGAACAACCAATGGCTCTGGGTAAATGTCAAAGAGATACTGAAGAGCTGGTTTTTGTACCCGCTAATAAATCGTCTAAAATTGGAGAGTTTTTATTCCAAACAATAAACATAAGACCCCCTCGATGGAATTTGACACTGAAACAACAAACCACTTTGTTCCTTTGGAAGCAATAATGGAATTTGAGGAGGAGGAGGAAGAAATAAGTTTACCTGATATGGAGAATGAAGCAGTCGCTGACCTCTGTGCTGAGGCAAGGCTATTAAAAACACAGCAGGGTTTTTCTGCAGGCGAAGACAGAACAGTATCTCCAACTGAGAAGTCACTCTTTGGACTGACTACAAAATAATCTTTAAAATCTTTTTGAGAATATGAAGAGAACTGAAGATCAAATCTTGGGTCCTGCACCAGAAATAAACTGCCTATAATAATTGGTAAATCACAACAATCCCAGATGATGAGCCCATCCTTAAATGTTTTAAATCCCCAGGAGGAAATACCTCTTGAAGCAAATAGTATGGTCTCCCTAGAAAATAGTTATGAGACAGGTGGTGCTATAACTTTCAAAAAATGATTTTCCAACCAAATAAGGTATGTTTAACAATTTGCAGTTATACAGGGAGGGTTCCAAGGAGAAGTAGCCATCTAGTGAAAGTCCATCTTGGTGAGTTGCTTCGAATTAACCATAATAAAACTGACTTGTCTAACATCAAATCTCTTAACCATATATTTCAATCACAGAGAATTCTACTAACTTTCAAATCTTCTCGTATCCCTATGCTAATTCAAAAACAAAAAAAGATCTTATTGGTCAAAGGGGATCTTTCCTGCACATTCATTTTTAAACACAATTGTTGAGTAACTGCCCAATCCACCTAAAACAAGGAACAACTCCAAACACTATGAGAAATAAACAATTCCGAAAGGTTGAATGTAACCAACAGGAAAGTCCATGTCAGTCATCTAGGACAGCCTCTAATGTGCTCAGTGGATAAAGACAGGCAGCTGGACCAATGTGCCATTATTTCCAACTATGGTTATCTAGAAAACTCAACAGAAGAAGAGCTCCTGCAGTCTTTTGAGAAGACGCCAGTTGTGGAACAGTAGGCAATTACTGAAAGACTAGAATTTACCAAAAATTAGTTATAAATGCTCACAGAGTCATAAGAACATAAGAGAAGCCATGCTGGATCAGGCCAATAGCCCTCCCAGTCCAATACTCTGTACAACATAGTGGCCAAAAAACCCCAAGTGCCATCAAGAGGTCCACCAGTGGGGCTAGAAGCCCTACCACTGTGCCCCCCAGCACAAGAATACAGAGCATCCCTGCCCCAGACAGAGAGTTCCAACAATAGCTGGGGCTAATAGCCACTGATGGACCTCTGCTGCATATATTTATCCAATCCTCTCTTGAAGCTGGCTATGCTTGTAGCTGCCAACACCTCCTGTGGTATTGAACTCCATGTGTTAATCACCCTTTGGATGAAGAAGTACTTCCTTTTATCCATTCTAACCCAGCACAGAGGTCCCCTCCACCTGCATCCACTGTGCCTTGACCTCTGGAAGTTATGGGGACCCCGAAAGTAATGCTAGATGTGATATGGAAGTCTGTATGTATGAGGTGGTAGGGATTGGTGAAAATCCTGTCCCTTTGCTACAGGAAGTGGTTTTGTGTCAATGGAAAATGAGCCATGGATCTAACCCACTATCTTAGTAAATGTTATAAGTTAAGTACCTGTTACAGGAGGGAGGTTAATATTGAGAAATAGTATTAGACATGGCTGATGTGAGAGCTGGAACAGGGATTTCCTTTGTTATATTTCCAAGCCTTAAGCTTCAACTCACACCACTTTCAGAGCTCCCAAGGGTAACTTTTATATCTATACTTTTGTTGGTAACTATGTAAAGAAAATTGCAGGAGGCTGGATAAAATACTGTGGGGAAGCAGCCTGTCAGTGCCGATGGATATGGTCAGAATTGCCAGGAGGTCTTTTGTAAGTGAGGCGGTTCTACTTGCTGATTGCATCACTGTGGCCATTCCAGCTCAGCAATTTCCTTGAGTGTCCACAAGTTCTTGTATTGTGAGAAAGGGAGAAAAGTACTTCTTTCTCCACCTTCTCTATCCAATGCATAATCTTGTAAACCTCTGTCATGTCACTCCTCAGTCGACATTTCTCCAAGCTAAAGAGCCCCAAGCGTTTTAACCTTTCTTCATAGGGAAAGTATTCCAACCCTTTAATCATTCTAGTTGCCCTTTTCTGCATTTTTGCCAATGCTATAATATCTTTTTTGAGGTGTGGTGACCAGAATTGTACACAGTACTCCCAAATGAGGCCGCACCATCGATTTATACAGGGGCATTATGATACTGGCTGATTTGTTTTCAGTTCCCTTCCTAATCATTCCCAGAATAGTGTTGGCATTTTTTATTGCAGTCGCACACTGTCTTGACATTTTCAGTGAGTTATCTACCACGACCCCAAGATCTCTCTCTTAGTCAGTCTCCTCCAGTTCACACCCCATCAACTTGTATTTATAGTTAGGATTTTTTGCCCCAATGTACATTACTTTGCACTTGCACATGTTGAACCTCATTTGCCATGTTGATGCCCACTCTCCCAGCCTCGACAGATCCCTCTGGAGTGCCTCACAATTCTCTTTGGTTCTCACCACCCTGAACCATTTAGTGTTATCCGCAAACTTAGCCACTTCACTGCTTACTCCCAACTCCAAATCATTAATGAACAAGTTAAAAAGCATGGGACCCAGTACTGAGCCCTGCGGCACCCCACTGCTTACCATCCTCCACTGCGAAAACTGCCCATTTATACTCACTCTCTGTTTCCTATTAATTAGCCAGTTTTTGATCCAGCAGAGGACTTGTCCTTTTACTCCATGACTCTTGAGCTTACTTAGAAGCCTTTGATGAGGAACTTTATCAAAAGATTGAGAGTGTAAGATAAACAGATTCTCTTACAGAAATGCTATGGGTGGAAACAGTGTGCCCAAAAGGAAACTTAACTCTGGGAATTTGTTATTACCCAGTAGATTAAAAGTTAAGGTTAGAGGATGATTTTAAGACAGCAAAAGAATTAAAGAAAGCACTTAGACAAAAAACGAAAGCAAAATAATTGTAATTATCACAAAAATCATTGTGATTTTAACTACCCACACATTGATTGGGTTGATGTATGCACAAGTCAGGGGAAAGAGACTGGGTTTCTCAATACACTCAATTATTGTGCCATGAAGCAGATGGTCACTGAACCTACTGGGGGAGGCAATCCTGGATTTGTAATGCCCAAGACCTGGTGAGAGATGTAAATGTTGGGAACATTTGGGAACAGTGGACATAATGCTATTAACATTCAAATAAACAGAGCTGTCCCAAAAGACCAACATTAAACTTTATAAGGGGAACATCTCTCGAATGAAGGGGCTTGTGAAGAAAAAACTGAAAGGAAAGGTAAGGAAGGTCAAATCACTTCAGGAAGCTTGGAGACTATTTTAAACTACAATCCTAGAATTTCAGATAAAATGTACACCACAGTAGGTATATAAAACAGGCCTGCATGGTTAACAAAGTAATGGAAGCAGTAAAATGTAAGAAGGATTACTTTAAGTGGTGGAAGGCTAGAGTGAGGTAAATAAAATGGAGAACAGGCTTTGACAAATAAAATGCAAGTCGGTGATCAGAAGGCAAAAAGGGACTATGAGGAACATACTGCAAAAAACATAGAGACTACTAATAAAAAATTCTTAAAATACATTAGTAGCAAGAAACCAGCCAGGAAGACTCATTTTGGGTGACTCTGAGAAGCAGTCTATCATAAAAGTCTTATTCTATACTATAGGAACAAATGTTAACCTTGAAAAAACCAGAACAGGAACAAGAAGGAAGGAATGCAGAAGAGGGTTATAAGTAAAGAAGACATGTAGATGGGGACGGCAAGATATCTTCCTTTCCTCAGATGAGAAGGACTCTTCATGGTAACTGCCAATGGCTGTTCTCCCTCTGAGGCGGAGGGCATCTTGGAAGCTCCCAAAGTTGTCATCAATCTTTAGGGTGGGACATCACCACCTTCTGGAACCACATGCTGTAATAATGCCAAATGCATAATCTGCAGAATCATACATGTTCAGTTTGTAGTATCTCACAAAGACAGACATCGAGGCCCAAGCTGTCACTCTGCAAACTTTGTCTTCCGAGGTGTGCTTGTTAAATGCTACATTAGCGGCCATGCTCCTGAGTTTGCTGCTATACCTGTGGGCACCTCAGTCTTCAGAGCTCGATATGCTTTTGCGACGCATTGTTTGA
Source organism: Heteronotia binoei (assembly GCF_032191835.1). Classification (NCBI taxonomy): domain Eukaryota; kingdom Metazoa; phylum Chordata; class Lepidosauria; order Squamata; family Gekkonidae; genus Heteronotia; species Heteronotia binoei. The sequence goes on from NC_083230.1 coordinate 4,740,826, forward strand.
TTGCATAGCTAATGGCTGATTTGGACATCTTTATCCATAATTTGGGTGGTGCGACTTTGATGAACAAGGAATAATTCTTCTGTATGTGTTCAGTTCTGGTTAAATACGCCTGAAGAGCTTGATGAATATCTACAGAGTGCCAAGAGTTTTCCTTGGGATCCTTCAGGTCTGGACAGAAAGAAGGTGGAAATATTTATTGAGTCCTATGGAATTTGGAGGTGACCTAAAGGCTGGAATATAGGGTTGGTCCGGAGGATTATCTTATCCTTGTGAAAAATACAGAACTCCCCCTTGATGGAGAGTGCTGATATTCATCTTGCTGATGTTATTACCACCAGAAATATGGTCTTCAGCTGCATCCATTTCAACAGAATGTCTTTGGGAGGCTCAAAAGGCAGTTTAGTCAGAGCTGTCAGCACAGTGTGGATACATCAGGTCAGAAATCCGTGTACCTGTGGAGGGCATCTGAGTGTGGCCACTTTCAAGAATTGAGTAGTATGTGGATAGGTCCATTCTGTCCACTAAGTGGAGAACTGAAGTTAATGCTGCAACCTGTCTACACAGGGTAGCCAGCTTCAGACCAGACTTCAGACCATTTTGCAGGAAATCTAAGATAGCATGGATTAAAGGCTTCAAGGGATTGAGCACTTTTCTCCTGCATCATCTATGGAAGGCTTTTCATGAGGCATTATAAATTCTGGTGGTTGAGTCGCTCCTGGAAGCCAGTAAGGTGTCAGTTACATCTGATGAGTATACTAGATTTAAGAAGCTCAAAGATAACAACAGAGTAAATTCTGAGCTCCACTCTCCCTCCTGGGAAAGTTTAATTTGATTAATGGAACTATAGACTCTTTGAAATTAATAAAGAAGCAGAAGGCAAGTGAAAGAGAGAACCCCAGGTCAGTGTGTTCTTATTTTAAACCAAGTGACAAGCTGAAAGGTAAGGTAGAAGCAATGGCTGCGGGGAGTAGTGAGGGGGATGAACCATCCCACGATACTGAAAAAGGCTTTGAAGACAGCCCGGTCTCTGAGAAGACTTTTCATGCAGCAATAAATCACCTTACAGAGACTGTAGTCGCTATGTTTACCCCGGTAAATAATCAGCTACAAGATATAAGAAAGAAAATGGAAGCTATTGCTTCCAATGCTGAGGCAGCGAAGGAAACAGCTTATCACAACTCAGAGGAGATAAAAACGTTAAAACAAACAGTCCAGCAACAGCAGGAAAGACTGATTCAAGTGGAATGTCAACTACGTCATGGCAATTTGAAATTTCGTGAGGTTCCGGAGGAGGTTAATAAGCCTGAAAATCTACATTCATTTTTAAATAAATGGCTGGCCTCCTACCTTCAGCTGGAAAGGGACTTATTGAATCAGCTTTCCTGACTGGAGCAATCAGCAACTCCAAACATAGGAGCCCACGAGATATAATTAAGTTCACTAATAAAGACATGAGAAATAAAATTCTGGACTTGGCAAAGGAAAAGGAAAGGTCCCCTGTGCAAGCACCAGTCATTTCAATTGGTATCAACACCTTCACATTCAGAATATGGTATAGTCTCTTCAGAGGAAAGAAAGGACAGGTTTCTTACCTGTAACTGGTGATCTTCGAGTGGTCATCTGTGCAATCACACATATGGGTAATCCGCAGGATTGGCCCCGACCTCGGAGAGTTCAAAGCAATCTTGATCGTAGATCTGGCGCGCCTCCCACTTGTCCTGGGAGGAGACAGCTACTGCGCATGCCTGGACAAGGGGGAGGTGCTTAGCCACTCAGTTTCTTCCCGCCGCCGGATAGGTGGAAATAACTGTGCTTACTAGCTTCCAGCAGCGGGGAAGGCTGGGTGGGTCTGTGTGATTGCACAGATGACCACTCGAAGATCACCAGTTACAGGTAAGAAACCTGTCCATCTTCTTCGTGGTCTCTGTGCATTCACACATATGGGTGATTAGCGAGCCATTTCTTCGGAGGTGGGTGCTGGACCTGTAAGAACATGAAGGGTTAGAGCGTAACGTAATGATAGTGGTACTCACAGTGGTTAGTCGAAGATCGATCGTAGCACTGCTTGTCCGAAGGAGGCATCTCGCCGGGCACGGACGTCGAGAGCGTAGTGCGAGGCGAAGGTAGATGTGGAGGACCAGACGGCTGCAGCGCATATGTCCTCTATAGGGATGCCTTTCATGAAGGCAGACGAGGTAGCCACGGCTCTGGTTGAGTGGGCTCGTATATGTTGAGGGATTGGTTGCTTTGCCAGCTGGTAACAGAGTTCGATGGCAGCAACAATCCATTTGGAGAGTCTCTGGGTAGATATTCTGCTGCCCTTATTATGGGTAGCGTAGGTGACAAAGAGTCTAGGGTCTTTACGGATTTGGCGGGTTCTGTCTATGTAGAAGGCTAGGGCTCTCCGTGCATCCAAGTTGTGGAGTGCCCTTTGTCCCGCGTCCGCGGGGTGCTGGAAGAAGGCTGGTATAGTGGACTGTCTTCCTAGGTGAAAGGTAGAGACGACCTTGGGTAGGAAGGTCGGGTCAGGTCGGAGGACCACCGTACTGTTATGAAATATCGTATACGGTGGGTCTGCTCTGAATGCGCAGATGTCACTGGCCCTCTTGCCTGTGGTGAGGGCCGTAAGTAGTGCCGTCTTCCATGACAGCAGGTGTAGTGGGATGGAGGCCATGGGCTCGAAGGGTGGTTTCATGAGTTGGCTCAGGACTAGGGACAGGCTCCAGGTGGGTAGAACTTGTTTGATTGGTGGGTGTAGGCGAATGATGCCCTTGAGGAAAGCTCTGGTCGCGTGGTGAGAGAATACCGTTGTGCCATCGATGCGGGGGTGGAAGGCAGAGATGGCTGCCAGGTGTACCTTCAGGGAAGAATACGACAGACCCGCTCTGGATAGCGTTAAGGTGTAAGTTAGTACCTGAGGTATAGTGGCGAGGTTGGGGTCGAAGTTGTGCTGTGAGGCATAGTGTGAGAAGCGTTTCCACTTAAATAGATAGGATTTCCTAGTAGATGGTTTTCTGGAGTTCACTAGGACCTGACGGACCTCCGGAGGGAAGTCTAGAAACTGATTCTCCAGGCTGTTAGTTTGAGCGATGCCGGGTTGTGGTGAAGGACCCTGCCGCCCTGTTGAGAGAGGAGATCCCGTGTTTGAGGGAGCTGGATGAAGGTATTGTTGGACAGGAGCAGCAAGGTCGTAAACCAGGGTTGGCGCGGCCACCATGGAGTTATGAGGATGCAGTTTGTGTGGTCTACCTGAATCTTCTGTAGAACTCTGGTGATAAGTGGAATGGGCGGAAAGAGGTAGTGGAGTGTTCCTTTCCAAGTTTGTATAAAGGCATCCCCCCTGGAGAGGTGGGATGGAGGACCTCTCATGTAGAAGCGGGTGCATTGGGCATTTGACGGTGAAGCAAATACATCTATCTTCGGTTGTCCGAAGATGCTGAATATCTGTCTGATGTATCGGCTGTTGATAGACCACTCGTGGTTGTTGGTGGAGTGGCGGCTCAGGGCGTCTGCCTGGGTGTTCTCGGCCCCTGGTAGGTGTACGGCCGTGAGGAAGATGCCCTGGCTTATGCTCCAGTGCCACAGGGCTAGGGCTCTCTTGCAGAGTCTGACGGAGGCGGTGCCGCCCTGCCTGTTGATGTAAAAGACTGTGGCGATGTTGTCGGAGGTGACCTGGACGTGCTGGTTCCTTAGCGATGGGAGGAAGGACCGCAAAGCCTTGTGCACTGCGATGAGCTCCAGGCAGTTTATGTGGAGAGAGCGTTCGTAGTCTGTCCACTGGCCCTGCACCGTGAGGTCTTCCAAGTGGGCTCCCCATCCCCAGTTGGAGGCATCTGTGGTTACAATCACCGAGGGCGGTGTCTGCTTGAATGGCATGCCCTTGTAGAGGTGATGTTCCTTGGTCCACCATTTGAGGGATGGTACAATGTGTAGTGGAAGGGTGAGCAGTGTGGATTGATGTTGTGTGTGAGGGCGGAAAGTTCTTACGAACCACATTTGGAGGGGACGCATGTGCAGCTTCGCAAACCGCAGAACTGCTGTGGTTGCTGCCATGAGGCCTAACATTCTCTGGAAGGTGAGCGCTGTTTGGGAGCGCTGGGCGATGATAGTGTTGGCCAGTGACATTATGGCGAGTGCCCTGTCCTGAGGTAGGGAAGCCGTTTGTGAGAGCGTGGAGATGTCTGCTCCTATGAATTGGATCCTTTGGGTAGGGACTAGTTTGGATTTTGAGAGGTTGACTAGGAGGCCTAAGGTGGCCAGGGTGGAGAGGGTGGTCGAGACGTCCAGTTGTAGTTGCTCCCTGGAATGGGCGACGATCAGCCAGTCGTCTATGTACGGGAAGATTGATATCTGTTGCTGGCGTAATGTGGCTGCTACTACTGCCATGCACTTGGTGAAGACCCTTGGTGCTGTGGAGAGACCGAAGGGAAGGGAGCAGAACTGGAAGTGCTGCTTCCCTATGGCAAACCTGAGGAATCTTCTGTGATGATGGTTGATTGTAATGTGGAAGTAGGCGTCCTGGAGGTCTATGGACGCCATCCATGCTCGTTCTGGGATGAGCGGGAGGATTGCCTGAAGCGTGACCATACGGAATTTCTTGTAGGTTATGTGTAGGTTGAGTTTGCGGAGGTCGAGAATGGGTCGGAGTCCTCCGTCCTTTTTTGGCACCAGGAAGTACCGGGAGTAGAAGCCGGTGCGATGGTATTGGGGTGGGACTGGTTCTATCGCGCCCTTGTCCAGCAGAGACGCGATTTCCGTCTGCAGGGGTGCGGACGGGGGTGTGGTGAGGAACCGGTGGTGCTTTGGAGTGGACGTAAACTCTATTAGGTAGCCTCTTTGAATGATGGCGAGGACCCAGGCGTCCGATGTTATGGTCCTCCAGGCAGTGTAGAATGGTTGTAGTCGTGTTGATGGGTTTGGCTGATGGAGGGAGACTGGACGGCTCGGGGCAGGGAGGTCAGAGAGACGGTTTGGGTGTGGTTGAAGGTTTCTTGGTTGTTTGGCGTCTGTGTTGAAAGGAAGGCTTGGACTGCGGTGGTTTGCGCTTCCATGGTTCCTGTTGTCGTGGGGATCTGTTCCCTTTGTATTGGTTGGACCTCCAGTTCCTTTGTCGATTGGTTTGGGTCAGAGGTTGGGAGACTCCCAGTCGTCTTGCCCTCTTCCTGCCATCGTCTACAGATGTGAGGATGTCATCTGTAGAGGAGCTAAACAGGCCAAGGCCATCAAAGGGCAAATCTTCAACTTTGTATTTGATGTCTGGTTGGAGGGAGGAGGACCTGAGCCACGCGTGTCTGCGGAGTGCTATGGTTGAGGCCAAGGTTCTGGAGGAACACTGTGCAGCGTGACGGGCAGTGTTGATTTGCTGTTTGGTTACTCTGGCCATCTCCTGCAGGGTCGTGGTGGCTGACTTTTGGGATGCCTCGGGCAGGGATGGTACCAATGCGGCGAGGGAGGTGGTCAGGTTGTGGGTGTATGCGGAGAAGCATGCCATGTAGTTGAGGATTTTGGTTGTGGCTGTAGTGAGGGCGTAAATCTTTCTTCCGATGGTGTCGAGTTTTTTGCCCTCCCGTTCTGGTGGTACCGGGTGTCTAGTCTGCTTCGACTTCGAGGACGAATGTACAATGATCGAGTTCGGAGCCGGGTGGGTGAACAGGAACTTGGAATCAGGTGCGTGTATCTTGTACAGCGCTTCAACCCTCTTGGATGTTGGCGGTACCGATGCCGGTTTGTCCCATGCTTCTTTGAGTGTTTCTAGTAGAACGGGGAGCATTGGGAGAGAAGAGCTGGATGGAAGATCCGCGTGGACTAGATCAAAAACGACGTCCGAGACTCTGGGGGCGTCCGTATTGAGCTTTAGATTTAGCGAGCTTGCCATGTTTGCTACCAGGTCGAGGTAGGATCTTGGGCTTTCAGACGGTGATAAGTCTGCTGGCTTGGCTATGTCGGAGTCTGGGGATTGTAGGTCCGAACCCGAAGAGTGGTCGGAGTCGGAGAGTTCCTCCTCGGATCCGTCGTCGGTTCCTTGAGGTAGGTCGGGCTGAGGTGTTGTCTTGGGAGCCGTGTGTAGGGATTCTAGTGGTGACGGGAGCTTCGGTTCGGCGCCGAGGTCCGTAGGGTCGTCATGGTGAAGCGATTCGATCGAAGCAGTTTGGAGTCTGTGTGTGCAATCTCGGTAGCGCGGAGACTCTTGGTAGCTGTGGTAATGGCGATCATGGGATGGTGATCGTCGGTGCCGTCTTCGGTGCCGTGGGGATGGAGACCTAGATCTCGATGGAGAGTAATAGTAGTGTCTCCCCCTGCGGTGGCTGCGAGAGCGCCGGCGGCTGCGGGACCTGGTGCGGCGGCGACTGCGGGACCTGGTGCGGCGGCGGCTGCGGGACCTGGTACGGCGGCGACTGCGGGACCTGGTGTGTCGGCGACTGCGGGACCTGGTGCGTTTGCGACTGTGAGATCGAGGTCTAGTCAGGGGATCTCTCGGGGTCGAGGGTTCTCTGGTGAGCGCGTGGGCGTCTATCGGCTGTGAGAGATCTACGAATTTAGTGGGGTCGAGAGTGTGGGTCCTAACGGATGCGGTAGAGTGCGTATCCAGCAGCTGGTCTGGTGGGGAATTCGGAATGGACGGCGACTTTGATGAGATGCGGATGATTTCCAACGGAGTGATTGACGGTGTTGCCGTCGACTTCGACGTCGGAGTCTTCGGCATCGATCCGGAGGCAGTGGCGGTCGGGTTCGAGGCCTTCGGTTTGGTGGTCGGGTTCGAGGTCGAGTCGAGAGGGCGGGTCTTATGCTTTTTTGAGCTAGTGCTGCCCGTCGGGTCCGAGTGGGCGGAATCGGAGCGGCGACGCTTTTTGGGGTCGTCCGACTTCTTAGAGTGCTTGCCGGTCTTAGGCTTACAGGGAGTCTGTGCCACGGAAGCTGCCGACTGCGCCTCTCCCACGAGGTGTGGGGAAGATGGCGCGGGTTGTTGTTGTCCGCCACGCGGCATGGCCGGTCGGAGTGAGGTTTCCATGAGGTGGCTCTTGAGTCTCGCGGCGCGGTTCTTGCGGGCCTGTTTGCCAAATTGGCTGCAGTGCACGCAGGAGTCTGGACGGTGTGCCTCTCCAAGGCAGAACAAGCAAAGAGAGTGGCCGTCGGACGAGGGGATTTTTGAGGAGCAGCTGGTACAGCGTTTAAAGATTATCTTGTCCCTTCCTTCCATCCGCCCGGGAGGGGGGGGGGGAGGGAGGGGGAAAGTCCAGAAAGATAGTAAGAGGAGGCTTTTTTTTTTTTTTTTTTATACGATACCAGGAGAAGTAGAAGATGAAGAATTGAAGCGAAGAGAAGGTAGTTGTTGGAGATTGCAATGAAGAAGTTGGAGATCAACGAGGAAGGTGCGATCCGGTCGGCGGTAAGGAAGAAACTGAGTGGCTAAGCACCTCCCCCTTGTCCAGGCATGCGCAGTAGCTGTCTCCTCCCAGGACAAGTGGGAGGCGCGCCAGATCTACGATCAAGATTGCTTTGAACTCTCCGAGGTCGGGGCCAATCCTGCGGATTACCCATATGTGTGATTGCACAGAGACCACGAAGAAGATCCATTAGATATGAATTGACGCAATTTGAGGTCTTGCATTGGTAAGAAAGGTTTGCTTTCTAAAATATATAAACATTTAATTGACTCTCTTCATTCATATCCACCCTCTTATATGAAATGTCGGAATTCAATGCTATCTCAAAGGCTAGATGAAAGCGATTGGGAAAGGATCTGAATATCATCCATTAAGACTAAATGCATTGGTATTCATCTCCATTTTTAAAAAATGTATTCACTTTGGTATTTAAGCCCTGTCACAATGAGTAAAATCTCTAGGGTCTCAAGTCCAGATTGTTGGAGGAATTGTAAAACTAAAAGCTCCAAGTATCACATGTGGCGGGAATGTCCAAGAGTGCAAAACTTTTGGAATAAAGTGGTAGAGCAAATAAAACTTATATTCGATTTAACCATTCCAATAGATTTTAAACTTATTCTATTTGATATCTGGCCTGATAAATTGGTGAGTAAAGATCAGAAATCTTTAATCTTGATAACGTTGGTGATAGCTCATATGGTGACTGCTAAAAATTGGAAACCCCCACATACTCCCACGATTGAAATGTGGTATGATAAGTTATGGGACCAGTATGTAATGGGTAAGACAAGGGATAACCCTTTCTTCGAAAATGATACTGATTTGGCTACAAATTATGATTTGTTTTGGAATTCTTTGGGGATATTTCCTTTTTGCCTAATAGAATGAATTGTAGGATTTTTTTTAAATCTTAATATCTAGCATATTATGTATTGTTTTTGTAAATTGTTTGTTATATGCATCCAGTGATCTAAATTGGATTCTTGTACGTTAGATTTATATTTCTGTTATTTATTTTCCCTATGTTCCCTAAGTTTCCCTTGTATTGGATTAGATTCAATAAAATAAAATCTATTAATAATATATATATATTAAAAATCAACTTTTCAAACACCCCCCCCCCTTGCAAAAAAGAAGCTTTGCTCAATGGCCACACAGTCAACTGCAACCATTCTGGATGAGCGGTGAAGTAGAAGCTTGTCCTGACAGAGGCTGCTCTGTAATTACATTTTCTGCCTGAAGACTGGCATCCAACCCATTTGGTGAAGGTTGTGTCCCACAGCACCATCTGGAGTAGTTTAGTGCTAAAATTGTGGGCTCAAGATGGCTGCCACTCCTAGTCGAGCAGCAAGGGCGGAGCAAGTCATTGAAAAGGACCCACAGCACTTCCTCCTGCACTGTGGTGCTTTATCCATAAAAGACATGTTGTTGGAACCCATGACAAGCTGAAAGATAATATGTCAGCTCTGGAGTCATCTCCTACAGCCCTGGAATTGGGAGCCTTAATCAGCCTTGTAATTGAGGAAGTCATCCATTTGGCTCTCCATTTTTGTCCTCTTCACTCCACGGCTATTTCTTGAGGCCAGAAGTCACCACAATGTCAGTCCCCCACAAGGGGGGAAGAAGGAAGAACAAGGACAAAAGTGGAAGAGTAACTAATGGAGAGACAGAAAAAAACATAGAAAAAACATAAGAAAGCAATCAGATTATACAAAGGAGTAAGGCTGGAAGAGGAAGAACTAATAGTAAAGTTGTTGTAGAAGGAAGATTTTAGACCTAAACCAACACATTGCTCTCCTTATCGAGGCAGGAAAGGAACAGCGTAATGGATGTTCCTGCATCACATAAAGAAGAAGTAGTTCTACTTCCTGCCTCCCTGATTGGATTGTGGGAAACACACAATGGCTAAAGAGGTTAGGGCTCTTTAGCTTGGAGAAATGACAGAGGGGTGACATAATAAAGGTTTACAAAATTATACATGGGACAGAGAAGATAGAAAAAGCAGCATTTTTCTCTCACACACACAATACACTCATCTTGTGGGCAGTCAATGAAATTGATGAACAGTCGGTTTAGAAGAGTTAAAAGAAAGTACTTCTTCTCCCAAAGAGTAATTAAAACATGGAGTTTGCTGCTGCAAGAAGTAGTGGCAGCTATGAGCATAGCTTCAAGAGGGAACTAGATAAACAAATGGAGCAGAGGTCCATCAGTGGCTATTAGCCACAAAGAATAGATGGAATACTATATCTGGGGCAGTGGTGCTCTGTATCCTTGATGCTTGGTGGGGCATGGTGCGAGGGCTTCTGGAGTTTTGGTCCCATTGGTGGGCCTCCTGATGACACCTGGGTTTTGGCCACTGTGTGACAGAGTGTTGGACTGGATGGGCCATTGACCTGATCCTATATTATATCAGATAGTATAGTATGATCCAAATAGGCCATACTATACTGGTGTTGGTCTGAAGTAGTAGAACAAAATAGGAGTCAATTGCACCTCTAAGACCAACTTAGTTTTATTCAGAACGTAAGCTTTCGTGTGCATGCACACTTCTTCAGACGAAGAATGAGGTACAGTAAGCAGAGACACATATACCTGGTGGGGTTTAAATCCCACCAGCTATATGTGTCTCTGCTTACTGTACCTCATTCCTCATCTGAAGTAGTGTGCATGCACACGAAAGCTTACGTTCTGAATAAAACAAAGTTGGTCTTAGAGATAGAATAGTATGTCCATTTTTGAAATTTGGGGACTGCAGCTACGAAATACCAGCTTTACTAAGAGTATATAGATAATAATTATCATGATCAACCTCACCACCCTTTTTCCTGTTCTGAAGAAGGAAGGCCTGTTTTTCCTGTCCGGAAGAATACCAAAAACAGTTAACATAAAAATGTTCTTTATTGATTCTTCCCAGTGACTCCCTGTAGACAGCAATGGTAATGGGCATTCTTTCCAATACTAAACTTGAGCTTTGTGATAGACAGCGATATACACTTTAAGCACAAGCAATGATAGTATCAACATGTAGTCCAATACTCACGAAGCCTGGTGTTTCTAATAGAAATAATAAATATTTCAGAAGGCATTTATAATTCATGTCCAAGAGAACTGCCATTCTCCAATATTATAATCCTGACAATAAAGTATAAACTACATGGAAGGAAACTACATGCACATCCATATACAATGACACTATAGACACTTCTGAAATTAAAACTTTAAAAAGGATTATGGAGCAACCTTGAAGTAATTCCAGAGCAGCTCTGAAATACCAGTACACTTCTGCACTTACCTAACTTGGCACAGGGATCAGAAAGATGTGCTGCTATACATAAATGAGGGAAGCAGTGTGACCAGCGGGCAACCATAACCTTCCCAGTCCAGGACCCACCTCTGCTGCTGTGTTAATGTTATCCCAACAAACCAGTTAATGTAAGGAGAAAAGCAATTGTCCTTGCCCCACCTAAGCAGCCACAGGGCAGCTTTAGATGCTGACTATCACCATCATCATCATCAAATTCTCCAGACAGAATGGTCACAGGTTCACCTGATCTCCCATTGGCTGATCTGCCTGTTACACATCTTCCAGCCTCAGAACAGACAAGGATTTAGCCACTGCTTTGTAGAGGAGAGAAAGAAAGCCTACCCTCGACTGGCTGAGGGAGGAGGAGGGGAAGAGCCAGAGGAAGCCTTCCCTCAATTGTCTAAGGCCTCCTGCCTCTCCTCCTCTGGAAGGGAAATAGCCAGACACAGGGGGGGAAATGGTATCCTGTACAGATGCAGAGAAAAGAGAGAGCGGGATGAAAGCGAGAGACAGAGATATATTGAAGTCCTGCTCTTAAGACCAACATTATCAGAGACAGTATTGGTCTGAAAGGTACCAATAAAGGCCTCTGAGGGAGAACTCACTGCAGCCAGTCCTGACTAGCGCTGCCAGTTCCAGGTTGGTGGGAAATTCCTGGAGATTTTGTGATGGAGTCTGAGGAAGGAACAGGAATTAAGGCATCAGAGTGGGATCTGCCAGACCCAAGTTCTAATTGTGAAAGCTGACTGGGTGATTTCGGACCACTCACAGACTTTCAGTCTAACCTACCTCACAGGGTTGTTGTGCACATTAAAGGGGGGAGAGAAGAATGATGTAAGCTGCTCTGGTCCCCACCACTGTGGAGAAAGACTGTCCTTTTCCTACATATAGGCTGCAGGGAGGGGAGATGCAATGGAAAGCTGAAGTCAGAGGGACAAATAAAGGGAAAGAGATAGGGTTGCCAACTAAAGGTTAGGAAATTCCTGGAGACTTGAGGGATCGAGCCTGGAGAGGTTGGGGTTTGAGGAGAGGTGGGACCTCAGACAGGTACATGCCATACACTCCACCCTCCAAACCAGCCATTTCTTCTGGGGAACCATTGTTGCTGATCTCCAGGTGAGGATTGGAGATCACTCAGAATTACAACTGCTCTCCAGATGGCAAAGATCAGCTCCCCTCGAAGTGGGGGGGGGGGGTGAATGAATTCATTGGGGGCAGCACCGACCCAACGGCACATGGCGCCCTAGGCAAAGGGAAGGAGCGAGCAAGCACCGTGCCTGGGGGGGCGGAAGGGAAAGGAGGGTTCGGCGGCGCCTAGTTTGCCTAGTGGGTGACTGGCCCTGTTTGAGTGGGTAAGACAGCAAGGGGAGGGGGCCTCGCCCAGAGCCTGCTGTATTTTTCTTCAAAACGGGTCTTATTCCTAGTGAAGTACATAAAATCCCAGCCAGAGATAATAGGTTGGGCAGCACAGCCCTAGACACATGCTGGGCACACTTAGGGCTAGATCCATCTATTTTTTTTACAGTCAATTTCACTTAATGTGCCTCCTTACTGCTGCCCCTGTTCTATATGATGGGTTCCATGCAGGTCCCATGACGCCCAGCACTGCTTTTTTGACAGGACAGAAATGAACCCTTTCCTCCCTTTTTTTACTAGCAAAAAACTGGTTGGATCCAAACCTTTAGAAACACTGATCACTGAAACTGTACAAAGATTTTGCACAAATATTCAAAGACAGAAAAAGAATTCCGGGTTGGCTTCAGACTAACAGTAGAACAACAACTTCCTGCTCCCTCTCTCCTACTACAGCCCACTATTTTCTATGCAATGCTCCTCCTGAGGGATGTGGGCCCCCAGAGAAATGACCAGACTTGGGAAGGAGGACTTGGTAGAATTTGCCAGCTTAGTCTGGATCCCATCCATTGTTAACATCTGCCTCTTCAGAGCCCTTACAGGCACTTCAGCTCAGGACACAAACGCCCAACAGTAGTCTCGACTCTACCCCTCAACTGCAGAGCCATGGACAATGCATCCTTCACACCTATGGAGTGGAGGGGAATTTCATGCTTTGTGGTAATATTTTTATCTGTAATATTATAATAAAACTGCTATGTAAAACGGTTCTTGTTGATAAGTTTATTTTGTAAAGAACTGATAATTAACAAATCTGTAAATACATCAGTAAATGTAAAGTAAGGAGAGGTGATTTCCTCCCCCAACGGTTGATTCTCTCTCTCTCTCTCTCACCTGCAATATGTAGCTACTGAATTTTGACTTGTCTTTTTCCCTCATATGGACACCTCACTGTGCCATCACTACACCAGTGAGATGCTACAGCGAGATATTATATAGGATAATATCACTATATAATATTCCAAATAAATAAAACAAAAGTCAATGTAAACCAGCATGTGGGTGGGTGCGGGGTAAACAGAACATAACTTCATTTGGGGTGCAGACCAGTCACTGTACTCCTACTGGTCGAACACTCCTGCCTTCTAGGATCAGAGCAGCACAAACAAACTGCACACAGAGCTCCTATGCAACTCCATACATTGACAGGCAAGCATTGGTCCAAAGTCTACAGTATCGCCCTAAACACCTGAATCTCCAAGTGAGGAGATAATGTGTAGAGGAGGGGCCACTAGATCAGGGGTGTTGAACTCATTTGGTATGAGGGCCAGATTTGACATAAATGATACCTTGTTGGGCCAGGCCATGTCAGGCTGGGCCATGTGTGTACCTATTTAAGATTAGGTAGCGGAAATATAAATTTTATATTCTTAAGAACATAAGAGAAGCCATGTTGGATCAGGCCAATGGCCCATCCAGTCCAACACTCCGTGTCACACAGTGGCCAAATATATATATACACACACACACACATACACACATATATATACACATTGTGGATAATACCCACTGATGGACCACTGCTCCATATTTTTATCTAACCCCCTCTTGAAACTGTCTATGCTTGTAGCTGCCACCACCTTCTGTAGCAGTAAATTCCACATCTTAATCACCCTTTGGGTGAAGAAGTACTTCCTTTTATCCGTATTAACCTGACTGCTCAGCAATTTCATCGAATACCCACGGATACTTATATTGTGATTAAGGGAGAAAAGTACTTCTTTCTCTACTTTCTCCATCCCATACATTATCTTGTAAACCTCTATCATGTCACACCGCAGTCGACGTTTCTCCAAGAAGAAGAAGAATTGCAGATTTATACCCCACCCTTCTCTCTGAATCAGAGAGGCTTACAATCTCCTTTATCATCTCCCCTCACAACAGACAACCTGTGAGGTGGGTGGGACCGAGAGGGCTCTAACAGCAGCTGCCCTTTCAAGGACAACCTCTGCCAGAGCTATGGCTAACCCAAGGCCATTCCAGCAGATGCAAGTGGAGGAGTGGGGGATCAAACCCGGTACTCCCAGATAAGAGTCCACGCACTTAACCACTACACCAAACTGGCTCCAAGCTAAAGAGCCCCAAGCGTTTTAACCTTTCTTCATAGGGAAAGTGTTCCAACCCTTTAATCATTCTAGTTGCCCTATTCTGGACTTTTTCCAATGCTATAATAGCCTTTTTGAGGTGTGGTGACCAGAATTACACACAGTATTCCAAATGAGACCGCACCATCGATTTATACAGGGGCATTATGATACTGGCTGATTTGTTTTCAATTCCCTTCCTAATAATTCCCAGCATGGCGTTGGCCTTTTTTATTGCAATCGCACACTGTCTTGACATTTTCAGTGAGTTATCTACCACAACCCCAAGATCTCTCTCTTGGTCAGTCTCTGCCAGTTCACACCCCATCAACTTGTATTTGTAGCTGGGATTCTTGGCCCCAATGTGCATTACTTTGCACTTGGCCACATTGAACCTCATCTGCCCATTGACGCCCACTCACCCAGCCTCAACAGATCCCTTTGGAGTTCCTCACAATCCTCTCTGGTTCTCATCACCCTGAACAATTTAGTGTCATCCGCAAATTTGGCCACTTCACTGCTCACTCCCAACTCTAAATCATTTATGAACAAGTTAAAGAGGATGGGACCCAGTACCGAGCCCTGCGGCACCCCACTGCTTACCGTCCTCCACTGTGAAGACTGCCCATTTATACTCACTCTCTGCTTCCTATTACTCAGCCAGTTTTTGATCCACAAGAGGACCTGTCCTTTTACTCCATGACTCTCGAGCTTTCTAAGGAGCCTTTGATGAGGAACTTTATCAAAAGCTTTCTGGAAGTCAAGGCAAATAACATCTATTGGGTCTCCTTTGTCCATATGTTTGTTCACCACTCAAAGAAATGTAACAGGTTAGTAAGGCAAGATATTCCCTTACAGAACCCATGCTGAGTCTTCCTCAATAACCCGTGTTCATCAGTGTGCCTGCCCATTCTGTCCTTGATAATGGTTTCTACCAACTTTCCCAGTATTGAAGTCAGACTGACTGGCCTGTAATTTCCTGGATCTCCTCTGGAACCCTTTTTAAAGATTGGGGTGACATTTGCTACCTTCCAGTCCTCAGGAACGAAGGCAGATATCAATGAAAGATTACATATTTTTGTCAGAAGATCCACAAGTTCAACTTTGAGTTCTTTCAGAACTCTTGGATGTATGCCATCCGAACCTGTTGACTTATTAGTTTTTAATTCGTCTATCAGTTGTAGGACCTCCTCTCGTCACCTCAATCTGACTCAGGTCTTTCAACACCCCTTCCAAAATAAGTGGTTCTGGAGCGGGCAAACACTTCTCATCTTCCACAGTGAAGACAGAAAAAAAAATGCATTCAGCTTCTCAGCCATTTCCCTATCCTCCTCCAGTAATCCTTTGACCCCTTGGTCATCTAAGGGCCCCACTGCCTCCCTGGCTGGTTTCCTACTTCTAATATATTTGAAGAAATTTTTATTGTTGGTCTTTATGTTTTTTGCAATATGCTCCTCATAGTCCCTTTTTGCCTGCCTGATCACAGTCTTGCATTTGATTTGTCACAGCCTGTGTTCCCTTTTATTAATCTCACTTGGACTAGCTTTCCACCACTTAAAGGAGTCCTTCTTACCTTTTACAGCTTCCATTACTTTGTTTGTTAACCATGCAGGCCTTTTCGTATACCTGTTTGTGCCTTTCCTAACTGGTGGTATATATTTTATCTGAGCCCTATCCTTTCCTCTCCCCCCCTCCCCCCCGGTCGCTGTGATTGGGGATTGTGGACGAAGAATAGGGGGAGCCAGAACAGGCCGGGAAGATCCACTCCGGAGGGGGCTGCGATATCAGCCGGCTACTGCACGACGTCTGGGTCCCTGGGAGCGACGGCTGCGCGACTGGAGGGACACGGGGGGGGGCTGGTACCTCCCTGCGTCCCCTGAGTTGTGTGGTGGGTTGCCCCAGGTTTGCCAGACAGCATGATGGCATGCTGTACCGAGTAAGATCATGCCCCGGAATAAGAACACGCGCACCACATGGTTAACGCCAAAGAGTAAGAACACTTGCACTCTGTGGACACTGACACACTTTAATAACAAGAACATTTGCACTTTATGATCATCGTCACTTTAAAAATAACAGCATTTTTATTTAGTTTAAGCCCTTTTAACCCTTTAACTCTATTGGACCTAACTGCCAATACTATTAGAATTGGATGATTATTTATTGGTTATTTAAATTGAATGTTCATTGATTAGCTAATTGGAGGACATATATTCATGGCAAATTAATTAGAGAAGAGATACTGATCGGGGAAGGTTTTCATATTTAAGGAGCCAATTGATTCAATTAATTTATCACTGCTAGCTACTGAATTAGGGGTTGATTTGAGGAGGGATTTAAATTAAATAACTATCAGATATATTGGCAGGTAATTTATTGATAGATCGGTTGGAGACGGGAGAGCTGAGGAGGGAATAAGTTTAGCTATTCTGCCAGTTTGAAGGGCTGGTGGACACCAACAGGAGATGACTGGCCTGGGGATTCCTGTACTCCTGGGGAGGGGAAGGTATGATGGGGGGAAAAGGAGAAAATATAAGGGAAGGAGGCTGAGACATGATAGTGCTTGGCCACCTTCCAGCCTGTGTCCCATCCTGACGGTGACAGGTAGTGGGACCAGGCGAAATTACTCGCCTCCGTCACTGGTGTTATGTAATGCTAGGTCCATTAATAATAAGACCTCCATCCTTCGGGAATGCCTGCTTGAGCAGGACATGGACCTGGCATGCGTGACCGAGACCTGGGTGCGCAATGGGGAGACCGCAGCCCTCTCCCAGATGGCCGCCCCCAGGATACTCGGTCTTTCACCAGTCACGGACTAGCAGGCAGGGGGGAGGGGTGGCACTATTCATACGAGAGGCTTACTTCTTCCGGGCTCTCCCGGCCCCGGAGATCAAGGGCATTGAATGTGCCGGTATGGCGTGGGACGTTGGGGAGGGGTTGGCGATCTGGCTGGTGTACTGACCGCCTAACGCACCGGCTAGCGCCTTACCATCCCTAATGGAAGCCGTAACAGGCTGGGCATTGGAGCACCCAAGGCTTTTGATCCTGGGTGACTTCAATGTTCATGCTGATGACGCGACCTACAATCAGGCGATGGACCTGGTGTCATCCATGGCGACACTAGGACTCTCCCAAATTGTTACAATGCCCACTCACCAGGCAGGGCACATGTTAGACTTGGTCTTCGCAGAGGGAGTTTCAGTGAACGATATTACTGCTAAAGCAGTGCCATGGTCGGATCACTATGCCCTCAAGGCTCGTGTGGATGTCCCACCCCAAGCCTGTTAAGGCAGTGAGCGTATTTTAGCTCGCCCGTGGAGCCTGATGGACCAGGAACGGTTCCTGACGGCGCTACGGGATCCCTGGCCTCCTGGCGATTCCTTAGATGACCTGATGGAGTCATGGAATGATAGGCTCTCCAGAGCCATCGATGAGATCGCACCTAGGCGCCCTCTGCGCCCTTGTTTAAAGCCGACACCTTGGTATAACCAGGAGTTGCGGCAATTAAAACAGGGACTCAGACGACTAGAGAGGCAATGGCGGCGTACTCGAAACGAAGCGACTAGAACATCTTATAGAGAGTTTATGAAGTCCTATGAGATGGCAGTCAAAGCCGCAAAGAAAACATACCTTGCGGCTAAGATTGCGTCTGCAATTTCGCGCCCGGCACAATTGTTCAATACAATTCGGACCCTTACAAGGCTGCCACAAGGCAGACCAAATTCTAATGAATTGGTGATCGGCTGTGAGGCTTTTGCAAATTTTTTTGCAGATAAGATCGCTTTGCTCCGCCGCGATTTCCCTGCCATATTAGAGACAGTTTGCGAACCTGAGACTCCGTGCCTGTCTTCGGATCGTGTTCTGGATGGCTTCGGTGCTCTCAGCCTGGAGGAAGTTGACAGGATCCTCTTATCTGCACGCCCAACAACTTGCAATCTGGACCCGTGCCCCTCCTGGCTTATTAAAACCTGCCAGAGGGAGCTCAGATATCGTGTACGGGATATCATAAATAGATCCCTAATGGAAGGGCATTTTCCAACACCGCTTAAAGAGGCGGTGGTCCGCCCCCTCTTGAAAAAAACGTTAGACCCGGCCGAATTGGCCCATTATCGGCCGTTCTCGAATTTGCCCTTTTTGGGAAAACTTATCGAAAGGGCAGTGGCGTTGCAGCTACAGAGTTTCCTGGAGGATGCTTCCGTTCTTGATCCCCATCAGTCTGGCTTTCGCCCGGGCCATGGGACAGAGACAGTGTTGGTTGCCCTGGTGGATGACCTTCAATGACATCTGGATCGAGGTGGCTCGGCGGTACTGATGCCGTTAGACCTATCGGCAGCGTTCAATACGGTCGACCATCGGTTGCTGACTTGCTGCCCTGCCGATGCGGGGATTCAGGGGCTGGCCTTACAATGGCTTTTCTCTTTCCTCAAGGGTCGGGGACAAAGGGTGGCGATTGGGGGTGAACTGTCCTGGAGACACACGCTTGATTGCGGAGTGCCTCAGGGGGCAGTGCTTTCCCTGATGTTGTTTATTTATTTATTACTTTGCATTTATATCCCGCCCTCTCCGCAAGCGGACTCAGGGCGGCTTACAGTATCATAAAAACAATCATTCCATAAAACATATAAAACCATAATACATTTATCAGTTTAAAACTATTACGCTATCTCGATCCAGTCTGGCGGTATTGGGTTCAGACTATGACCACCAGCTTCTGTAGGATGTCCGGTGGCAGCTCATTTTCAGTCAACCAGAAATGCCTGTCTAAACAGTTCGGTCTTACAGGCCCTGCGGAACGCCGACAGATCCCGCAGCGCCCTTATAGCTTCTGGGAGGGTGTTCCAGAGTTCTGGTTTAACATCTACATGCGCCCCCTTGCCCAGATAGCCTGAAGGTATGGGTTGGGTTGTCATCAGTACGCTGATGACACCCAGCTCTATCTACTTATGGACGGCCGGCCTGCATGCGCCCCAGAAAATCTGGATCGGGCACTACAGGCTGTGGCTAGGTGGCTCAGGCTGAGTGGATTGAAGCTGAATCCGGCGAAGACAGAGGTCCTTTGCTTGGGTCGTCGTGGCCCGGGAGGGGAAATCCCCCTGCCAGTTTTTGACAGTGCGCCACTAACAGCAGCGCACAAGGTCAAGAGTTTGGGGGTGCTATTGGAGCCTTCCCTAACAATGGAGGCTCAGATAGCAGCCATTGCCAAGTCCGCTTTTTTTCATCTTAGGCGGGCGAGGCAGCTGGCCCCTTTCCTGGAGCACGACAATCTAGCAACGGTGATTCATGCCATGGTCACCTAGAGGTTGGACTACTGTAATGCCCTCTACATGGGGCTGCCCCTGTGCCGCACCCGGAAGTTGCAGCTAGTGCAGAATGCTGCTGCCCGGCTGTTATTAGGGCTCCCAAGATGGGAACACATTTGGCCGGGGCTCCGGAATCTGAACTGGCTGCCAATAATATACCGAGTGCGGTACAAGGTGCTGGTTATTACCTTTAAAGCCCTATATGGCCTAGGACCTGCCTACCTTAGGGACCGTCTCTCCCCACATGTTCCCCAGAGACTACTGAGATCGAGCTCTCAAAACCTGCTTGTAATCCCCGGGCCAAAGGTGGCCCGTTGGAAATCTACCAGGCACAGGGCCTTTTCGGTAATGGCTCCTTGCTGGTGGAACCAGCTGCCGGAAGAGGTGAGGGCCCTGTGGGACCTTGGGCAGTTCCGCAGGGCCTGTAAGACAGCCCTCTTCCAAGCTGGCTTACAACTAATTGACAGTAGAAACTTTATGGAAGGTTGTAGTGTAGCATTTTGGCAGATCGTTTGTTCTATATGTTTTCTATTTTACTGTTTTAAATTGTTGCAAATTGATGGATTTTTAAACCCAAACTCTATGTTAGATTTTATATGTTGTGAGCCGCCCTGAGCCGCTTTGGTGGGAAGGGCGGGATATAAATTGAAATAAACTGAAACTGATTGTAGTTTTCAATAGCCTCCCAGCTTCCTCAAGGGTTTTGACTGTATTTACCTTTCCTTTCAGTTTCCTCTTCACATGCCTCCTCTCAGAGAATTTACCCCTTTTAAAGTTAAACGTGCGTTCAGGGGTAAAAAACTTGCTCTCCGCCCCCGGACCAAAAGAAGCCAGGTTATGCGTGACAAGATCTAGGGCTTTTTCGGTGGCAGCACCAGAGCTCTGGAATGCTCTTCCAGAAGCCATACAGGCCCTGCGGGATCTGTCTGCGTTCCTCAGGGCCTGTAAGACCGAGTTGTTCAAGCAGGCCTTCGATGCTTGACAAAAAGACGGCTGCCACCGGACATCACACAGAATGCCAGTGATCACTGTTTGGAAATTTAATGCCGCCTATAATGTATGGATTCAGCACTATATAATGGTTTTAAAAATTGTAATATGTTTTTAAAA
Organism: Heteronotia binoei; assembly: GCF_032191835.1. NCBI lineage: Eukaryota > Metazoa > Chordata > Lepidosauria > Squamata > Gekkonidae > Heteronotia > Heteronotia binoei. The sequence goes on from NC_083230.1 coordinate 4,761,422, forward strand.
ACTGAAAAATGTAAATTATGGTTTTATATGTTTTATTGGTTCAATCGTGTGGATATGATATTGTGAGCCGCCCTGAGTCCGCTTGCGGAGAGGGCGGGATATAAGTCGAACATAATAAATAAATAAATACTGGTCTTTTGGGGCAACTCTATTTATACAAATGGTGAAATCAATAACGTTACTGCTCCCAAGCGGTGTGATCACTTTTACGTCTCTCACCAAGTCTTGGGCATTACTTAGGACCAAATCCAGGATTGCCCCACCCCTGGCAGGTTCTGAGACCATCTGCTCCATAGCACAGTCGCTGAGAGCATCAAGAAACTCAATCTCTTTCTCTCGACCAGAACACATATTGACCCAATCAATCTGCGGGTAGTTAAAATCTCCTATTACGACACAGTTTTTACGTTTAGCTGCTATCTTTAATCCTTCCATCATATTATAATCGTCCTCTCTGTTTTGATTTGGTGGGAGATAACAAACTCCCATAGTTAAATTTCCTTTGGGGCCCTCTATTTCAACCCAAAGCATTTCTACAAGGGAATCTAATTCTCTGGCCTCAGTCTTACTGGACCATATACCCTCTCTGACATACAGAGCCATCCCACCTCCAATCCTTCCCTCCCTATCCTTCCAATATAACTTATATCCAGGAATCACCGTGTCCCACTGATTCTCCTCATTCCACCAAGTTTCTGAAATTCCCACAATGTCTATGTTTTCTCCCAACACTAAACATTCCAACTCACCAATTTTACTTCGAACACTTCTAGCATTTGCATACAAACATCTATAATTTCCGAGGGAAGCTAGGCCCGCAACCTTCCTCCTGCAGCCTCGAGACTTTGGCAGACACTCCATACTGTTTGTCAACATCTCAGTGGACAACTCTGATCCATTACCTGGTAGAAAAGTAACAGCTAATCCTTCATCTCTTTGAGATGAGTTCTCCTGAACCAGAGACATTTCATCTCCTGTCGGCTTTCTTGGTGCTTGTGGGGGCACAGTGGGAGGGCTTCTAGTGTCCTGGCCCCACTAGTGGACCTCCTGATGGTACCTGGGTTTTTTTGCCACTGTGTAACACAGAGTGTTGGACTGGATGGGCCATTGGCCTGATCCAACATGGCTTCTCTTATGTGTCTGTTGTGGGGGGAGAAAATATAGGAGATTGTAAGCCACTCTGAGTCTCTGATTCAGAGAGAAGGGTGGGGAATAAATCTGCCAGTCGCTGTCATCATCACATCACAGATGTTTGTGGCATTGTTGTATGCAGGCATTATGCATAGTGGACTAATGGGTGTGGCTGTTATCACTATAGACTACAGTGCTGTGGTTGTGCTCTGAGTTCTTTAAGATTAAATTTAATTTTTAAACAGCGTTTCTCTGCTGGGAGAGCACAGAATACTGACTAGTTACATTGGAATCAGCAACACATCAAGCATGGCCAGCCTTAGGATCTTGGTTTATTTATAGTCTACTGTTTGAAACTACTACTTCTGCTTTTTAAATTCTACATCTCTCAGCAAAATTGTAAACCAATAGACTAAGATTTTAGCTGAGCTCCTCTTGCTACAAAAGGTAGGTACTGAATACCACTACCATCCATATCACATTCCAGAAGAATTTGTCTGCTGCAGCCTATACAACTGTGCTTATGGCAATTTAGAGACAAATTTGTTGTGGGATGAATTTTATGAATCAGAGCCCAAGTTTCAGGAGCATGAAGTATTACACGCAGTGGGCAGAGACATATGCATACAAAAGTACAAACAAAATAAGGGCAGGGGACAGGATTTATTACAAAGATAGTACAGAAAGCCATGAATTCCAAAACAGAGACATGTTACATTATATTGAAGCACACAGATAAAAACAAGATCCTGTCAAAAGTCTAAATGATACAAGCAGAGCGGGTGTGGACTACTCCCAACTCTTGATGAATTGGCAAAGTAAGATGAAACTGTAAGGAAGGACAGTTATTCTCTGAGTTAGCCACTCCCATTCCTACTGAGACCAAGTCTGAACGTCAAATTTGTATTTCCAGGCTACTCTTTATAATAACTCTCTCACCTCCTCTTCCTGTGCCTTTGTCTACCTATATTTCTGCCTACATGCATCTGACAAATTATGTATATGCTTTTTAGGGTTGGGGCTACAAAGGCTAAACCTTCTGGACAATATTAAGTAAACTGAATTAATAAAGAAGATGGCACTATAGTCCATTTCGTACATTATAAGTTGTAGCAGCCAAGGCACTTATGGACCAGCTGTCATCCCTTTCCAGCAGAACTTGAAGGACAATGATCATGTGAGTAAGGCCAGCAATGCAGTTGTTTCCCTGGAAGCATGGACTTACCATGGAAAGAAAGCACATTGCTGGTCTCACGCCTCATGATCTGTAGCCTATTGCAGCAGCCATTTTGGTCTCGACCTGCTAAATGTAAATATCTTTCATGAAAGAGTCTGCAGGTACCTATGACAGCCCATAGTAAAATTCCAAACAATAGCATTAAAAAGGTATTACCCTACTGATGTTTTGAGCGATTTTCATGAGGGAGACCAGTTCTTCATGTCAGACATTGTAACTTACTGGTTTAATGTGCTTTAAACTGTTCATGTCCCCTTGCCCTAACTAACTCCATTTTGAATGATTCTGCTAACTCTGAATAAAAGCTTGCATTTCAAACACTTTTGCAACAGTTACTAACTCCCATGGGAATTCCTAGCATAGCACTAACAAATGTAACAGAGCTTTGAAGATAGTGAGCCTCAAGGTAACCAGCAGGGTTCCTTCCTTGAGAAAGAGATAAGGAGGCCTGGGAACCGGCTATTGCCTCCCGAAAGTGTGAGAATGGTTTTATTGTTTAGCTTTTGATGTTAGAGGTTAAAATGGCATGTTCTGCTTTGAATTGTATCAATCTCAACTCGTCCCTGTCCTAGACAACTAGTTCTCAAATAAATGGATTAAGCTGCTACAAACTATGGTCCGTTTTACTTTGAAGTTCCAAGTCTGACAGTTCAATGTGGAGAAATGTTTTCTGGAACTAATGAAATGCAGTGACAAACAAACTGAAATGTGAATTAGGAAGCCTATGGTATACATCTCATCTCTTGTTGTTACTGTTCAGTCGCAGTTGAGTCCGACTCTTTGCGACCCCATGGACAGTCACACCAGGCCCTCCTGTCTTCCACCATCCTCCGAAGTCTGCTCAAATTCGTGTTTGTTACATCAGTAACACTGTCCAGCCATCTCATCTTTTGACATCCCCTTCTTCTTTTGCCTTCTGTCTTTCCTAGAATCAGGATCTTCTCCAGGGAGTGCTCCCTTCTCATTTGGTGGCCAAAGTATTTGAGCTTCAGCTTCAGCATCTGACCTTCCAGTGAATAGTCTGGGTTGATTTCCCTTAGGACTGATTTGATCTTGCAGTCCAAGGGACTCTCAAGAGTATTCTCCAGCACCACATCTCAAAAGCATCTATTCTTCTGTGCTCGGTCTTCCTTATGATCCAGCTCTCATCTCTACCATGAACTAAATATGCAAACCACTATCAGCTTTACCCCACCCCCATCCCACAATGTCAGTATAACAATACTAGTCTATTTTGCATACTCGTTATAAGAACTGAGGTAACATGGTTCAAGTGCTTCAACTACTTAAAAATCATAATATAAATGCTAAAGTATTAGTGTGATGTGCTTGTTTCCCCACAAAAGCTTTTATTCAGCAAGAGGTGTGCAAGCTTCAATGATCTTCCCTCCTCTTCAGTGTGCAAAAGACTTGTAAAAATTGTCACCCCCTTCCCACCCCATGCAAAGTAGTCTTCTCTTGGGCAACAATGTCCATCGAAACAATAAACACAGCTATTGGTTACTTTTACTTCCTATCTTTCCTTTCAAGTTTCCAAAACTAATCTTTCCTTGGCTACCTTCAAGGCCCTATATGGCCAGGGGTCGGGACTGCCTTTCACCATAAATTCCCCAAAGAGCACTACTGTCAAGTTCACAACATCATTTGTCTGTCCCGGGCCCAAATGATGTCAGGCTGGCCTCAACTAGAGCCAGGGCCTTTTCAGAGCTCTGGCTCCCAAGCTGTGGAATGAACTGCCGGGGGAGATCAGGGCACTGCAGGACTTGCAAGAGTGATCTACGGATGTTACTGTTAATAAGAACCATCTATGTTCATATGTCACATGGCCACTACCACCGCCTACAGCCTGTAGAGCTTTGACACCTGTTTTATGGTATGTTTTAGGATTTTAATTGTATTTATTCTATATGATTTTAATGTATTATGTTGGAAGCCACCCTGAGCCATTTGTGGGAGGAGCAGGGTACAAATCAATGGAAATAAATAAATAAAATAATACTCAGACCTTTAAGAACTTTTTGTATATTCCATATAGACAGAAGAGCCACTGCCTTGCAAGAGTGCCTCTTCACCTTCGCTTACCCTATACTTGCACATTTGTTAATAAAACAACTACACTTAAATCTCTGGTACTCTGAATAACCCAAAGGAAACTAAGCCTCCTTCTGCATTGTCTCATCCATCAGAAGAGCAGGAAGCATATTACTGGTACCCTACAAGAGCAAGAACTTCCCTTCTGTAATTCTTAACCTCCTGTTAAACTATAAGAACAAATTTATATTTGACAGCTTTACCATAATAGTTCCCCCCTTTAAAATATCACCAGCATGAAGCCTTTTTCCAGAATCTAATAATGATCAGTTTTATGCTGTATTTAAAAATCCAACATTCAGAATTGTCATATTTTAGCAATATTTAACTAATGAAAGGAATAACTACTAAACTGCTAGCACTCTTTTAAAAGACAATTATAAGCGACTGAACTACAGCACATTCCAAATATAGGTTTTTAAAAGTGTTTTTTCACATCTATTCCAGCTGTTCTTACCCTAACAGGAACAATTGAATGAATGTTTTCAAACAATTTCCCTTTCACCTTGGAAAGGACAAAAAGCGAAGCCATTCTGAAGTTCCCAGGATCCTCTGGGAATTTCTTGGGAACAGCCATGTATCCCTGCCTTTGTATAAGATAAGCATTTCTTGAATGACAATACAATGAAGAGTAGCAGCACACCTGGTTCCCGTTGAACCTGACCAATGCATTTGACATAGAACCACAGTTACTGCAGATTTTACTCCACCCCTGAAGAGGGGAAGATGAGGTTGCTCACAAGCAGCAAACAGGGTCACAAAAGGGGAAACAGAGGCAGAGGGAGAAAGCTGGCCATTTGCATCTGTAATACTGACTTGTAAGAATGCTCTAATTAACTGCTAACTGATCCATTTAGTCCAGTATCGTCAATGGCAGCAGTTTTCCAAGGTTTCAAGTCTGATCTATGACTGTCCTCCAGTAGTCTGTAAACAACTTAAGTAGTCCTCTCTGCTGCAAAGACAGATCTGCAGCATTCTCTCTCTTCTTTCTAATTTTAAGAAGCTAATTTTTAAGATCAGAAGGGACTTCACCAGTACACTGCAATCTCATCGCAGCGTTTTCTCCCTAAAATCATTAGAGCCTGCTCTGCACTTGTTCTCATTATCCATGTACCAAACAGACTAAACCCAAAGCAGGCTTCTCTGCACGCAGTACTTGGGGCTTCTTTTCTCTGAGGCTGCACGAGTGGGTGTGGGTATAAGAGAGAAGTAACATGGCTGGGGGAGCACCAGAAAACAGTTGGCAAGCTAGTAACAAAACCAACCCCAAACATGCTTTTTAACCTTAAAAAAACCACCCTTACCTTCTTCTGGTACCAGACTATAGCATCTGTTACTTTGGACGCCATTTACGCTATGACATTTATACAGTAGTCATTTTAGGCTGCAAAGAGAAAGAGGTACAACTTTACTATCACATTCTAAGGTAAAGGATACGCAGGTAGGTACACACAGCTTTCTAATTTTAAAATTAAGATACCAGTCAATTATCTCTCAAATTGACACAAACATTATTACCTGACTATGATCAAATACTGTCAAATATTCAAGAATACCATTGAATAAACAGCAGCCTACCTTTTGCAATGATAGGATAGCTTTGATTCTCAGCCTTGCAGAGGTCCCGCACAACACATACCTTACTCTTCTTTGGATACTAGGCCAAAACATTTCTTTTAATCTAGGTTTTTAACTGATGGGTTTTATTTGTTTAGCTGTTTTTATGGTCAGCTTCTTGCCTGAGGGATGTCCGAAGACAGACTATCACAGTCATAGTAGCTGGAGAGATTTTAAGGAGGAGGATAGATGAAAATCAGTGAGAGTAGAAAAAGGAGACCAGTCAAGCCAAAGATTATAGAAAATAATCTGGAGTGCAAATGGGAAAACAGGAGGCGAGGGGGAGAAATAGCGAAAGTTGAACTCCTCACTGAGAAACAGAGAAGGAATGAGGAATACCACTGAGAATAAAGCTGTGGAAAGCTTGGCTAAGAGGGGGTGAAAGCCTGCATGGCTCCTGGAAGTCAACCAGGAATCGAGTATGTTTGAGACTGGATGGGAGCAGAGGTCCTGGTAAGGGGTGGAATGATAAAGGGAGAGGAATCGAGTGTGTTTGAGACTGGATGGGAGCAGAGGTCCTGGTAAGGGGTGGAATGATAAAGGGAGAGGACTATTACCAGCACCTTGCACAGGTCACTGGTACCAGAAATCAGGACAACCACCATCAGGACTGTAGTGAGAAAAGGCTTCCATGTGATCTGGGCATACAGCTTTGTAAAGTTTCTGGGAGGGGCTGCATTCTCCCAAAAAGCAGCAGTGACTGTTTTCTCTTTAATAACTTCATGCTTTAAATACTTTACTATTATTTGAAAGTATATGACCAGCCCATCAATCAAATACCAACCTTACTGTAGAAATGAAGATTTAAAGTAACTCAAATACCATGGTATTTTTTATGCAATTTTTGCATTATATTTCCCCCCAAGGACTCAAGAACTTCTGTGTATTACAGATAGCATGCACTGACCCGAGCAACATCAATTCTTCATCTACACAGCTACCATAGTTATCAATACATGAGAAGATTAAAGCACAAACCATAAAGCCTATCCCCAATATCATTTCTTGCCTTTGCCAAAACATGTCACAGAAAATTCAACAGAGACAAAAAAAAGAGTTTACATTGCTCTCGTCCATTGTATCCTCACAGCCCTGCAAGGTAGGTTAGGCTGATTATTTGGAACTGTCCCAAGGTCACCCAGTAAGCTTCCATGGCAGAGAGAGAATTCAAACCTGGGCCTTCCAGACCTTAGACCAATACTATAGTCACACCACAGTGGTTCTCATAAACAACTAGCAAATGTCTATGCCAGATATACCTCTTTTGCTATTATAAGTGATAACTCATTATGTTTATAGAACAGTTATTGTCATCTTTCAGGCCTCTGATATCAAAGAAACCTTGAGGTTAGAACTATCAGAATTTTAGTTTCAGTTATGCAAGAGCAACTACAGCTTTTAAGTATGCCCACTTGGTGCACAACCATAATATTTCAAGGTAAAGAAGGAGTGCAATATTTGTTTATTCAGAAGATTAATAAGCCATTGTAAGGAACCCGTCAGGGTTAGCTTGGGAGGATGACCACTATGCGTTCCCTCCTTCCTTCCCTGCTGTGAGTGCTCTCTCTCTCTCAGCCTGCATTCTGTGACTGGAGAACAGAGGAAGGGAACTGTTTATGCAGAAAAATGCACCTCCAGCTCTGGGAAGGGGCTCCCCCCTTCAGCTTTAGACAAAGAGAGAAGTAAAAGCTAGGAAGGAATGCTCCAGTGGTCTGCCTGTACAAGCGCAGACCCAATGTGGAACAGCACAGAAGACCAACCAAAGATGAACAGTAGGCTACATTTCCTCATATTGCACAAGAGGCAGTCATTCTCTGCTTTCTGTTCTTAAAAACAGGATAGACAAGTGACAACCTGAAAAAGGGCCTTCTAAGTCACAGTGTCAAAACTCTGGAACTTCCTCCTTAGGGAGATTCAACTGTCTCCTATTGTTGTCATGTCCCAGTGGGTGAAGACTCTTGTTTCATTTTGCATACCCCTAATAATTGTTTATCTAAGGTCAGCCCCCACACCCTCAAACTCACTTCAGAGGACACAGAGATTTCCAGACTGTGCTGGGGGAAGACTGTAGAAGCCTGACCCAATGCCACACGAGCAGCTTCTCAAATTGCTGCAACACCCAGAGATCCTGGGCAAGCCAGGTGAGGCAGCAGCCAGCTGGGAAGGGCCAATGGAGGCAGCCAGATGAGAAGGCTGTGGGAGGGAGGATCACAGTAAGCCAGGTCCTGGCTGAATGCCAGACTCAGGAGGTCAGCTAGAAGCCAACCCCTGAGGCCAGCAGTAAAGGCACAAGGCGACAAGCGCAAAGCAGCAAAACCTGCCACAGGCAACAGCCAGGAAGGTTCCTTTGGAAGGGCAGAACAGGCTTCCATGACCTCCTTGGTTAGCAGGGGCTAAACAGAAGCCCTATAAGGCTTCCAAGAAGGAAGGAGCAGGGGAAATGGGATCCCAGGCAGGCTGTAGCCCACTGGGCCTGTACCTCAACCAGCTTTTTATTGGGGAATATTAATTTTTCTTTGCTCAAAATGATAGGTTGCGAGAGATGAGGTAACACAGGATCTCTGTCAGTGTTTATAATAACAATAATTTTTAATTTATATCCCGCCCTCCCCACCGAAGCAGACTCAGGGCGGCTTACATGACATAAATACATTATTACAGTAATACAGCAATACAATTCATAGCAATTAAAAGTACAATTACATTTAAAACAGCATTTAAACTAATAATTTAAAACCACAGTATGGTGCTACAGTCTAGGTATTTGCATATAAACATAGTTTTCATGGCGATGATACAATGGTTCCACCTTAAAAGGCCAGCTGGAAGAGGACGGTCTTGCAGGTCCGGCGGAACTGATTAAGGCTCCGCAGGGCCCGCACCTCTTCTGGAAGCTGGTTCCACTAGTGGGGTGCTGTAATCGAGAAGGCCCGCTCCCTTGTCGCTTTTAGTTTGGCCTCCTTTGGCCCAGGGATTTTCAGAAGATTTTGTGCGCTAGATCTCAGTACACTCTGGGGAACATATGGGGAGAGATGGTCCCTAAGGTAGGCAGGTCCTCGGCCATATAGGGCTTTAAAGGTAATAACCAGCACCTTGTAACGAACTTGGTACACAATTGGCAGCCATTGCAGTTCTCGCAGCCTAGGCTGTATATGTTCCCGCCTAGGGAGTCCCATTAACAGCCTGGCTGCCGCGTTCTGCACTAGCTGCAGTTTCCAGATTCGGCACAGGGGCAGCCCCATGTAGAGGGCATTACAGTAGTCTAACCTCGAGGTGACTGTTGCATGGATCACTGTTGCCAGATCATCGCGCTCCAGGAAGGGAGCCAACCACCTCACCCGCCTAAGTTGAAAAAAGGCGGATTTAGCAGTGGCTGCTATCTGGGCTTCCATTGTCAGAGAATACTCCAGTAGCACCCCCAGGCTCTTGACCCTGCACACTGCCTCCAGTGGCGCACCATCAAAAGCCAGTAGGGGGAGACTGCGCAGACTCGAAGGAAGGCAGACGCTTGTTTCTTCGCTCCTAAAAACGCTAAGTTGTTTTCAATCTTCTAACTTTTATCTTGCCTTGATAAAAGGAATTGTTTTTAAATAGTCTTATCTTATCACCTCACTTTTAATTTTGGTGCAGCTGTTTCGTCTTTCCCAAGCTCTGGCTGTTTAATCAGTTAATAAGCTTCTGCTTTCGCTTTCTGACTCAGAAGCTGCTGCAGCTAATGAACTACAGCTGATGTTTTATAAAGTTTTACAAAGTCTTACGTTGTCCCTCAAAGACAGGTTCTTTTTAGAGTCTTTTAATTTGAACTGTGAATCTAACTGAAGGTTGACATTAAGTCAACTCCTGCAAAGGAACATGGCGGAGTGCAGTCGGCTACAGTGTTGGCTCTGACAAATTTGACTTTTAAAGACATTTCACAATATTCTTAGCAGATGTGGCTTTTATCTTTAAGTTTTAAGACATTAGTTGTTTGGTATTTGTTTTATTTATTTATTTTTATCAGAACAGTGCCAATTGCCATCCAACAGAACCTTCTTAATGGCATCAGGCAAGCGGCCAAGAGAAGTGGAGGAGGAATCTGCTTCTTTGCCAGTTTGCAAACAGTTTAGGATAGAGGACTTTTTTACCTTAAACAACAAGTCCAAATCTGCTCTGCCATCATTTGCTATCGAATCGCTTCTCCCCTCTAGAAGACGTGTTAGAGCCAGCAGAAAAGGAGGAACTGATTAATGGACTAACGAGTCTGACCACGAAGATGTCGTAGACTCTCAACTCCAGTCTGGGGTGGGGGCTTTAAAGGTGCAGCAGAGACAGCATGATAATGAAGAAAGATCCATGTCTTCTGATGAGCTCGCCCCAATTACCCTGATTGCAAGCACAGTGGAATGTATCTTTAAAAAGTTAAAGGGGTTAGAAGATCAAATTCTTGACCTTTCTTTGGAAATAAAGAGACTATAAAGAGCCATTTTGGTGTAGTGGTTAAGTGTGCGGAATCTTATCTGGGAGAACCAGGTTTGATTTCCCACTCCTCCACTTGCACCTGCTAGCATGGCCTTGGGTCAGCCATAGATCTGGCAGAGGTAGTCCTTGAAATGGCAGCTGCTGTGAGAGCCCTGTCCAGCCCCACCCACCTCACAGGGTGTCTGTTGTGGGGGAGGAAGGTAAAGGAGATTGTGAGCCGCTCTGAGACTCTTTGGAGTGGAGGGCGGGATATAAATCCAATATCATCTTCTTCTTCAGTGTCAATGGATAAAGTTCACTTAGTCCAGCTGGATGATACCTCTATTAGAGCTTTAGCCCCTTTAAAGTGGTGTCCATCTGCAACACAGGATGTGGATACCTGGAGTTCCTTTACAGAGTCTAAGGTCAGCGTGGGCCATGAAAGGAACGTGCAACAATTTGTTCTACAGCCCAATAAGGTATGCATCACAGTTTGTCCTTATGGCAGGAAGACCCCATGCTGGAGAAGTAAACTTTTAGTTAAATCTCATCTTCATCTGAACTATCACAAAATTGACTTGATTACCATCAAATCTCTTAATGATCAGTCGCAAATGCAGAGGATTCTGCTTACCTTTCAATCCCCCAACATTCCTTCACTAATTTTGAGGTGAAAGAATTACTTATTGTTGAAGGGGGTTTTCCATGTGCGATCCCTTATTAACGCTCAAACTAATGCTCTGCTGCCTAACCTGTCCGCAAGGGACAGTACGCAAAGTAATCCTCATCTTTTGAAGAAGGCATCATGTTCAGCAGCAAAAGTCGCTCCATAAGACGCACCTGACCATAAGACGCACCTAGGTTTTCCTGTTTTCCTCCTCTAAAAACTAGGCAAGGAGAGCTCCGCCAGCAGCCCCGACGGCTGCTCCTGGTCCGAGCCCTTGGCTCCAGCGGCAGCTTCCGGGCGGGCTCCAGCACCCGGCGGGGCTTGTTGTGCGTGGCGGGGCTGCTGCAGCTCTCCTTGCTGGGGCTGCCGCAGCTGCTAGTCGGCGTGCCTTGCAGGGGAGGAGGCAGAGGCGCCTTGTTCTTCTTGTTGCTTTTGCCCCACAGCGATGAGCCCTGCGGGAAGCTGCCGCGGAGGTGATGGTGATGCTTCGGGTCCTCCATGTTGCAGTTGTGCAGGCAGATCAGCCTGATCTTCCGCAGCAGAGTAGCCATCTTCCGTACGGCCTCCTTCCTCGGGGGGGGGGCAATCCACTACCTGCGCCTCCAAGTGCCAAGAAGCCTGGGCGGGGGCAGGGGGAGGAGCTCCAGGAGGCAGAGCCCCCCTCTTGCTGTGCTCAGTCGCCGCTTTGCGGCACAGCCATTGGGGCTGCTGCTGCAGGCGGCATTGCAGCCTTTGGACCGCCTCTGCCGGGGGCGTCAGAGCCGCGCAGCCGGAGCCAAGCAACAGGCATTTGCAGGCTGCGCGGCTCCGGGCGCGGAAAGCGAAGGCGCCCCCCCTTCCTCCTCCTCCTGCTGCTGCTGCCGCTCGCTCCATAAGACGCACACACTTCCCCCCCCACTTTTTTTTGGGGGGGGGAGTGCGTCTTATGGAGCGAAAAATACGGTATAAGGCTTTGATGTGTTTTAAGATATCCAGATCTGGTCAGTCCCAATCAAACCCCAAGTTGGATAATGAGTCATCAGTGCAGCCCTCTATGGATGTGATGCATAATTTCCTTAATGTTTCAATAGAAGATAACCTTCCACAGTCATTTGGGAGTCTTCCAGCAAAAGATCAACAGGCAATCCTCATAAGACCTGAATGTACTGAGCGGCAGCTGCAAAGGTCTTTAGAGCTGGGGAAATCAGTTCCTTCAATCAACCTGGATCCTGCAGGCAACCTCCTGTCCCCTTGTCCCCCATCAGCTGACTTAATTGATCTGACTATGGAACCCTCTCTGGCTCAAGGGCACCCCAACATAATGGCTGTATTTTCACTGATGACGCCAGGGTGCTAAAAAGGATGTCCGTTATCGATTGACTAACAGCTAGGGAAGCCACAAGGAATATCCACATTGTCTCCTGGAACATAGCTGGGTGGAAGAGTAAAATGAATTACTCAGATTTTTTGGACTTTTTGAAATCCTTTGATTGTGTCTTCCTTCAGGAAACATGGGCAGAAGACAGTTTTAGACTGATGGATTTTAAAGTTTTTAATCTCCCTGCTTATATAACTCATTCTAAAGGTCGCAGTAAAGCAGGCCTGGCTGCTTTGGTGAAATCCAACTTACATTTAAGGTGATCCTCTTGGATCCTTGCCTGCCATTTGCCCAGGCTTTATTGCTGTCCTCTCCAGCACTGACTCTAATCATGATTGATGTTTATTTAGACCCTTCTAATGGAGAGCTGGAGTTTGATGCTCTCTGGGAGAAATTTTCTGATTATGTGATGTCTTCGTCTAGGAAATTCCATACTGCTCAGCTCATGATTTTTGGTGATTTTAATCCTCAGATCCTGGATCTCTCATTTTGGCTTTGAAGCGGCTGAATCCCTTTCCAGTACAATTATGTTTGCCCCGTTGTGTCAAGCATGGTGAAATTCCATTGGTAATTGATTGTTTTAGGGTCCTTCATAACACTGGTCTGTGAAGTATCATGGAGGACCAAGGTTTGTTAGCTTTGTTATTCTTTCCCTTCCCCCTTCCTGCTTTATTGCTTGCAAAGTAGAAGTAGTGAGAAACGAAACTAACTTGAGAAGAAGTAATCAGCACCTTCCCATACATTCCTGGTAGGGAGTATGACACATCTGGGGAAAGCAAGGACAGAGTCCTGATAATGCTATGAGAATGTAGACACTTATGATAGTTTATGTGTGAGAGCTACACCTCGCCCCCACCTATTGGAATCCTTTTGAAGTAAGCCTTAGAAGTATTGTATCAATGTAACTGCAGAATCACTCTCAAGAATCTGTTACACTGAAAGTATCGGATTATCAATAAACGTAGTTTTGTATCAACTTCGACTTGTCATTGAAACCTCATGCTTGACACGTTGTTCTAAAGATACTTTAACCAATAAGGCGGGTCCTTAGATTAATTGAATTCTGCATAGCACATAATGCTATAATATTTAATGGTCTCTCCAAATTTCCAGCCACAACTGATTTTACCTTTTTTTCCACACGGGCTTGCAGTGTGATAGATTTTTGTTTGGGTTCACCCAAACTTCTGTCATCTATCAATAACTTTTACATTGATTCACGCATGGAAAGTGACCACTTGCCCCTAATTCTATCTTTAAGATTGGATCTGGAGGTTAATATGGTATCATCTTCCCAATCTGTGAAGGCCTCTGAGAATGTTCTAAAAAAATCAAGTGGTCCCCGGCCCTAGAAAGGGAGTTTTCTTCCCTCTTTGGCTCTGAAGCACTGTACAGATTAAGGGATTCAATCATAAATTCCAAGTCAGATGATACAATCCTTTCAGGATTCTCTTTATTGATTACTGTAGTGCTAAAGCTAAACCTGTGATCTTGTCTAGGTCTAGTTTCTCTAGCTGGTTCGATACAGATCGTTTAGCTTGGAAACAAGAACTGAGAGCACAATTTAAATAGGCCTGTCACTCCAAAGACCCAACAAAAATTAAGGCCTACATTGCTTGTAAGACAGCCTACCTGGAGCTTATTACATCCAAAAAGAAAGTTTTCTTTCAGAATAAATGGGACCAACTTTACCACTCGATAAAATCTAATGATAATAAGGCTTTCTGGAGAATCATTTTGGGAAATCTAAAAAACAATTCTGTTACTGACCCAAATATTTCTGCGCAAACATGGGTTGATTACTTCTCTAACATTTTTGCTGCTCCATGTGTATCCCCTCCTATCTTAGCAAACTCCACAGTTACTGATATGCTGGTCTGGCCTCCAGTAACTCTAGAGGAAATCAGTGCTTTATTGAAGGATTTAAAAGAGGGTAAAGCACCAGGTCCTGACGGCCTTCCCGCTGAAGTATTCACAATGTTTGCCGATTGGTGGCTCTTGCCCCTTGCAAAATTGTTCTCTTTCATTGATCTGCATGGCTCCATCCCAGACTCTTGGCTTGATTCTATAATTATCACAATATACAAAAAGGTTGGGGGGGGGGGTTGGAGTTACCAGAAAATTTCCACCCCATTAGTTTATTATCTATAGTAGGCAAATTTTATGCCAAACATGTAGAACTCCGATTAACTGACTGGATGAGCCTAGGCAACATCATAGGTCCTGAACAAATTGGCTTCTCCAAAGGCAAATCTGTTATAGACCATTGCTGCACTCTGGCCTTCCTTGCTGAAAAATATATGCATACCGGGACAAAAAAATTATATGCTGCTTTCATCGACTTGAAGGGCGCATTTGATTCAATAGATAGAGCCCAACTATCAATTAAGCTAGGTTACCTGGGAATGGACCCTCGTCTGCTGTTTCTCTTGAGGAAACTTCATTCTAATACTTTTTGCCAAGTGAAATGTTCTTCTAGGGGTGACTTGACTAGTAAAATCCCAGTGTTAAAGGTGGTTAAACAAGGTTGTGTGCTGGCCCCACATCTTTTAAATTTATTTTTAACTGACCTGGTACAATTTTTGAACCCTAATAATGGTCATCCGCCTAAACTAGCAGGCCGAGCGGTCCCCTTATTACTTTATGCCGATGATACTACCATCCTCTCTTGCACAAGTGTGGGCCTGCAAAGGTATTTGAATGCCTTCTATGACTACTGTAATTGTAATTCACTCTCTATCAATTATGCCAAATCTAAAGTAGTTGTCTTTTCAAATTGCTGGTGCCCACAGAGATGGTTTATTGGCAATTCAACAACTCAGCAAACAAAATTTTTTAAATACTTGGGGATCACTTTTAATCACAAGTTAAGCTGGGTTTCACATCGTAACAACACCATCAACTTGGCTAAATGTTCGGCTGCTCAAATTAAACAGGTTTTTTTGCAAGGGGCAACCAATCAGTTCCAGCAGCAATTAAGGTGTTCAAAGCTAAAACGTTAGCCCAAATTCTCTATGGTATCCCTATATGGATCTCAGCATTTACCAGGAAAGTGGAGGGCATTCAAGCCTCATTCTTTAGACAAATTCTTGGTATGCCAAAATGTGTGTCCTACTTTGCTCTCTGCTCTGAAGTGGGTCAGTCTTCGGTGGAGACAAAAGACTGGATTGCAGTGTTTAAATTCTGGCTCAAAATTCACTTTAGAACAGATCCTAACAGCCTTCTTGATTGTATGAAAAGAGACCCATATATCTCATCCTGGACAGTAGCTGATGTCCAAGCTTAACCAGTTGCGGATAGAGGTTGATGATTTTTTTACTTCTGATGAGTCATATCTTCAGATGTATTAAATTGAGACTGTGGGAGTTGGAGGAAACGAAACTACAGCCAACAGACCCTTATATTTGCTCCCCAGCTTCCTTAGGTCTTTATGCTTTCTGCGGCAAAATGCCCCATTATCTAACAGACTTAACCATTCCAAGTCATTGCAGAGCATTTATGTTGGCTAGACTAAATGCGTTTCCCTCCAAAGTTTTACAAGGGAGATATCATTGAGTCCCTTTAGGCGACAGACACTGTTCCTGTGGAGCGAATATTGCCAACTCAATTCAGCATATATTGCTTGATTGTTCCTTTTATCATAATCTCCATAAAGATTTATTTTGCAAGCTTTCTTTCTCCCCAGATTTGTCTATTCTGCTACCCTGTTATTATTTATTGAATGATACTGAGGGGGAGGTTAGCAAGGCTGTGGCAAAATTTTTGGCTGACATTCTTAAATTTAAATCTGTCCATGAATGAATGCATCTGTAAGCTCGGTTTCATTTTGATTTTATCTTCAATGCTTACATTTTTATATTCTGTGTATTTTTATTTGCAACTGTTATGCCACTAAAGGTTTGGTATGGTAAAAGCTGGTAGGGGAATTTCCCCTCCCAGACTGCCACAGCCCAGGCAAAGGACCTCTGTCTTCGCTGGATTCAACTTCAACCCACTCAGCCTAAGCCAACCTGCCATGGCTTGCAACGCCAGGTCCAGATTTTCAGGGACATCGTCAGTCTGGCCGTCCATCAATAGATAGAGCTGGTGGCAACCCAGCCCATATCTCCGGACAATCTGGGCAAGGGGGCACATTTAGATGTTAAACAACATTGGGAAGAGGACTGCCCTCTGAGGCACCCCACAATTAAGTAGGTGTCTCTGGGATAGTTATCCCGCAATCGCCACCCTTTGTCCCCGACCATCAAGGAAAGAGGAAAGCCACTGCAAGGCCAGCCCCTGAATCCCTGTGTCGGCGAGGCAGCGGGTCAGTAACTAGTGGTCGACCGTATCGAATGCAGCCGATAGGTCTAACAACAGTACCGCCGAACCACCTCGATCCAGATGCCGCTGGAGATCATCCATGAGGGCGACAAGCACTGTCTCCGTCCCAAGGCCTGGACGGAAGCCGGACTGGTATGGATCTAGGATGGAAGCGTCATCCAGAAAACTCTGCAACTGCAACGCCACTGCCCTCTCAATGATTTTGCCCCAAAAAGGGCAAATTTGAGACCAGCCAGTAATGCGCCAATTCGGTTGGATCTGATGTAACCTTTTTCAGGAGGGGACAGACCACAGCCTTTTTAAGAGGTGTTGGAAAAAGGCCCTCCGAGATAGATAATTATCCGAGATAATTATCGAGATAGACCACTGAAGTCCTTTGGTTAAATTAAGGGATTTTATTATAGGAAGTGATTTCAAATAGTTACATCCCAATCAATGAATTTTCAAGCATACAAGAGGAATTACAGAGGTTAGCTGATAGGTAGGAAGGGTGTGTGTGTGATACAATACCTAGTTCTTGCAGAGTAGGCTCGATCAGAGAAGACAAGAGACCTCTTGAGGAAGGGGGGGGGGGAATGAAGGCAGGAAGCGATGGATGGAGGGAAGGATGAATGCATACTCTTGACAGGTAGGGTGGCCTGTTTTCTAGGGTAAGTTACATCACATCAAGAGATTCCAAGTATCCAATGAGAAAGCAGAGTGTCATATACCAAGTATCCAATGAGAAAGCAGGGTGTCATACACACAAACACCAAAAGAGGAGTTTTAATTAGTTTGGGCAAATAGCTTTATGATTCTTTTATTACGGAGGCTGGTTTCCTTGAAGCTTCATGAGAGGTGATAGATCTCTCACTATATGTCATGATGGTTGTCCATAAACGTGTTTGGAGATGGCTTAATTTTGATAGCTTTCAGCAGTAATTAAAGAAAAATAGAGATTCTATAGAACCTAGGCAGAAATGTGAGACCAGATTAGAGATATACCACACATTCACACAACAAGATGGCCCTTAGCCTTTAACCTTTGCGTTTCTGCTGTCTTTCCTGGGGGATAGCAGACTAGCAGACTATACATACAGACCATTTGCTTAGGAGCTGCAAGGGTGTGTTTGTGTCCCTCATGTTGTTTCTTTGTTTTGAGAACAGCACTTGAAAGAGGTTGCCAAAAGGGTGAAGGAATTTTTACAGCTTTGTCCACTATATTTCCTTATCTGGGCCAGAGTCTCTCCATCCTCAGGATCAGAAAATGGATGCCTCTAGCCTTTCAGCACAGCCAAATGTTTGCCAAGCCTGTGAATCAGACTCAGTGCCACGTCAGCCTGCATAGGGACCTACACATTGGTCTGAGTTTGCCTTTCTTCTGTGGAAGAGAGACCATCCCAGTTCAGGTGGGAATTGCTGTGAAATAGTCCAGGGGCACATTGTGATATCACATTCCAGGGGTGCATTGTTTGGGTATCAGTCCAGGGGTGCCTTGCTGGATATCAGGCCCAGGGTCCACACATTCCTGTAGTCCATTCCTCAGGACAGAGAGAATGGGCAAGGCTGCAGTTGTCCCACCCCCAGGTAGCCCTTTAAAAGGGGGACCCTGAGAGACTCAAGAAGGAATGGTCAGACCTCACCTGAGGTATCTAAGGAGAGTCAACTGTCAAGGGTAGGAGAGGAGTATGGGTGCAGAGGAAAGCTCTAAGGTTGCCAGGTCTAATTCAGAAAATATCTGGGGACTTTGGGGGTGGTGTCAGGAGACTTTCCCATTCCCTAAAATAAATAAATAAAAATACAGCAGTGCAGTTCCCCTGAATACAGTTTTTCGTCACCTCCCCAGCAGTTGCACATCCACTAAATGAAAGTGAACACACACACAGACACACAAAGCAGCCAGAATAAACAGTTTACAAGCCCACACTTTTGTGATCTCACTGGAGTTGTTGACTTAACCATCTGATGTATTCAACCAAGTTCTTCATAAGAAGAACATAAGAACATAAGAGAAGCCATGTTGGATCAGGCCAATGGCCCATCCAGTCCAACACTGTGTCACACAGTGGCAAAATTTTTTATATATACACACACACTGTGGCTAATAGCCACTGATGGACCTCTGCTCCATATTATTATCTAAAGCCCTCTTGAAGGTGGCCATGCTTGTGGCCGCCACCACCTCCTGTGGCAGTGAATTCCACATGTTAATCACCCTTTGGGTGAAGAAGTACTTCCTTTTATCCGTTTTAACCTGTCTGCTCAGCAATTTCATCGAATGCCCACGAGTTCTTGTATTGTAAGGGAGAAAAGTACTTCTTTCTCTACTTTCTCCATCCCATGCATTATCTTGTAAACCTCTATCATGTCACCCCGCAGTCGACGTTTCTCCAAGCTAAAGAGTCCCAAGCGTTTCAACCTTTCTTCATAGGGAAAGTGTTCCAGCCCTTTAATCATTCTAGTTGCCCTTTTCTGGACTTTTTCCAATGCTATAATATCCTTTTTGAGGTGCGGTGACCAGAAGTGCATACAGTACTCCAAATGAGACCGCACCATCAATTTATACAGGGGTATTATGATACTGGCTGATTTGTTTTCAATTCCTTTGTCCACATGTTTGTTCACCCCCTCAAAGAAATGTAACAGGTTAGTGAGGCAAGATCTTCCCTTACAGAACCCATGCTGAGTCTTCCTCAATAACACGTGTTCATCAATGTGCCTACTCATTCTGTCCTTGAGAATGCTTTCTACCAACTTTCCCGGTATTGAATTCAGACTGACTGGCCTATAATTTCCTGGATCTCCTCTGGAACCCTTTTTAAAGATGTGGGCAACATTTGCTACCTTCCAGTCCTCAGGAACGGAGGGATATTTCAATGAAAGATTACAGATTTTTGTTAGTAGATCCACAAGTTCAACTTTGAATTCTTTCAGAACTCTTGGATGTATGCCATCCGGACCCGGTGACTTATTAGTTTTTAAGTTGACTATCAATTGTAGGACCTCCTCTTTTTTGTCACCTCAATCTGACTCAGGTCTTTCAACACCCCTTCCAAAATTAGTGGTTCTGGGGCGGGCAAAATTAGTGGTTCTGGGGCGGGCAAAAAGTTCTCATCTTACACAGTGAAGAGGCAAAAAATTCATTCAGCTTCTCAGCCATTTCCCTATCCTCCTTCAGTAATCCTTTTACCCCATGGTCATCCAAGGGCCCCACTGCTTCCCTGGCTGATTTCCTACTTCTAATATATTTGAAGAAATTTTTATTGTTGGTCTTTATGTTTTTTGCAATATGCTCCTCATAGTCCCTTTTTGCCTGCCTGATCACAGTCTTGCATTTGATTTGCCACAGCCTGTGTTCCCTTTTACTAATCTCACTTGGACTGGTTTTCCACTGCTTAAAGGAGTCCTTCTTACCTTTTACAGCTTCCATTACTTTGTTTGTTAACCATGCAGGCCTTTTCTTATGCCTGTTTGTGCCTTTCCTAACTTGTGGTATGTATTTTATCTGAGCTTCTAGGATTATAGGTTTAATTAGTCTCCAAGCTTCCCCAATGGTTTTGACCGTATTTACCTTTCCTTTCAGTTTCCTCCACACATGCCTCCTCATCTCAGAGAATTTACCCCTTTTAAAGTTAAACGTGGGTGTGGCGGTCTTTTTGGACAACTCCCTATTTATACAAATGGTGAAATCAAAAACATTATGGTCACTGCTCCCAAGCGGCGCAATCACTTTTACATCTCTCACCAAGTCTTGGGCATTATTTAAGACCAAATCCAGGATCGCCCCACCCCTGGTAGGTTCTGAGACCATCTGCTCCATAGCACAGTCGCTAAGAGCATCAAGAAACTCAATCTCTTTCTCTTGATCAGAATACATATTGACCCAATCAATCTGCGGGTAGTTAAAATCACCTATTACGACACAGTTTGGGGGTGGGTGGTCCAAGCATTGGCACCTTATCGACTACATTCTGGTGCGCCAGAGAGACCTTCGAGATGTCTTACACACCCGAGTAATGCCCAGCGCAGAATGTCATACGGATCATCGTCTTGTACGCTGCAATCTCCGTCTTCACTTTAAACCCACACCCAGGAGAGGAGGTATCCCTCGGAGGAAGTTTCAGGCTGGCAGCCTCCAGTCAGCCGAAGTTAAAGCTGCCTTCCAGGCAAAACTCCAGTCAAGAATTGAGGACCTCAGTTGCCCCACAGACCCTTCTCCAGAAGCACTCTGGGAACACCTAAAAACTACCGTCCTGCAGATCTCTGAAGAAGTCCTCGGGTTCTCCACAAGGAAGAACAAGGACTGGTTTGATGAGAACAATCAAGAGATCCAAGAATTACTGGCAAAAAAAGAGATCTGCCTACCAAGCACATCTTGCTCAGCCCTCCTGTCCTGGGAAAAAAGCAACCTTTCGCGCTGCATGTAGCAACCTCCAGCGCAAGCTTCGAGACATTCAGAACGAGTGGTGGACCAAGCTTGCAGAGAGAACCCAGCTGTGTGCAGACACTGGTGATTTAAGAGGGTTCTACGAAGCCCTGAAGGCAGTATATGGTCCATCATATCAGGCTCAGAGTCCCTTGCATAGTGCAGACGGCCAAGTGCTCCTCACAGACAAGGCATCCATACTGAACCGGTGGTCGGAGTATTTTCAGGTTCTCTTCAGTGCCAACCGCGTAGTTCAAGATTCAGCAATCCACCTCACCCCACTTCAACCGGTGAAAACAGAGTTGGATGAGATCCCCACTCTAGAAGAGACTGTTAAAGCCATCAAGCAACTGAAAAGTGGCAAGGCAGCAGGAGTTGATGGAATTCCACCAGAGATCTGGAAGCATGGGGGCACAGTACTACATAGCTCACTTCACAAAGTACTTGTCACCTGCTGGGAACAAGGCAAATTACCACAGGACTTTCGCGATGCAATCATCATCACCCTATACAAGAACAAAGGGGAAAAGTCAGACTGCTCCAACTACCGGGGGATAACCCTGCTCTCCATCGCAGGCAAAATCCTTGCCAGAATACTCCTGAACAGACTGGTGCCCACCATTGCAGAAGAACTCCTCCCAGAGAGCCAGTGCGGCTTCAGAGCTAACAGGAGCACCACCGACATGGTATTTGTTCTCAGGCAGCTCCAAGAGAAATGCAGGGAACAGAACAAGGCTCTGTATGTGACTTTTGTCGACCTTACCAAAGCTTTCGATACCGTTAGCAGGAAAGGCCTGTGGCAAATCTTGGAACGTTTAGGTTGTCCCCCAAGGTTCCTCAGCATGATCATCCAGCTACACGAAGACCAGCGAGGCCAAGTCAGACACTGCAACGACCTCTCGGAGCCCTTCCCAATAGGCACAGGTGTAAAGCAAGGCTGCGTTCTCGCGCCAACTCTCTTTACGATCTTCTTTAGCATGATGCTTCAAAGAGCCGCAGTAGATCTAGATGAGGACGATGGTGTCTACATCCGCTATCGCACCGATGGCAGCCTGTTCAACCTGAGGCGACTAAAGGCACACTCCAAGACAATGGAAAAACTCATCCGAGAGCTACTGTTTGCTGATGATGCTGCACTCGTCTCACACTCGGTATCAGCTCTGCAGCATATGACGTCCTGCTTTGCAGAGGCTGCCAAGCTATTCGGCCTGGAAGTTAGTCTGAAGAAGACAGAAGTTCTCCACCAGCCTGCACCCCAGGAAGATTATCACCCTCCCTGCATCACTGTGGGTGAATCAGTTCTGAAGACAGTCCAGCAGTTCAGCTACCTGGGGTGCATCATCTCCTCAGATGCCAAGATCGACAAGGAGATTGACAACAGGCTGGCAAAGGCAAACCGTGCATTTGGCCGACTGCACAAAAGAGTGTGGAGCAACAAGCATCTGAAAAAAGGCACAAAGATCAATGTTTACAAAGCGGTTGTGATGACAACCCTCATCTATGGCTCCGAATCGTGGGTTTTATACCGTCATCACCTGCGACTCCTTGAGCGCTTTCATCAGCGCTGCCTTCGCACCATCCTCAACATCCACTGGAGTGACTTTGTGACCAACACTGAAGTCCTCAAGCGGGCAGAGGTTACCAGCATCGAGGCACTGCTGTTGAAGACGCAGGTGCGCTGGGCAGGGCATATTTCTAGGATGGAAAACCACCGCCTTCCCAAGATTGCCCTGTATGGCGAACTCTCCACCGGCCATCGAAATAGAGGGGCACCAAAGAAGAGGTACAAGGACTCCTTGAAGAAATCCCTTAGCACCTGTCACATCAACCATCACCAGTGGTCTGACCTAGCCTCAGATCGCAAAGCATGGAGGCACACCATCCACCAGGCTGTCTCTTCCTTTGAGAACGCACGCATAGCTGGTCTTGAGGACAAAAGGAGATTGAGGAAGAATCGCACTGCTACAGGACCAACCCTAAATCAGACTTTTCCCTGCAGCCACTGTGGCCGGACCTGCCTGTCCCACATTGGTCTTGTCAGCCACCAGCGAGCCTGCAGCAAACGTGGACTATTGCACCCTTCTTAAATCTTCGTTCGCGAAGCCAAGCCGAGAGAGAGACGACACAGTTTTTACATTTAGCCGCTATCTTTAAGCCTTCCATCATATTATAATCGTCCTCTCTGTTTTGATTTGGTGGGCGATAACAAACTCTCATAGTTAAATTTCCTTTTGGGCCCTCTATTTCAACCCAAAGCATTTCTAAAAGGGAATCTAATTCTCTGACCTCAGTCTTACTGGACCGTATATCCTCTCTGACACACAGAGCTACCCCACCTCCAACCCTTCCCTCCCTATCCTTCCGATATAACTTATATCCAGGAATCACCGTGTCCCACTGATTCTCCTCATTCCACCAAGTTTCTGAAATTCCCACAATGTCTATGTTTTCTCCCAACACTAAACATTCCAATTCACCAATTTTACTTCGAACACTTCTAGCATTTGCATACAAACATCTATAATTTCCCAGGCAAGCTACGCCCGCCACTTTCCTCCTGCAGCCTTGAGACTCTGGCAGACACTCCATACTGTTTGTCACCATCACAGTGGACAACTCTGGTCCGTTACCCGGTAGACAAATAGCAGCCAACCCTTCATCTCTTTGAGACAAGTCCTCCTGAACCAGAGACATTTCATCTCCTGTCGGCTTTCCCCCAAGATTTAGTTTAAAAACTGCTCTGCCACCTTTTTGATTTTAAGCGCCAGCAGCCTGGTTCCATCCGAGGACAAGTGGAGACCGTCTCTTTTGTACAGCTCCTGCTTGTTCCAGAAAGCATCCCAACAAACTTAAACCCTTCCTCCTTACACCATCGTCTCATCCACACATGCCTGCCTCATCTACACATGCCTGTGCCTGTCTCTCCTGCCCTGCACGTGGAACAGGTAACACTTCCGAGAAGGCTACCTTGGAGGTTCTGGCCCTAAGTCTCCCGCCTAGCAGCCTAAATTTTTCCTCCAGGACCTCACGACTGCATTTCCCCACATCGTTGGTCCCAACATGCACCATGACCACGGGCTCCTCCCCAGCACTGTCTATCAGCCTATCTACTACACGCGTAATGTCCGCTACCTTCGCACCAGGCAGGCAAGTCACCATACGGTCAGTACGCGGTTTCGCCACCCAGCTGTCTACTTGCCTAAGGCTCGAATCACCAACTACCAAACCCCCCCCTCTCCCCCTGCCCAGGGATGGTTCCTTGGCGCGAAAAGATTCCCGCTCACCAACTGAAGAAGAGGTCCCTTCTGAGGGTGCATTCCCCTTATCCTCAGCACAGTGCCCTGTTCCCTCTCAACCCTCACGCTCTCTGGCAGCAACGGGGCTGCTACATTCAGACTAACATAGGGAAACCAAAAGTTCTAATGTACTCTTTATTCTCTCTTTTACTGTGCAAATGACTTCTGAAAGGAATGTAAAACAAATGGAGGGACTGTGCTGGCTTCCCTTCTTTTCTCACAGCTCATTGGGAATAGGGTTCCCAAAGCAGTTAATGTCAAAACATTTCAATCTTAAAACATTTAAAATAGGGAACATAATAAAATTTAAGCAATTCAGTAAAAGCATATAAACACATGTAATAGTACATCCCAGGAAGAGGGCCAAGAATAGTGTCTGACTTTCCTGGAGTTCTGGTCAGGGTCTGGAGTTTTGGTGCCCTCCACTGTACCCTTTCTATAGGGCGTACCCAAGGAATGCTTCAGAAGAGAGTGGGGAGGGGGCTTTTTAGGCTTACCAGTCCCGAGGTCCCAGCAGGGGATCTCCTGGTTTTGCAAGCTCCTGTCCACAGACAGCTGGCTGGTGAGGGAAGCCCCACCCCAACAACTACCATGTGCCTTTCCACCTCGAAGGCTAGAAGAAGCTTGAAAACTGCTTGTTTTTTGAAGGTATGTGTGCCTTTAAATCTCTGTAGGAGCCAGGGCTGAATAGGGGTGGGACAAATTAGCAGAACAATGTGGCTATTTAGGTGGAAAGACAGCATAACATGTTTTAAATAAATAAAAAGACAGAAGGCTGAGAGAAGCCCTCCCATCTAGATGCACATGCTTACTCAACTTTCTGCCCGGAGGGAAAAAGAAAATGAAGCAGCAGCAGTAACAGGACGCCATTGCCAGGGAAACACAGGGATGCACAGTGGCTGTTCCCAGCCTGTGTGCTCTGCAGCCCGGTAAGCTGGAAAAGAGTGGAGTGCTTTGATGAGTCTCAGCAGAACAGCAATAGCAACAGCATTGTGACCAGTTGCCTGAAGTAAAATTTTGTCTTGATTCAAGTTACATTGCAAGCATCTTCTTATAATCCTAATCCAATACAGTATTTCCGATGTTAATAATTAATAAACCTGAACTTGGCAGAGATGTTAAATGGCTGCCTCAGAGTCTAGGCACAGCTCAAATACCTCTTATGTGCAAGTTACTGCTTGCATGGCTAAAGCCTCCTCAGAAGGTCCTCTGCAGCAGCTCCCACTCCTAAAGGCAGCCATTTCAAAATGTTTGTCCTCAAAGAAACTCTGAATTAGCATCACTGTCACCCATTTTTTACAGATGGCAACCTCACTAGATGAAAAGTCATTCATAAGACACCTGCACAGGAATTTAATCTACACCTATAAATGTAGCAACATTAAAATCTTCAAAATTATTTAATTTAGCCACATATTCAGATTCATTCATGGTATGTAATGCATCTTATTACCAAAATAGGTAATAAGCAAATGTAGCATTTCAAACCTACTTGAGATTGTATATTTCTATACTGTTTAAGAACTGTTGAGCTGTCACTCATGATTTCAGCCATCTACATTTCGGTTTCTGCTGCTGTTTCAAAATCAGGAAGTGGAAAAGACAGGCCGACTAAGTGGAAACAGGACAAACATGCACAGTAGGATCCCGTCCAGTGACACACACAAATACTTCATAGGCACTGCACAAACATATCTGTTATGATACTTTGTATTTTAGCCATTCTTTAATTTTGCCAACAATATTTTGCACGAGCAGATCATGCAGTGCAGACTGTGATCATAAGTTGTGCATTAGCAAAACACCAGTTCAAGCTAATATACAGAAGTATGCCTGCAAACCCACTTTAGTCCATAGATCTTCAGTTTGAACCCTAGTAATGGAAGGGTGTTTGTTTTGGTTCAACCATACCTCTGATCTCCTACTGCTACTTGGTAAAACACACACGCTCAAATGTATGTCAACATGCTAGAGCTGCCAACCTCCAGGCTGTGTCTGGAGATCTCCTGCTACATCAACTGACCTCCAGGTGACAGAGATTAGTTCACCTGGAGAAAATGGCTGCTTGGATGGTGGACTCCATGACATTATATCTCACTGAGGTCCCTCCCCTCCCCAAGCTCTGCTCTCCTTGGGCTCCACCCCCAAGATCGCCAGGTATTTCTCGACACAGAGCTGGCCCCCCTACAATATGCTATTCCATTTCTCTATATTTCTCTCAATAACTGAACAGTTATTGTGAAAAAAAAAGGAGAGGAGAATGACGAAAGCTGTTTCGGTCCTCACTGCGGAGAAAGGTTAGGTATAAATGAAATAAATAAATAATAATTCTGATTACCTCGCCTTAGGAGAGAAGAAGGGTCTGATCACCCATTAAGCTCTGCCTATTAGGCTCCGCTTTGGAGCTGAAGCACAGAAGCTAGGAACTGGAAGGATTTCTGTGGTGTGTGTGAAGGAGAGGAGACGAAGCCTCTAAGCGGGAGGGATTTTCTCTTGTGCAGTTCCCAGTAGGGTGACCTCACTGGGTCACGAGAGAGAGGAAGTGAAAACCCCCAGGGCTCCCGAGCTGCCAGACCCCTTACTGGCAGCTCCTTTTTTCTGTTTTCCCTAGAAGTGTCTTGTCTAAACATCTGGTGCCATGGGGAACTTAAAAGCCAGAATTCTGGGGAATGTCAGAGAATGGTAGTTCCACATGGGCAGGCAAGGCTCTTCTGTCCCTAAACCTCCCCCCCCCCAAGAAAAATCTAACTTTTAAATTTGAATGTCTCTTAGAATAGAGCTGCCAACCTCCCCTTAACAAAATAAAGAAACAGAAAAGCAATGATTTGGACTAAAATTAGATGAGGCCAGTTCTCAATGGTGAGGCCTGGAGTTCTCCTGGATCACAGCACAAAGTTCCAAGCTGCAGACTCAGTTTTCTCTGCAGGGTAATGGAAGTTTGGTATGAGTGAGAGCTCAGAGCCTGGTTCCCTTGGGATCTCATCTTTCTTTAGACTTCCATTCTAGATCTCTAGCAATCTGTCCTGCCTGGATATGGCAACCCCATTCAGGAAATAAAACTAACTGCAGAGAAAGTGGCCTTGCCCAAAATATCAGGTCTCTGTTAGTGTGACGAAGTCTGCCACCTGTCTGGCTGAGGTGGGTCAGCAGACTTGCCAACTGATAGTCCAACACAGGTCCAAAGTCTGGTAGTTCCCCCAGAAACACCAGGAAGGTAGGTTGCGACTAGACTGGATACATCCTTTAGTACAGAGGCCCCAGTCAAGCCTCTGCCTATTAGGAATACTCTAGAAAAAACGAAGCCACACCACTGCAGCAAGGGGTTCCCCAAGTCAGTTTTCACAAATTGGTAGCAGGCACTTCCAAAGGCTAGTGGATAAGTTTGGCTTGGATTGTTGTGGCCCTGAAAACAAATAACCACAAAAATAAACTTAAAGAAAGTTTATTTTACAAAATGGGCATGAAAACATTGGTTTTAGTGAGCCATACAAAATAACAATGTTGTTCAATATAACTAGCTAACTGGGTATAAATTCAGAGAGCTAGATATTATCATACAGTGTCCAAATGTCCAGATGGAATCCAAGGGTTTCCTTGAATGGAATCACGTCAGGAGGCTGTTCAGCATAATAGGCTCTAGTCTCGGTTAGGCAAGGCAAAGAAATGCACTTATGATGTTATTTCTATGCCTCCCAGACCCTTGTGGTGTAGCCAATTAAGGTTATTCAGCAATCTCAGCACTAAAATTCAGTTGGTGCATGGCTACTGCATTATAGTTAGCCCAAAAGAACTTAGGTTCAGCCCTTTTAAAACGCACTCAGGATGCAAACTAAACAAATACAATTTATTGCCATGATTGAAAGAGATTCAGAGAGTTGTCTCTTTATTTTCACTTTTAAAATGTCAGAACCAAATACCTCTGAGAAAGAGAGATTAAACTAGTTTTCTTAAATATTTACTGCTTCAGTTCAAGGAAAGACCTCTGAGCATGTACAGAGAGTGCCTAAGATCAGCCCAAATTGGAGCCTGGCCTAGAGAAGTTAAAGACTGCAAATTTGCAGTCCTCCTGCCCTTCCCCCATTAGGGAAGGAATGCTAATCCTCCTCGCCTTACTCAATCTGAAATCTGTAACAGAACCACAAAAGGCAAAATGAATAATATTTTTTTTTTGAGAATGCAGTGCCCTGAGACATTAAGAAGGAAAGAAAATTTTCACCTCAAGTCTCTCCTCTTAAAGCACAAGCAACCAGATGTCTTTAGAGAAAAAGACCAGTCTTCTTTTATAAATCAGATCCATAACTAGCCGGGGAAGAAGAAATTTGGTCATTTGAAAATCTTAACTATGTTGATGGAAAACTCCAGGTATCACCTTTTTCACATGCAAATAAGGAAACATCCAGAACTTGAATTTTCTCCTTTCATAATCAGAAAGAAAATCTTGTCTGCAAAGCTAATCCAGTCTCCTTAAGAGAAATAAACTGCCAACATCTTTGCAAAGAGTCAAAGTCTTCTCTTTTGCAAAGAGCTTTTGTCCTAGCATCTTTCACTGGATTTTGGCTAGGAAAACTTATGCAGACCCTCTTTAGCTGTTTTAGGAAAGAAAAGACACAGCCAAATTTAGTCTTAATTGTAGAAATAAAAAGTGTAAAATCTGAGCCCCCCACCAGGCAGATATCTCATCACTTTCCTCATCTTGTGTTTAAAAATTGCTTAACCTGAAAAAAAAAAACCCCTGTATCCTAGAAAATTTATCAAGATCAGATAAGAGAATACTGGGATTAATGGCCCAGCAAGGTTTATTATCTTCTCTTTCTATCTTTTGTTAAACCAATTTTCTCTCTCCCAGCCTTAGAGAGAGAAGGATCTTTTATATATATGCCCCATGGTATCTAAGGGGGGAGGCACAATTGAGATATTTTTCTGAATTCCCATCTTCTCCTGATTTTGAGTCTAAAGATACAAATTCAAACTTTTGAAATTCTGCAAGAATGTCTCCACAAACAAAATGAGTAGTTCTAGAAGACTACTCCCAGGCAGGAAGATGCCTGAAGGAAAGATGTGCATATGTTGAAAGAAGCAAGCCAGTTTGAAAGCTCCTTGGCTTGCTCAAAACACTACTTTGTTTTGCAAGGGTGGCAGTCTCCAGGTAGAACCTGGAGATTACTCCCAAAAATGTAATGTAATGCCCAGAACATTAAGGCCAGTGCCTCTGGGAGAGAAAGTGTCCAAGAAAATGGACTGCACGCACCTTGTAATCTTCAAATTTAATCCAAATATTCAGAAATCTCCAGCCTGGAGCTGGCATCCCAGAGTTCCACTTACAGCTAATCTTTCTCTGCTAGAGAAAAGACCCTGCCTGTAAACTGCCCTGAGTTCTCCTAGATCAGAAGTTTTTCCTCTGATAATTTATCTTTTTTGCTTTACCTTTTGAGTCTGAAAATATTTTTCTAGTGGCTGTTATCAGTTTCATCTGTACTTAGATTTTGTAGCTTTAATTTTAAGGGGAACACTTTTAAGATATTCAGCTTGTGATCTCCTTTGTTTTAAAGAAATGGTGCTCCTAATAGAAGATCTTTTGTTAAGGTTTTTTTAATCTGAGACAATGGGTTAAAAGTTTATATTTGCAATTCGGGGTTTACATGGAACATCTATTCTGCTAAAGCAATACAGTATCAAACCTTTTGGAAATTTTATTTCTCTTGTGATTTTTGTTAAGTACATCTCATACCAGGAGCATGTGGTCTTCAAGTGTTACATCTATTTTTTTTTCTGGTTTAAACAATTTTATTGATAACATATGGTAACAATATCTAATTATATCATTACTATCTCTAACCCATACGATACTTTCCAATCCCCCCTCCCTCCGTTACTAGACTCCCGCCGAGGTTATATACTTAAGTTAAGTTATAAAGGTACCCTTAACCAACCAAAGTTCAATATCTTTCTTTTCTCATATTCATGTTAAAAAATTGTCCAATGTCTTTTTACATTCCACTCTTTCTCTATGTATCCTCTAAATTTCTTCCACTCCTTTTTAAACACATCCAAATCATAATCTCTTAAAGTTCTTGTTAATTTGTCCATCTCACTCCACGATAAAACTTTCACAATCCAATCCCATTTCTCTGGTATTTTTTCTTGCTTTCACAACTGCGCATACAATGTCCTAGCAGCTGAGAGCAAATACCAAATTAGAGTTCTATCTTCTTTTGGAAATTTTTCCACTTGTAATCCCAGCAGCAAAGTCTCTGCAACTTTCTTAAAGTCGTATCCCAAAATTTTAGAAATTTCTTGTTGTATCATCTGCCAAAACTTTTTCGCTTTTTCACAAGTCCACCACATATGAAAAAAGAACCTTCATGATTTTTACATTTCCAACATCTATCCGACATCTTTTTACTCATCTTTGCCAGTTTTTTCGGAGTCATATACCACCGGTACATCATCTTAAAACAGTTCTCTTTAATACTCTGACATGTTGATATTTTCATCGAGTTCTTCCAAAGATACTCCCATGTATCCATTTGTATTTCTCTGATCACATTAATTGCCCATTTAATCATTTGAGATTTTACTACTACTTCTTCTGTAGACCATTTCAATAATAATTTATATACTTTCGATATTAATTTTTTGTTATCTCCAAGCAGAACCCTTTCCAATTCCGTTTGCTCGCGTCTAATTCCAACAGATTTAATATCATTTTCCATCAAGCGTTTTATTTGTTGCATTTGAAACCAGTCATACTTATTATTTAACTCTTCTGCAGATTTTAATTCAACTTTATCACCTTGAATCTTTAGCAGTTGATTATATGACATCGCTCTTTCTTCATCAGATTCAGCTGTTATTTTTATTACTTCTGCTGGCACTATCCAAAGCGGCTTTCTCTCATCACCATATTTTTTATATTTTATCCAAGTGTTTAGTAAGCTATTTCTAATATAGTGGTGAGAAAAAAGACCATCCATCTTATTTTTCCCATAATACATATAAGCATGCCAGCCGAATTTATTCCCATGAGCTTCTAGCCATAAAAGTTTTTTATTTAACATCATTATCCAATCCTTTATCCATGTCAAGCAAACTGCATCATGATACAATCTTAAGTCTGGAAACTGAAAACCTCCCCTTTCCTTAGCATCTGTTAAAATTTTCATCTTAATCCTTAATTTCTTCCCGGCCCATACAAAATCGGAAATCTTCTTTTGCCATTTATTGAATTGTTTGCTATCTTTCACAATCGGAATAGTTTGGAACAAATACATTATTCTTGGCAAAATATTCATCTTAATTGCAGCGATCCTGCCCAACAAGGACAAGTTAAGTCTGTTCCATTTTATCATATCTTTGTTCATCTTGCACCATAACCTTTCATAGTTATTTTTAAACAGATCAATATTCTTCATAGTTATTTCTAGACCCAAGTCTTTAACTTTAGAAGTAACTTCACATCTCGTCAAAGTCTGCAATTCTTTCTGTCTACTTAGTTGCATATTTTTACATAAAAATTTCAACTTCTCTTCATTTATGTATAGTCCTGCCAATTCTCCATATTCTTTTATCTTAGCTATCAACAAAGGTATCACTTGAATCGGATTCTCAGTTATAAACACAATATCATCTGCAAATGCTTTATACTTATAAGAAAATCCTCTAATTTTTAATCCTTCTATTTCTTTGTCATCTTGTACTTGTCTTAACAAAATTTCAAGAGTCATTATAAACAACAATGGTGAAAGTGGACATCCTTGTCTTGTACCTTTGCTCACCTTCATTTCTTTTGTAAGGTCTGCATTTATACACAGTTTTGCATACTGATCCGTATATATTGCTTTCGTCATTCTTATAAAATGTTCCCCCAAGTTTATTTTTTCCATTACTGCAAACATGAAGTCCCAGTTCAGATTATCAAAGGCTTTTTCTACGTCCACAAATAATAAAGCCGCCTCTTTTTCTGGGTGTTTCTCATAATATTCTACAATATTTAAAACAGCTCTTACATTGTCTCTTATTTGCCTTTTAGGGAGAAATCCAGCTTGATCTTCCTTTATAAAGTTAATCAAATATTGCTTAAGTTGTTCTGCCAGGATTCTTGTGTAAATCTTATAGTCATTGTTTAATAGTGAAATTGGTCTATAGTTCTTTACATTTGTGACATCTCTATCTTCTTTGGGGATCAACGAAATTACAGCTTCTTTCCAGGTATTTGGAATTCTCCCTTTTTCTCTTATCGTATTCAACAATTTTTGCAATTTTGGTACTATCTCATCTTTAAGAGTTTTATAACATTTAGTTGTATATCCATCTGGTCCGGGAGCCTTGCCTACTTTCATTACCTTTATTGCTGCTTCAATTTCATTTTTTTCTATTGGGTCATTTAAAATCTTTTTCATATACTCAGTCAGGGGTGCTGTCTGGATATTTCGTAAATACTCTTCCATTTTTTCTTTTCTAATTTTCACACCTTTAAATAAATTTGCATAATATTTAAAAAATTCTCTTTTAATTCCTTCTTGATCAACTATCTCTTTTTCATTTACCATAATTTTGTTGATAATTTTATTTTCTTTCTTTTTCTTCAATTGCCAGGCCAAGTACTTCCCAGGTTTATTCGTGCCTTCAAACGATTTCTGTTGCAAACTTTTTAAATTCCATTCTAGTTCTTTATTCAACAAATGTCTTACTTGGGATTGTAGTATTGTAATTTCCTTTATTAATTTCTTTTTTCCTGGCCTTTTTTGTAATTCCCCTTCTTTTTTCTTTATTTCATTTTGTAGGTCTAGCAACCGCTCTTCTTTGGCACTCTTATCTTTATTATTCAATGTAATTAGTAGTCCTCTCATAACTGCTTTATAAGTGCCCCAAACTGTCTGGAATTCTATATCATCAGTCTCATTTATTTGAAAGAACGCTGCAGTTTCCTTTTCTAGAAAGGTCACAGTATCTTTATCTTGTAGCAGGTCCTCATTAATTCTCCATCTTCTTGTTTTCTTTTGCAATTTTGTAA
This sequence comes from Heteronotia binoei, assembly GCF_032191835.1. Taxonomy (NCBI): domain Eukaryota; kingdom Metazoa; phylum Chordata; class Lepidosauria; order Squamata; family Gekkonidae; genus Heteronotia; species Heteronotia binoei. The sequence continues at coordinate 4,794,996 of NC_083230.1, forward strand.
TCCAACATATTGGGTTATGATCTGCACAAACCTTTGGTAGAATCTCCACTTTTTTAGTTATGAGGCCCAAACTTTTGGAGCCCCATAACATATCTATTCTGGAAAAAGAGTTATGTCTTGCTGAAAAGAAGGTATAGTCTCTTACTTTAGGATTAAATTTTCTCCAAATATCTTCCAAATTTTCTTGTTTAACCAACTCAAAAAAAGAATTTGGCAATCTTCCTCCTTTATCATTCTTCTTTTGGCTTGATCTATCTATATTATTTTGTATTGTCCCATTGAAATCACCCATCATCAAAATCTGGTCATATGACATTTTGTCCAACTGTCGATTAATGTCTTTAAAAAAATTGTCTTTCGCTCCATTCGGCGCATAGAATCCTAGTAACAACGATTATTTTGCCTCCATCATCACTTCCACTGCAATATATCTTCCATCTTTATCTTTAAATATCAATTTTGGTTCTAATTGTTCTTTAATATAAAAGACCACCCCTCTTTTCTTTTGTTCCGCCAATGAAAAAAATTCCAATCCCAAATGTTTATTCCACAAAAATTTATAATCCTTTTGTTGTATATGAACTTCCTGTAGACAAAATTATATTACATTTTTGTTTTTTAATCCAATGAAATGTTGCTTTTCGTTTTTGTGGTGAATTCAGTCCGTTTATATTCCAAGATAGTAACTTGTACTCCATTATGGTGCAGAGTCTTTATTCTCTTCAAAAAAGCTATACATCTCTTGATCATTCCTTATTGTAACCCTCCTTCCACGTTGTTCAAAGCCCAGTAATATCCATCTGTATCTTGTGCCCTCTGCACGCAGCTTCTCTATTAGTCTCTTATATTTCTTCCTGTCATTAATCACTTGTCTTGGTAACTCTTTCATTATTTTGACTCTACTCCCTTCTATTGCCCAGGTTTTTTGAAAACTTTTGTTTAAATTTTTTCCTGCCATATCCTTGGACCTTAGTCTTATAACAATGTCTCTTGATAGGCCTTTGTCTTTTGCATATGCTGAATTATCTCCGTAGACACTATCCAACATATTTCTAAATTTTTAAGGATCTTCCTCTAAATAGTCAGCAATGATTTTCACCATATAATCCATTAAATCCATCTCCTCCCCTTCCGGTAGTCCTCTCAGACGCACTTGGGTTTCCATTAATCTGCAGTCATCGATTGTAACCTTCTCTTGGAGTTTTAGCAATGTGGAAGCATGTATATCCACGTTCTCTTCAACCTCCTTGACTCTGTTTTTAACCATACCTAGTTCATCTTTAAAATCTTCAACTTCTTTTTTAAGATCTCCAATATCTTTTTAAAGATCTTTTTAAAGAGCTGTTATCATTTCCTCCACACCCTTCATAATCCTGGCTTCCATGGTATCAAATTGGCTTTGCATTTTATCCAAAAAGTGAGACCTTGCACGAGTTAATCTTCCTTATGACATAACCCCCCCCCCCAAAAAAAAACTCAAAAGGTCTCAAAATCTAAATTCGGCACCAAGTCCAATAGCTTAGAGCTTGCTGTTTAAAATAAGTCTAATTTCGTTTTTCTCCTACCTTCCTGGGCTGAGATATTGATTTTTAACAAATTTGGCAATTTTCCCTGTTTCAAAATGGCGATCGTATTTTCTCTATGGTTAAAAATTCCTAGCAAGGACCTCCTTCTTGGTCTTGGTCTTTTCTCCTTTCTAGTTCACGTTCAACAGCTATCGTGATCTTTGTAATCCTTGTTACATTGGCTATCAGAACACCATCATCTTTCACTTCCTGGGTCACAATGCTCAGCTCTCGTTCTCCAAATATCACAGTCCTTGAATGCTTGTTATGTTGATTGCAAGTACAGAGCGAAAACACAGAAGCCTACGTCACTGACCACAGGTATTCATAACAATTTCCTTCTTTTCCAAATTCTATTAAAGCTTTTAAATTAACAGAGTCCAAATTAAACAGTCTCTTCTCTCCCTCTTATTTCGTCCCTGCTCAGGCTTTTTTCAGCTTCTACTGTTATTTAGATTAGCTTAGAAATGTCCCAGAGTGGAGATAAAGATCAAAGTACCTTAGCGGCTATGTTCTTTCACCTTCAGTCTTCCTGTTCTTTTAAATGCATATCAGTCCCAAAAGAGAATGAGCTCCAAACATGCTTAAGCCAATTGAATGGCTCTTAATCCTTTGTAGATGCTGAAAGACGCTCCCCTTCCTTGCCAGCTCTGCAAAGCCTCAAAAAGACAACCTTCGTTGTCAATTTTAAGCTGAGAACAACGGCTCCAAGTATTCTGGCGTCATCTTGGTCAAATCTCTAACTGAGAGATGTGGGCAGAGAACCCCAAAAAGGTTCTTTACTACCCTGAACAACGGATTAAGTTCCCCCCTTATTCAGAGGGCTGCAGCTCTGTTGAAAACTCAGACCGGAAGCCTTCAAGTGTTACACCTAATACAGTTTTCTATCTTACGTTAAACTGCTTCCCAATTTTTCATTAATTTAAATCTGAAAATTCCTTTTGTTGTTGGTATTGAATTTTTATTTTCTGAAAAGAACAGTGTTTTAAAATTCTACCTCACAACTTTTGGTTCCTATATGACCTCTTTTCATTTGAAGTGTTATAGAAGAACATCGGTACCCTTCCTTGGGTAAAACTACCCTCTCACTGTGTATCTTCTCTCTTAAGTCTTGAGAAACTAATACTTTGTTTTACCAGTGACCCAGTTATTCCCAGTGTTGCGTTTCCCATAGAAATACCTTTCCGAGATTTGCTGGTAATTCACTAGGCAGAATTCCTGAAAACTTTTGGTCTTCATTAGAAATCTGGACTTTAATAATGTTCTGCATTCCTCAAACGTATATCTTCATTTGCTCTCTTAATGTCATTTATAGTTATGTTCCATCTATGAACTGTGCATATCAATCTTCCTATTTAGCTATTTGGTGAACCTCTTACCTGTGGAAAGAGGCATCTATATGCTTATCTATCTTATTTTATGCCTCCAGCTATAGTATCTTGTTAGGACTTGACCTTTTCTGAGTGTTTTGTTTAGAAAATCCTTTCTATGTTTCATGTTCTTACCATGGTAGGACTCCAATTCTGCTTGATTTTGTGTTTCAATCCAGTCTCCGGTCCTGGCCAGGCTTGCTACTGGATAACACATTTCCATTTGCTTGTTTTAAGTTTCTGCCTTTCTGTTATTTCAGCCTTCTTTGTCAAGGTGTATTAACCAGAATTTGCTTTCCAGGATTGTTTTGTTATATACAAAGGAAACCCGGACTCATTTCCAGGGAAATTCCTCTGCCTAGCAAAAGGCTAGTTGTTCCAGCTGATTGCAACAGCAGCCCCACTGCCACTTCCTAGTTGTGTTTCCAGAAAAAGAATTCCTTTTGGCTGCAATAGAAACAGATTTCCCTGTGAAAAGAAGTTTCCAGTTCCTTCTTTCTTATCTTTGCAGGCTGAAGCAGGAAGCAATTCTGGGCTTGCAAAGCTACAAAGAAAATACAGAATGGATCTTCCACTAGGTCTCTGTGCCCAGACAGACTACTCTGGGAGCAATCTATCTGGGCACAGAAACCTTAATGGAAAATCCATTCCATATTTTCCTTGCAGCTCTGTCTGGGCTGCAATGCATTTCAATGGAGTGGAGCCAGTTCCACTTTTCAGCATTTATATGGCCAGTTAGAAGCTGTTCCTTGCCGGAGTTGTGCGGCCTTGAAAATAAAGAGTTGATGCTTTGAGCCAACATGTCTCTACTAAATGGACCTGAGAACTGGTGCCTAGTGAGTACTCTAAGCTGGGAACCCACAGCCAAAGGGGCATATTACACTGAAGAGCCACTGTCAATCTGAGTAGCCCTGGGGGAAGGGGGAGAAGCTTGCACTGTCCAGCCATTTCATGTTTTCCTGGTTTATATTTTTAGTTTCTGCTGTGATCCTTGTACTTTTTCTTGATGTTTTATTTTTAAAATTGCATTGCCAAATCCCACTATTCCCCCACCATTCCATTTAAAACAAAACATCACAAGAGTTTTAAGCATGTTTGTATTTTAAGTTAAAATATATTTGGGTTTCTCTACATCCTTTATAAAATTTATATCTCCACTACCTGGTATTACATTTTTTGACACACATGGCCTGGCCCCACAAAGTCTCATTTATGTCAGATCCAGTCCTCATAACAAATGAGTTTGACACCCCTAATCTCATAGATGGTTTCCTGTAATTCAAGAGAATATGAGATAATACTGCAGAGTTTTGGAATGATGGATTCTCCATGCAGTTCATCTCAGTGGGTGAAAGAAGGGCTGAAAAATGAAGCAGTAAAAGAAGAATTTCTAATGTGGTGCTGTTGAAGCATACGGCTCCCTGAAAATCTCTGCACTCCTTGCCAAGGGAGTAAATGGACCAGGGGCAGATGGTGCTTCTCACCAGTGCAGACAGATGCTGCAACTTAGTCCTTCCCTCAAAAACCTAATGAAAACAGCTACCTATCAGTCAAGGATGTTCCCTCCTCTTCCAGGTCACAACTGCAGAGCTACTGAACCCCAGTAGTCTTTATAAAATATAAAGTAATGGTCAATCACAATCACTTGATAACTTAAGTTCAGAGATACTAACTGCAGAAATATACCATGTTTTGAATATGTAAAAACGTATAAGAAACGGTAGTAGGACTTCAAGAATAAGCTCTTCCATATTAAGAACACACTGGAGTCATCTGTGACAAATCTCTAATGCAATAAATAAAATCATTCATTCATAAAATTAGTGAAAAGCAGAATTTCCCATTACTTTCCAGTGGACTCTGCCAGCAGGCCTATGAATGGCAATGCTTTGCTTGCGGAAGCTACAGCTTCACATCTTTTATTTAAGCAGGCACGTTCAACTTCCTCACTCTCCTGTACTTCATCATTATTATGCACATACCTCTTATGAAACAAGAAATACACTTTCTAGACACCATTTTAGAAATACATAATGGAAACATAAACACCACTTATTATAAACCTACAGACTACCAAACATTCTACCCCATCCTTTTTTTTTTTTAATTTATAATGTTTTATTAGGTCGTCTCAGTCATACAATCAACAAAGAAGGATATCTTATCTTATAAACAAAAGAGGTTAAACATAACACCATCCTCCTGCTCAACAATTACAGACCTAGAAAGGACTATCATCGTCCTAAAACAGCTTCTTTCATACTGGGTGAGATAGAACTATGGTGTAAAATCTACCACTACATTTGACAGAATTCCTTTCCATCATTCACACCATATACGAAAAATATCCTTTTGATTACTACAAATAGTACTATAAAAAGGAAGTACAATAATTAGTTATAGTTCTTAACCAATTAGCTTTAATTTCTATCCAACCAGAAATATACTTTTTCCCATCTTCTTTTTGCTTCCTCCTTCGGGATTCCTTTTATTACACTAGCTAAAATATCCATTTCAACCATCTGCATGATTTTTTGAATTATTTCTTCCCTATTTGGGAGCACCTTGCTTTTCCAATTTTGGGCAAATAAAATTCTGGCCGCCGTTATGATATATATTGTGATGAATTCATCTTCCCGTGGGACCGTCTCTCTGACTAGTGAGAGAAGCATACACTCTGGCTTAAGAGGAAAATTAACTTTGAGAATATCTACCAATATTTTATGGATTTCCTTCCAGTACTTTTTAGACACACTACATGTCCACCATAAGTGGTAAAACGAGCCTACCCTCACTTCACATTTCCAACAAATAGGTGGAATAACATGATTGATTTTATTTAATAATACCGGCGTAATGTGCCATCTATAGAAAAGTTTGAAAAAATTTTCACGATAGTTAACAGGCTTTATTACCTTGTAGTTGTTTCTCCATAACATCTCCCACTGTTCTAGTGTAATATTAATCTTCAAATTACTGGCCCATTTTAACATAACATTTTTAACGATTTCATCCTCAAGTTTTATTTGTAAAAAATAGTTATAGACCTTCCTAATCAGTTTTCCAAGTGTCGATGTTATTATCCTATCGAAATCAAAGTCTTTCTTGGTAAACCCGGCTATTTTATCTTTACTATATTTTGCCAAGATTTGAGACATCACCCACCAGTCAAAACAGATCCCTCTTGTCTCCAAATCCTCCTTCTTTCTTATTTTATTGGTTTCATCTAGTAGATCTACATATCTTATTGTTTTCCCATAAGTCCACAACTGCGGTCGTATTGCAGCCTCCGCTGGGGATAACCACCTGGGCGTTTTGTCATATATTTTCTTCTTGATCTTCATCCAAACTTGCAGCAAAGCTTTACGAATTAGGTGGGTTTTGAAGTAATTTTGGGTTTTTTGGATATACCACATATTTGCGTGCCACCCAGCTTGCAGGTCAGCACCTTCTAGTGTTAATAAACGATTATCTTCTAACATTACCCACTCTCTCAGCCATACAGTTGAACAGGCTGTGTGGTATATCTCATAGTCCGGAAGGCCAAGACCTCCGTTTTCTTTTTTATCTGTTAAGATTTTCCAGCAGACTCTAGCTTTTTTCCCCTGCCATACAAAGTTTTTGGACATTTGATTTAATTTAACAAAAAAAGAATACTTTACAGCAAAGTTTGCCATTTGAAACAAAAATAAGACTTTGGGAAGGATATTCATTTTAAGTAATGAAACTCTTCCCATTAATGAAAGTCTCAGATTAGCCCATTTTTTAAGTGAATTATCTATTTCTTTTAATAAGGGGACGTAATTATCATCATAAATGGTACTACATCTGTCCGAGATCACCAGACCTAAATATCTGACTTTTTTATCTCTTTTGAGGCCCGTTTTCCTTTCAAGCTCATGAATTGCCTGAACTGTCATATTTTTTGTTAGCATATTCGACTTATTTTTATTTATCTTCAGACCGGCCACCTTCCCATAATCTTCAAGGTGATTAAAAACTGCCTCAACTGACTCCAACGGATTTTGGAGCACTAGAACCAAGTCATCTGCATACGCTAATAGTTTATATTCTTCACCTCTAATTTTCAGACCCTTAACACTGTTATCTTGCCTGATGGTTTCGCATAGTAACTCCAAAGAAAAAATAAACAGAAGTGGTGATAAAGGACATCCCTGCCTTGTGCCCTTACTAAGACATATTTCATCTGTCAAATCTCCGTTGATTATTATCCTCGCAAATTGTTTATCATAAATTGCACGCAAGCTATTGACAAATTTATCGCCCAAATTAGACTTCTCTAATTAGATATTCTACCCCATCCTAAACACACCAAATGATCAATTGTTTACAGCCAATCTCTGTGCTACATCCACATCTGCTCCAGTCCGTCAGACAGAGATTCTCACCCACAGGATCTACCACAGACATTCTTCGAATGACAATATCCACCTGATATAGTAAACAGATCAACAAAGACAGAATTATACCAAGGGATAACCTACTACAAGAAAGGCCCAAACAAAACAAAAGAACACTATTGGTGGTCATATACAGCTCTCAACTCAAACCAGTTCAATGCCTCACTAAAGCAGTTACTTACCTGTAATGCCTCACTAAAGCAGTTACTTTTCATAGATGTCTTCAGTGCAGGTACGCATTGGGACTGCCTCGTGGCAGGCCTCCCGCAGAGATTGATTCACCAGCTAAAAATTCTATGAAATCGGGTGGTCCGTTGCAAGCACATAACACACACGCTCCCCTTTTACCAATTTAATGGATTCCCAATGTCCGGTGAATTGCCCCCATTCCTTCACTGCTGCTCTATTGTTGTTTTTTTTAAAAGCTCTGTTTAAAAAAAATTGCAACCCACATACTATATCAATAAGGAAAATGAGAGCTCACAGAGGGGGTGGTGGGAGGAAATGTGTGTTTGTGCTGAAGACATCGATGGACAACAGTTAAAGGTAAGTGCAACCCTGTTTTCATCGTCCGTCTTCATGTGCAGCCTTACATTGGGAACATTACCGAGCTTCTTACCCTAGGAGGAGCAGTGAGCTTCTCATTGGAACATCGAGTGCAGTATTGCTTTTCCAACCTCTGCATTTCTCCTCTGGAAAATATCCAAGGCATAGTGAAGAACAAACGTATCTGGTGAGGACCACGTGGCCGATTTGCAAATATCTCTAAGCGGGATATGTCTTTGAAAAGCAGAAGACGCTCCCACTGCATGGGTAGCGTGTGCTCTCACATCAATAGGACAGGGAGTCCCCAATAACCTGTAAGCCTGCCAGATGGCTGACAATACCCATCATGACAATGTCCAAAGAGGCGGCCCTTCCCTTATGAGGCCCCCAGTAACACACAAACAACCTCTTAGTCTTCCAGAAGGCCGATAACCATGCAATGTAACATAATAAAGCTCGTTTAACATCTAAAAAATGCTGTCTTTTTTCGACTTCCGAGGAAGGGTTAGGAAATAAAACAAGAGGGGATAATTCCTGACCTAAATGAAAAGTGCTAAAAACCTTTGGTAGGAAATCCAAACATGGGTGTAACACACCTTACCCTCAAAAATTTGCAAGTATGGTGGGTCAACTCTCAATGCTGCCCACTCACTGACCCTTCGTATGGAAGTAACTGCAACCAAAAACCCTACCTTCCTTGACATAAAAGACAGACTGCAAGAAGCTAATGGTTCAAATGGAGATTTCATTAACGCAGTCAACACTAAAGATAAAGACCACTGTTTAACAACAAAAGGTTTAGGAGGGAACTTATGCACTAAACCCTCTAAAAAACGTTTTACAATTTTATGAGAAAATAATGACACACCCTCAAACTCAACATGAAATGTTGACAGGGCAGCGAAACGCACCCTAATAGGTCATTCTGAGCTAGGGATAGTGTGTATTCTAATATAGGAGACAGGAAAGAAGGGTCCCCTGTGCAAGCCCCAGTCATTTCCGACTCTGGGGTGACGTTGCTTTCACAACCTTTTCACGGCAGACTTTTTATGGGGTGGTTTGCCCTTGCCTTCCCCAGTCATTTACACTTCCCCCGCAGCAAGCTGGGTACTCATTTTACTGACCTCGGAAGGATGGAAGGCTGAGTCAACCAGAGCCGGCTACCTGAATCCAGCTTCCGCTGGGATCGAGCTCGGGTCGTGAGAACAGAGCTTAGAACTGCAGTACTGTAGCTTTAACACTGCGCCATGGGGCTCCTATATAGGAGACAATGGGCATGTAAATGCGCAAAGCTCTCTCTCAGAACACCATTGCGTAAATTGTTGCCACTTCCTGCAATACAAAACCCAAGTAGGCGGTTTATGCGCCTCTGTTAGGACTTGCAAAATCTCCTCAGTAAAACAAGAATCTACTGACTTATCAGCCATGCTGTGAGGTGTAGGTCGAACACATTCGGGTAATACTGGTTGCCCTGAACTAACAAATCTGGGGCCTGAGGGAGGTGTATGAAGGAATCCTCAAAAGTCTGATTAGCTTTGGGAACCAGATCTGTCTCGGCCAAAATGGGCAATGAGAATCACCGTAGACAGATCTCTCTTTATTTTTCCCAACACCCTGGGCTGAAAAGGAGGGAATGCATATAGTAAACTGCCTGTCCAAGAGAGCTGGAAGGCATCTCCTAAAGACCTCTGGTCCTTTCCTCTCCACGAGCAGGATTTCCATGCCTTTGTCAAGTGCGCTGTAGCAAAAAGGTCTATCAAAGGGAAGCCCACCGGGCAGATATTGGTAGAATATACTTTGGTTGAAGGGATCATTCGTATGTGTCGATAAAGTGATGACTCAGCATGTCTGCTGAAAGTTGAGCTTCCCTGCTATATTAATAGCTCCAACGGTCGCTTCGGCACGAAGTGCCACCCTCCATAAATTCTGTGCCTCTCTGCACATTGCCAAAAAACCAGTCCCTCCTTGCTTGTTTATATAATACATTGTTGCAAGACTGTCCATCTGTACTAGAACTCTCTTCCTCCATATGATATCTGCAAACATGGTTTGGGCAAGTGTAACTGCTCTTAGTTCCAAATAATTGATGTGATACCTAAGATATAATTGGGGCCACCTATCCTGTACCTGAAACCCGCAACCTATCCTTGAAGCATCTACAGTATGTCACAGAAGTGAGTACACCCCCTCACATTTTGTAAATACTTAAGTATATCTTTTCCTGTGACAACACTGAAGAAATGATACTTGGCTACAATGTAAAGTAGTAAGTCTACAGCTTGTACAACAGTGTAAATGCGCTGTCCCCTCAAAATTACGCAACACACAGACATTAATGTCTAAACTGCTGGCAACAGAAGTGAGTACACCCATAAGTGATAATGTCCAAATGGGGCCAAAGTGTCAATATTTTGTGCGGCCACCATTATTTTCTAGCACTATGCCCAAGAGGGTTAAGGCAGTGCTGGAAAATAATGGTGGCCGCACAAAATATTGACACTTTGGGCCCCATTTGGACATTATCACTTATTGTAGCCAAGTGTCATTTCTTCAGTGTTGTCACATGAAAAAATGTACTTAAATATTTACAAAATGTGAGGGGGTGTACTCACTTCTGTAACATACTGTATAGTAAGAACAGTGTAGGGTGACCATGACCCAAACTTTATATCCTTAAATAGAATCACAGAGTTGGAAGGGACCTCCAGGGTCATCTAGTCCAACCCCCTGCACATTGCAGGAAACTCACATATACCTCCCCCTAAATTCACAGGATTTTCATGTCGTCAGATGGCCATCTAGCCTCTGTTTTAAAACCTCCAAGGAAGGAGAGCCCACCACACCTCCCAAGGAAGCCTATTCCAATGAGGAATCGCTCTAACAGTCAGGAAGTTCTAACTAATGTTGAGCTGGAAACTCTTTTGATTTAATTTCAACTCATTGGTTCTGGTCCTACCTTCTGGGGCCACAGAAAACAATTCCACACCATCCTCTATATGACAAAACTTCAATAAATAAATAAATGGTCATCTTCTAACCACCATGACACTGAGTTAAGCACAGATCTCAGAATAGGAAAACAGTGGTTCTGGGAACGAACTTGTGCATTAAACTATCTTATAAACCTCAGCTGTAACTGTCATCTGTAGCCTAGCATAGGGTACCATTGCAATTGTGGACGCCATTAAACCAAGAGCTCTTTGTATCATGTGGACTGGTTGAAAACGTTTTCTCTGGAAGGAATGAAGCACTGATTTTAACACCAATGCTTTCTCCCTTGGTAAGAAAGCAGTATTATTATGCAAATCTAAGTGAGCTCCAATAAACCTAGCTTCATTTTGGGAGTTAAATGAGACTTTTTAGTATTAATTATTAAACCCAACCTGACACATGTAGACAGCACTAAATCCACTTGTAACAGTAATCTTTCTCGAGAGTCAGAAACTAACAGCCAATCATCAAGATATGAGAAAATAGTACATCCCTGTGTTCTCAAGAATGCCATCACTACAGCAATACATTTAGTGAACACCCAGGGTGCAGTAGCTAACCCAAGGGGTAAAACAGCATACTGGAAGGCCCTTTGACCCTGTTGAAATCTTTAGAAGTGCCTATGGGAATGGTGTATAGCAATATGAAAATATGCATCTTTAAGGTCTAAGACAGGGGTAGGGAACCTCCATCCCAAGGACCAAACTGAGCCATGTGGCAGCCTCCCTGGGGCCTGGCTGGCCAGCAAGGCTCGTGGGGCCAGCTGCACTGTGCAGCAGCCTCCCCAGGGCCAGGCAAGGATCACAGGGCCCAGATGTACTGTGTGGCAGCCTCCCTGGGGCCTGGCCGGCCGGCCAGAATTGCTATAGGGCCTGGAAAAGTTACAGTCACAGTTCAGTTTGCACTTGATTATCCCAGATGGTGTGGCCTAATATGCTAATGAGTGTGTGACCTAATATGCTAATATTAGGGGATGTGGTCTAATATGCTACTGAGTTCCTGCTGGGCTTTTTCTACAAAAAAGCCCTGGATCTATGCATTTGCTTAGGGCGGCAGGCCAGGAGTGTGTGTGTGTGGGCCAGATTAGGCTCCCCCCACATGACTTCGAATACAAAAACAATTATTTGTATTAATTTTACTGGCCTGAATCATTCTCCCTCAGTGGAGCACTGTTTTTTAAGTTGATAATTTTTAATGGCCCGCAAATGATGTTATAAATATCCATATGGTCCTTGGCAGAAAAAAGGTTCCCCACCCCTGGTCTAAGACCACAAACCACACATCCTTTGACAGCAGTTCCAAGACTACAGGCAATGTAACAATCCAAAATCTTTTAACCACCAGGTACCGGTAAGTATTTAATGCATGTAAATCAAGGATAGGCCAATGGCCCCCATCTTTCTTGTCAATTACAAAAAAACCTTGAATAAAAGCCCTCTGCTGCCAAGCCCTCTGGAAATTCCTGAACTGCACCCTTACTTAACAGATCACCTAAGTGTACTGAAAGTTCAGGGAATTGGTTATCAAACATGGTAAAACCCTGCAAAAGTGGTGGACAGGAGGACAGCTCTAACTTATAACCCTTACTAACTACAGATAAGACCCAGGAGCTGGAACAAATTGCTCTCCAAGACTCCTGAAATGTAAAGAAACTATTAACAAAAACTCCCTCCTGTCCCCAAATAGGCTGTGATAGCCAAAGTCTGGGCTGCTGTTGGTGTTGACCCGACTCCTTAGGCTGCTGAGGGGCTCTGGGTTGCGGACCATTCCTCTGCATGTTATAAGCATGGGGCCGAGAGGGGAACTGATGACAAGGATACTGATTAGATTGATGACCGAATGATCATTGAGGTTGGTAATATGCTGCCTTGGAGCATATTAATTAAACAGTTGAGTTGTAAATGAATAAACACTCTGATCTCACTGCTTGCTTACTCTTCTTAATCTCGGAAGAAACTCATCCGTGTTCTGAGCAAAAAGGGAGAAGTGATGGAATGGCAGATCTTCTACCCATGAGCGAGTCTGAAAGGGTAAAGTAGTTGTTCTGAGTCAAGAGTGCCTGCGAAGAAGGATGCCCAAAGCCTCTATCTCAGCAGAGTGCTTTCCTGCACTGATTTGCTGTTTGGAAAGACTAAGAGCCTCAGCAAGAATTACTCTGGCCAGGGATCTAGTCTCATCAGGAAGCATGTCAATATACTTTTGCACCCCTTCCCACAGGAAGAGCTGGTAACCACCTCCCATTATGGTCTCATAATTAGCAACCCTAAAATTAAGTGCTGCTGAAGCATATATTTTTCTACCAATAAAATCTAAACATTGTCCTTCCGTATCAGTCGGGGAGGTGTGATTGCCAGGACAGTGGGATGTCTGCATGCCCTCAATAAGCACCGAAGAGGCAGCAGGGTGTTGCACTCGGTGCTCAGCACCATCAGGCTTAACTCTATAAAGATGCTCTAATTTCCTTGGGGTAGCCTGCATTGAAGCCGGCGTCTTCAAAATCTGCTGTGCGATGACATCTAAGCCTTCCAGTACGGAAAAGCAATTGTAGATGGGGATTCTGCTGACAGACATGATAAAATTTTATCTTTAGGCTTCAAGTCAGAGACTGCCACATTAATTTCTAGTGCATGCGCCATACGCACCATTTGCTCACTGTAGAGTTCAAAGTCTTCACTTGACAAAGACAGGAGCAGTTCTGTAACTGCATCACTTGATAGCTGATCAGAATCAGCCCCACTGGTAACCGTTGAGACTGAATCAAAATCACGGTTCCAGTCTGGTGGACCCGGGTAAGGCGTACAACCTGCAGTATCCTCTGGTTCCAACACAGCTACTGGCACCATGGTGTCGCTGTGCCCATAATGGAACCATTCCTGAGAAGGGCAAGGTGGTGAAAAACCTGCAAGTACTGAAAATGAGCTCTCCTGTGTGGAGACGCATTCCCCAGCACTGCCAAAGTAGTATTCAGGTTATACTCCTGGCCTGATAAGGACTCAGTCAGAAAAATGGGGTGGCGGCATCCACAGGATTATTCCCACCTGCACAGCCACATCCTGAGAGGCAGGCTCACCGGCCCTATGCTTATGTTTAGCCTTAGCCTTCTTTGGTTTTTTGGGCAGAGGCTCTGATTTAGATTGTGATGCAGACAAAAACTCCTTGATTGGGGAGTCTCTCTGTGTCTTATCCGGAGGCAACTAATGCAGCATATTTTGGAGGCTTATGTTGAACCGTGGTTGGAACTGTCGGAACCGAACAAACTGACACCGAGCTTGAGCACAGTGGTTCCACCACCCCAGAAGGCTGAACTGCCTGTGTGGGACACACAGACTCAGGGAGGACTGAAGATAGTGCTCTCTCTCATAATGCTGCTTTGAGACAGGCAGCCCTATCAGTACGGGCCTTCATTGTAAAACCCAGGCAGATCTGACAAGCCGACACATTATGGCTCTCCCCAAGGCATATTAAACACAACTCATGTTCATCAGATTGTGTCATGTTAAGTCTGCATCAGACACACTTCTTGAAGCCATTCTAACTACTTATGAAAACTTGATAACTTCCTAACTTTAACGTAAACACAAGAGCAATTGCAAAGCTAACCAACTCCAATGGCAGCAAAAAAGTAACTGAGGGAATGGGGGCGATCTGCTGGATGTTGGGAATCCGTTAAACTGGTAAAAGGGGAGTGTGCACGTTATGCGCTCAGGGTGGACCATCTGATTTCATAGAATTTTTAGCTGATGAATCAATCTCTGCGGCAAACCTGCCACGAGGCAGTCCCAATGTGCGGCTGCATGTGAAGATGGACGATGAACAACCTACAACCTCTGCTAGATAATGATACCCCTCTCACAGGCAAAGGGAGACAAATCTTTTCTTGCCTACAAACAGTCTCCTAACTTTACACAACTCCAATTCCAGTTCCAAAAACCTTTATTGGAATAAGCACAACTACTCATTTGCAGCAATAATCTATCAAACATGGATAATAGGCTGTAGAACCAGGACCTGCAACAAACCAAGGTGCCAACTCTGTCCCCTTATCCACTCTGACAACACAATAACCCGACCTAACAACACCAAGCCATACCATTTCAGGTTCAATCACTTCTTCATCTTCCAGAGTATATATGCTACCAAATGGTAACAATGCCCTTCCATTCTTTACATCAGACAGTCAGTCCCTACACAAAAGAATAAATGGAAGTAAATCTGACATTTAAAACCACAGTGCTTAAAAAAATATGAAGAGGGCATCGTCAACATCATCATCATCATCCACAACACTTAAAAAATAGCAGGAGAACATCATCATCATTAATTTTTTACCCTGCCCTTTCCCACAAGTGGATTCATGGTGACTTAACATAAAACCCAACAATAAAAACTAAAACAATAGCTGGCACAATAAACAATAACAAAGACCCATGCCTTTGTCAGACAAAGATAACTACCGACCCATCAGCTTGACATCTATACCTGGAAGAGTTTTAGAACAAATCATCAGTCAATCAGTCCTGGAACATTCAGGAAGAACAGCTGTAATCACTAAGAGCCAGAATGGGTTTCTCAAGAACAAATTATGTCAGACTAACATTCTCTCTTTAAAAAAAAAGAGTTACTACCATGCTGGATCAGGGAAATGTAGACATAGTTTATCTTGATTTCAGTAAGGCTGAAATCAAGATAAGGTTCCACCAGGCTTCATTTTGGGCAGGAGCTCACAGGTGCGGAGTTTCGGAACCTTTAGATTTGATTGTGTTCTTCCTTTCTAAAAATGCCCCCTCCCTCCATACTTGCTTCTGGTCTCCATTGTTCAAACCCCCTGTGAAAATTTTGCTGAATTCTAAGATGTGACAAACTTTCTAATAAAATGGGGAAATAACCAAAACATATAAAGCAGAAAGATAGAAATTTTCATCATGCCACTGTGACCACATAGGAGAAAGTAATTTAAAAAATATGGTGGGAGCACTGTTCCCTCTAAGCTGTGTGAGATAGCTCACAGTTTTTTAGCCTCCAGCTCACACATTTTTGTCTTAGCTCAGGAAGGATGGCCCCAGAGCAAATTAATTTATGCAGTAGCCAGATCACTTGCTCACAAACTTTAATGCCAGAAACTCACAAAGTAGAATTTTTGCTCACAAGACTCCACAGCTTAGAGGGAGTATTGGATGGGAGTAAGGTTTTATCATGACAATTATAATTCAGGAAGCATTTTAAGGTAGTTGCTGAGCTATAATTTAGCACACCTTTTGGTGATGTCAGGGACGTGTGGCTTATGCAAATGAGCTCCGGCACCTCTTTTTCTATGAGATGACCCCTGGGTTTCACATACTGTTCTTGTTGATAACTTGGTAAGATGCAGTTTGGATACTGTAATTGTTAGGTGGTTGACAGATCACACACAAAGAGTGCTTGTGAATGGTTCTTGGAGAAAAGTGACAAGTAGAGAGCTTCAAAGATCTGTTCTGGGACCTGTTTTGTTCAACATCTTCATAAAATGGGGCCTCAAGAGAAACTAATTGCAATGTTATATTCATATTTACTGCAGATGAAAATGCAAGATGAGACCGTAAAAGAATGTATGATACAATGGGCCAAGAAGATAGGTCATAATATTACTTTAGATGAGTGTGAGACATTATGGAAATTTAACATTAAAATAACTAAGGCAACAGCCTTTAAAGAAAATGTGTATAAAATGTTTTATAGATAGTATGTAATTCCTCAAAAGGTATCAAAAATGTATGTCAAAGAAGTGTTGGAAGTGTTTGACTCATGTGGGATCATTTTTTCATATGTGGTGGACCTGTAAGGTAGCGAAAAGCTATTGGAAGATGGTGCATGAACTATTACAAAAAATACTGAAAATACAGCTCCAATTTAAACCAGAACTATTTTTATTGAATATATACTCCAGTGAATATACAAGAGACAAAACAGTTAATGGCATATTTCAATACAGCAGCCAGAATATTGTTTGCACAGAAATGGAAACTTCAACAAGTGCCCACAAAGCAAGAACTGATTGGGAAAATATTGGACACAGCTGAGATGGACTACTTATCCTTATTACTAGGAGGCAAATCTAAGGAAGAAGCAAGAAAATATTAGGAGCCATTATATGTTTGGTTGGACACTTCAAGCTGATTTTCTGATTAAGACTAACTGATGTGAAGCGCAACTATTTACTAGTGTATATAGACTGAGTATATGATCCAATTTAGATAACTTTAAGCGAGAACTTACCTTTATACAATAATAATCATTGAGATTTTATTTTAAATACATGGAAATATCTTATGGCCTTTTTATGGTGAATGATATATTGACATGCAGTATATACTACTTTTCTGTTTGTTTACTTATTGTTTCTTGTCTGTATCCATCCCTTCCCCCTTATTCTTGTTCTTATGGAAATTCAATAAAACTTTTAAACTGAAACATAAATGATTTGGATGAAGGAAGAGAGGGAATGCTTATAAAATCTGCAGATGATATTAAATTGGGAGGGATCGCAAATACAGTAGAAGACATAGAAAGGATACAGGATAATACTGACAGGCTGGAAAAGCAGGCTAAAACAAATAAAATGAATTTTAGTGGTGATAAATGAAATGTTCTGCATTTAGGTAAGAAATATCAAATGCATCATTATAGGATGGGGGAGACTTATCTTGGCAGTAGTATGCACAAAAAGGATCTAGGGGTTTTAGGGGGCCATAGGAGTGGACAACATGAGTTTGCAGTATGATGCCGCAGCCAAAAAGGCAAATGTGATTTTGGGCTGTATCAACATTGGTGTTCGGATCACATGAAGTGATGGTATCACTTTACTCTGCTCTGATTAGACCTCACCTAGTGTATTGTATCAGTTTTGGGAGCCATGGTTTCTGGCTAAACATTAGGAAGAACTTCCTGACAGAGCAGTTCCTCAGTGGAACAGGCTTCCTCGGGAGGCAGTGGGCTCTCCTTCCTTGGAGGTTTTTAAACAGAGGCTAGATGGCCATCCGACAGCAATGCTCATTCTGTGAATTGGGCAGATCATGAGAAGGAGGGCAGGAAGGGTTGCATCAGTGCTTGGTTCTGTGGGCCTTTCTTACACACCCAGGGAAAAGCGGATTGATACTTTGGGGTCAGTCAGCAATTTTTCTCCAGGCCAGTTTGGCCAGGGATCCCGGAGGCTTTTTTTTTGCCATCTTCCAGACACAGAACAGGGGTCACTTGGGGTGTGTGTTGGGAAGTTATTTGTGCAGTTCCTGATTTGTGCAGGTGGTTGGACTAGATGACCCTGGAGTTCCCTTCCAACTGTATGATTCTATGATAAGTCCTCAGGAAAATCCTGTATCCCGATAGTATCTAGAACAGCAGGACACGGGAAAGGAGCCATAAACATGGCAGGCCAGAATGTTTGAACCACAGCCAAAAGGTCACTCCATTGCTGACCTATAGTGGCAGTCTTCAACCAGAAAACTTGAGAAATGGCAATGCAATATTGCTGAACTTGAGTTAATTTAAACTCTAACGGGACTGCAGAAGACAGCCCAAAGATCAGCTGAGCAGCAGGGAAGTACTCCCTGCCGTTTTCAGTTTTTGTGGGGAACAGAAAGCGAGGGTTTACAGGGACTCCCCCTTTAAATTCCTGCATTCTGCTCTATCCATGAAGCACCACAAACGGCTTTAAAAGTTCATGATGGTAGGCCCATCACAAACTTCGGTTCATGAACCACGAACAGGACAAATTTGCAACAAATTGTGCTTCATGGTTCAGTTCATGCCCATCTCTGTGGTTCACGTCTAACACTTCTAATCTAAGCTGAGTGAGTGTGAGCTAGCTCAGAGTTTTTTAGCCTCTGGCTCACACATCTTTGTCTTACCTCAGGAAAAATGGCCCCAGAACAAATTAATTTATACAGTAGCTCACAACTTTAATGGCAGTAACTCACAAAGTCACAAGACTCCACAGCTTAGAGAGTGTATTGCTCCTAATCACTATATCACTTTGACTCTATAAATTCTCTGTGGAAAACTAGACAAATTCCACCACTAGCACAAAACCATTATTTGCACAAGCGCTATATATTATATCAACTTTCAAGATGACCAAGGCTGTAATAGCTTGTATGGCAGATAAGTTGAATTGTAAGGCTTGAAAATATACAATTAACTTACAGGAACCTGCCCCATACATGGTTCAAGAACTGTTGTCCAAATTTTGTTTTGACTCATCAGCACTTCTCATTTTAAGAATTCACAGAACCAGCAGGATAAGTTCAGACTGCTGCTTGGCTCCATTTAAGACACATACTTGTAGCCTCATAACTTCAGCCTTCAGGGTTTGAAACCCTGTCAAACTAGATTACATCTGTTTCCAAAAGCTTGAGACATCTTGCTATCAATTGAAACTGTCTGAAAGATCTTTTTCCAACCCTGGTCTTCATAGGAATGATGTTTACCAAGATACTATGCTTACAAGATTCTAAAAGAGGGAGCTACAAACTACTTCATTTGGTTAAGACAAATCAAAGATTAAAAAGACTCAGTCCCCCTCTCACTTTGTGTTTGCTACATGGCAGCTACTGAAAAGCTATATGAAGTAATGTGAAAATGCCTAGCCCATATTGGAAAAGTTCACATGGTTACATCAAGACAACAAAGACATGTGAAGGAGACAAAGAATCATGTCCTCCGTGTGACATGGGGATTTCCACTACCCAAGCAATGTGGGCTAGCCCTTTTTTCTTTGCCCCCCTTTCTTTGCTAGCCTCTCTTGTTGCTCTGACTTTATCATTCCTTTATTACTTCCCTCCCCTCTACCTCTCAACTCTTCTCTTTGTTCCTTCTCTTAATCACTTGTCTAGTCTTCTTTCCCCTTGGCCATCCACCCCACCTCCTGGGATGATATATGGGGTTGCTATATGTTAAAAGGTGGCCATTTTATTAGTCACCTCTATAAAATGACCACCCTGTTGTTGCATTGGTTTACCAAAATTCCCCCGCAGAAATGGCATGTTAGGGACACTTAAAGATTTAAACAGTGTTTAGGTTTATTTGAATCAATATTTAGGGGAGGAATCAATATTTATACAGTGTATGGGATTTGGAGCTGGTAGACAGAAAGTTACATATAATCGCAGAACTGCATCTTATGTTGCTGACTAAAGAAGAGACTTTTTAGACTTAGGGCTATTTGGCTTTCACTAAAGGTATAACTAATGTTCTAGATTTCCTTCTGAACTTCACACTGGTTAATCACATGGGCCATTTTCGCACTCACGTTTTACTGGCGCCACGACCCTCCTGACGCCGGCGAATCTGCATGGATTTCGCACCAGAAGCGCCGGCGCACCCAGAAGCGCCGGCTACTTCCGTCGCTAAGCCAGCGCAAACGGAAATCGCAAAGATGCAGGAAAACGTTTGTGCTGGCTTAGCGACGGAAGTAGCCGGCGCTTCTGGGTGCGCCGGCGCTTCTGGTGCGAAATCCATGCAGATTCGCCGGCGTCAGGAGGGTCGTGGCGCCAGTAAAACGTGAGTGCGAAAACACCCATGGTCTTGAGAATGCATTCAGCTTTATCCCTCTGTTTAAGACTAGGGTTTTTCATGTAGACCCTTTTCTCTGGCAAGATTATTATTATCTTCTCTTTAGGTTCAATAATCTAGGCTTTTGGTGTGTTTCAGGCCTTTCAATACTTCAAAGCAGTTGCCAAATTTTCATCTTCCAGACTGACCGTCTTTTCCAACTAGATGTTAAGTGTAAAACTGAAAAACTACTTTCCCTCTCAAGTTGTCTTTGTTTGTTTCACATAGAGAGACTGGAATGATCTCCTCCAGAGTGCATTCTTTTCCCAAAGCCACACCAAACTGGCTCTGAAACAGACTCTGCTTTTTAGACACTTCTCACACTAGAGAGTCTCTCTAAAGCCACTACTTACTTCTCCAACTGCCTGTCATACTCTTCTCGACAGTTAGATGCAGTTCACCAATCAGAGCGAGTTCCATGGGCTGTCAATCAGGTCACCTAACTCCTTCTCTTCCAAGCAGCACTTCCCTTAAATATGCCTCTGCTTGCTGTCTGTCACACTATATAGCTCGAAATACCACTTAAGTTCTTTGTGAAAGAGCCAACATCTCAGAAACACAGGGTTTAATTCCCCCCCCCCCCAGTTTATTAAACTTTATTAAACCTATGCTTTAGCCCCGGGTGCCCACTCCCACCTCAGGATTTTCCAGTCATCCTGGGGAAAGGCTATACCTGACTGTTAGACACTGTCTGAGAATGCTGGCATTTTTATGATGTTTTAAATACAAGATTTTAATTGTAAACCTGAAGTCCCCTTAGGAACTTAATATGTATGCAGAACATACATCTCACTCTATATAATAGGCAAGCTATGTTGCAGACAACTCACCTCGCCTTCCATTGGCTGAGACATGTGTCACTCAATCTCAACAGAGAGCAACCCCACCCTCAATTCCCAGGACAAATGAGGATTGGGCCAGTGGGAAAACCAACTTCGCATCTTATTGGTCCATCCCATTGGGTCCACCATTCTGACTGCACTCACTTTTCCCTCAGTGGTTGTTTGTTAGGCAACCATAGTATTTCAAGCTTGGTTCTCTCAGTAAAAGTCAGTGTGAGCAGGTCCTTTCCAGGCCTATTTTGGTCTGAGGGACAACTGATTGGGGCCAGTCCTGACTAGGGTTGCTAGCCCCAAGTTGGTGGAAAATTCTTGGAAATTTTGTGGTGGAGTCTATGGAAGCCAGGGTTTGAGGAAGGGAGGGGCTTCAGCGGAATATAATTCCATGGAATTATATACAGCAGTCCACCCTCCAAAGCAGTTATTTCCTCTATAGGGGCGTGAGATCTGTTGTCTAAAGTTCAGTTCTGATAATCAGGAAATCTTCAGGCTCCACTTGAAGGCTGGCTACTCTAAGCCTGGCAGCACTCTCTGGGTGACTTGATGTCACCTGACTGGCATGACTTAACTAGGCCAGGCTGCTTGCTACTGTTCAGCAGCAGCCCCCCTATGGCAGCCAGTGTGGCACAGCAGTTAGTGATTCAGTGCATGGTCTGTCAGATCCAGGTTCTTGCTATGGAAGCTGACTGGGGAATTTCAGACCAGTCACAGACTTTCAGCCTAACCTACCTCACAGGGTTGTTGCGCAGATCAAAAGGGGGAGCGGACAATGATGTAAGCTGCTTTGGTCCCCACTGTGGAAAAAGACTGTACTTTTCCTAGACAGAGTTTGCAGGGAGGGGGAGGAGATAAAAATCTGAAGTCAGGGGTAGACAAAGGCCAAGTTACAGAAAGGGTGTGTTCTCTCTGGAGAGGCTGCAGACAGAGGACCCTTATCTCTGGAAAAACTACAGTAGAAGGGTGCCCTCAGTCAAGGGTGAGTGAGTCTATTGGGATTAGAATAAGGGAATGTCTAATCAGATGTGTTAGGCCTTCTATTTCTTACTAGGAATAAGACCCATTGTGAGGGAAAATACAACAGGCTCTAGAAAGGGGGTCTGGGTGAGTGCCCCCCACCCTTACTGTCTTCCCACCCACCCCCAAGTGAAGACATTCATCCCTCCCACCTTAAGGGAAACTGATTGCTGCCATCTAGAGCAGTTGTAATTCTGAGTGATCTCCAGCCCTCACCTGGAGATCGGCAACAATGGTTCCCAGGAGGAAATGGCTGGTTTGGAGAGTGGAGTTTATAGCATTGCACCTGGCTGAGGTCCCACACCTCCTCAAACCCCACCCTCAAATCTCCAGGAATTTCCTAACTTGGAGTTGGCAACCCTATGTCCTAATTGGCTCCCAATTAGTTTCTGTTCCCAATTCAAAGTGTTGGTACTTACCTTTAAAGCCTAAACTCTGTGGGACCCTCAAACATTCAGGACCACCTCTCCTGGCATGATCCTCCCCATCTTCTTCTCCGCATTTATTGAAAATCGCTGGTCCATGAGTTGTCTTCCTTGTGTCAACAAAGGGAGTCTTCTCAGTAGTGGCCCCATCCTGCAAAACTAGCTGCCTAAAGAGCTCTGTGCCTTGTGAGACCACCATAGGTTCCACAGAGGATGAACAGCTGCCCTTTTGCGGACAGCCTTAGGGTGGTTGTGGTCCACTAAGGAGCTGGTATGCTTCAATGTGCCTTCAACATCTACACATCCTATCTTGCTTGATAGTTGATAGATTTTAATGGGGATAGATTTTTAATCATTTAATGGAGATAAATCCTTAATTGCTTTATATTTTAAAAGTTTATTTATTGTATGTCTTACAGCGCAATCCTAAGGTGGGGGGAGTGCTTTGGGAGCAAACTAACCGCTACGTCGTCGAAAGTGTGAGTTGTGCCATTCTAACTCCCTCCCCACCAGTGCAAACGGGACTCGTGCCCATCGTCTGGCGCCTCAGCGTACGCTCATCCATGGCTACCGCCGGAGTGGCGTCCTGCCCTGCCTACGGCGCAGCTGGGGCAGAGGAAGCCACGCTGGTGCAGGAGGGGACAGACCCAGGGGCGTGGCCTGTGTTAGTCAGCTCCTAAAGACCTTCCAGCCTGGGAACGCCCCCCCGCAAGAGGTACAAAGTTCTGACCACGAAAATGTTGCCATATTCCATAGACACGTTGCAACAGAAAACAATGACCGCCACCGCTGCCACACAAGCTTGCAAACTCCTTAGGAAGTTTTGTAATTGCCCCACCAATCCCCTCATGCCCCGGGCTGAGCGAGCCCCCTCCCCAACACCCAATCACTGCTCCCCGTCTCCTAGAAAAGCTTCCATCCCAGCCTCAGAAAAGTCTTTAGGTAGGGTAGGGCCCATGGCACGGGACTCTGCCAGGGAGCTCCCTGCCACGTGGACTTAGTGTGAAGGCACAAGCTCTTTGGTGGAGGGAGCTACACAGAGAAGGCATGTAGGCAGTACAGTGTGAGCTATTTGACTTGCGGGGAGGAGAGCAAAGTCTCTGCTCCATGGCTAACCACTCCTGTTTCCAAGCCTCAACAAGTATTTGCCCTCCAGAGTGTTTGCACATGGATGGGTAAGTGCAACTGCACACCCACGTGCTGACCCCCTCCCCTTGTGGCTGGACAAATTGCCAGCATCTCTGGCACTTACGCGCTTGGGCATGTTGTGGTCGCCCCAGCCCATGCTTGCTGCTGGAGAGCACACCTGGTCTGCCCTTTACCTCATTCCCACCCCTGGTAGGGGGGGGGGGGTCCGGCAGCTGCTCCATTGCCTGTGGGGAGGCAGGTCAGCGACTGTCCCTTTAAGAGAATCCCTGGCTTTGACACAGCCCCATGCTGCAGCTGCCGTGGCTGTTGAATTAGAAGAGAGCCAGGAACGCTTTAACCCAGAACAGGTGGGTGTGCGTTGGCTGGTTTCATCATGTGCTGCAAGGTTTGTGTCCCCCCCCCCCTCAGCCACCTCTGCTGCCCCTCTCAGGATGGGACCTCCCCAACTGCAAGTGGCATGGCACCACTTCCTGAGTGCAATGGATCTCTTTTTCTGTTTTGCAGGTGTGAAATCAAGAGAGGTTTCCCTGTGTGGCACTTCAAACCCACCCCCTTCCACTCAGCTGTTCCTTCCTTCCCCTCCGATTGGAGCCTGCCCTGCAAGACTTTCCAGCTTCCACCTGGGATGCTATTCTGCTTGGATGCAGCACAATAAAGGCTTAGATGTGCAACTGTGTTGTCTCTCCTGCTGGGCTTCTGCTTCACTCCTCTCTGCCCTCCCTCTGCCACTCTGCCAGTGGAGGGCGGGCTCGCTTCTTTCATGAGGAGGGGGAGGGGGAAAACTTGAGCCATCCTGCTGCCATGGGGCTGGACAGGGGAAGGGGTATTTGCCCCACGCATCCCATGGGAGAGAGGGTGGCCTTGCACCGGGTGCCGCACCTCAGCCTGGCTGACCCAACAGCCTGCACAACCCCACAGGGCTGTTGTGCTCATCGCATGACCTGGGGGGGCCCTAATGGAGGGAATGCATGGCCGATATCTCACACTCTGAGGTCTGCGGCCCCCCAGGGGAGGAGTTCCTTGTACACAGCAGGGGGTGTCACAGCGGGTCTCTGAGTCCGTGGGGGGGGGGGGGGTTGTCTGCTGGACTTGGTGGCATGCTGGGACACAGTCTTCTCGTTCCCATACTAAAATTCTGGCTGCTGTCTTTGGCAGTGGACTGCTGCAGTTTGTGCTTCCTTTTTGTCTGTGGCTAGGCAGAGGGCGCATGCCTTTGCCCGTCTACCTGCCACTGGCACGAGTCTCTGACAGTGGTGGCCACAAGGGGTTGACAACCTTTCAGGCATAGGCTTTCTACCCCCCCTCCCAGTCATGTGCAACGGACTGGCCAATCCTGTGGTCCTGTGCAACCCCATCCCTCCCCCCACCCCCGCCTCAGCGGCGAGTCAATAGTGCATGCACAGGCGGAAATACCATGGCAACGGCTTCTCTCTTGTGCTCTGTCCTCCTCCCCGCCTGGCGTAACTTCTCCCCTTTGGAAGCCGTCTATATTAGTTCCACACTCGGGTGGAGCTACGCCACAGATCTCAGGACTGGGCTGCCCTTGTATCTCTTGTATCCCCAGTCCCATAAATAAAAATAAAATAAACCATCAAAGCTATAGATACACAGAATTTTACAATTAAACACCAATACTGCAATACATTATTTTTTTTCAGTAGTAACAGGTCTGAATGGTTTAATGCTTTGTAAGATTTCGTAATAATTAGGACCATCTAGAAATTCTACTTCAAAACCCAGTCAGTATTATTGTTCCTACTCTCCCATTAAATAAAAATAGTTTGCAACAAACATAGTCACGTATAAAAATAAAAGTATTTTTAGAATTTATTTTGGACACACTACTGCAGCTTTAGAACATTATATAGCTACAGTGACAATGGTAATCTCTAGGAAGGGAAGAAAAATTAAAAAGCAAACCTAGCAACAGCCATCCGTGAACAGGAAACTAAAACTTTTCGTAAAAAAAGCAAATGTTTCTAAGGGCCCACACATACAATTAAACAGCTGTGAAAAATACAATACAGGCAAGAATAGTGCTATTTCAAAACTGTATATAATGAACGTGTATTTACCTGACTCAGCACTTAAAACTCAGATACAAAAGTTAGAATAAGATGCTCTCATTCTAAGGCAAATGAGGGTCTTACAGTCAATTCATTTCCCATTATTCTATAGCAAATTTTTGAAGATGCTGATCACATATACAATCCCACCAGACACAATCAAAATTCACATACACTGTAAAGTACCACAAAGTACCTGCGTTCATTCTGCAAGTCACTGGCTGGGCAGAGAATAAGCCTTCAAGGCTTGCTTGTCAATAAGATGAAGAAGATATTGGATTTATATCCCGCCCTCCACTCTGAAGAGTCTCAGAGCGGCTCACAATCTCCTTTCCCTTCCTCCCCCACAACAGACACCCTGTGAGGTAGATGAAGATATTGGATTTATATCCCACCCTCCTCTCCGAAGAGTCTCAGAGCGGCTCACAATCTCCTTTCCCTTCCTCCCCCACAACAGACACCCTGTGATTTAGATGAAGATATTGGATTTATATCTCGCCCTCCACTCCGAAGAGTCTCAGAGCGGCTCACAATCTCCTTTACCTTCCTCCCCCACAACAGACACCCTGTGAGGCAGATGAAGATACTGGATTTATATCTCGCCCTCCACTCTGAAGAGTCTCAGAGCGGCTCACAATCTCCTTTCCCTTCCTCCCCCACAACAGACACCCTGTGAGGTAGATGAAGATACTGGATTTATATCCCGCCCTCCACTCCGGAGAGTCTCAGAGCGGCTCACAATCTCCTTTACCTTCCTCCCCCACAACAGACACCCTGTGAGGTGGGTGGGGCTGAGAGGGCTCTCACAGCAGCTGCCCTTTCAAGGACAACCTCTGCCAGAGCTAGGGCTGACCAAGGCCATGCTAGCAGGTGCAAGTGGAGGAGTGGGGAATCAAACCCGGTTCTCCCAGATAAGAGTCCACACACTTAACCACTACACCAAACAAAACAATTCAATGAAGTGGCGATAAAATTACATGCACAGCTATTGTTAAGTGATTTTGTAGGAACTAGTGGGGTGAAGAGGGAGAATCACACACACAAAACTAGGTATTTCTGCCCTTTCCAAATCTCTCTCCTTCACACACAGATGATCTAAAAGGTTATATTAAGTGGAAATTTAACATATTGGTTAAGCATATTTTTAATGAAAGTATTCCAAACCTAAGAAATAACATGTAATGCCTATGGAATAAAGAAATTATAGATGCTATCATTCTTGAGACTTGAAAAGATGTAGCACATGATAAAGTAAAGAAGTGAAACATCAGCAGGCTTTATCTGGGTGGGCAACTGTGTTGGTCTGAAGCAACAGAACAAAATTCAAGACCAACGAAGTTTCAATCAAGGTGAGCTTTCATGTGCAAGCACACTTTGTCAGACAATGAGATAGGATTAGAAATATATGTATAAAGAGTGGGAAGTAAATTACCATGCAAAAAAACCCCCAACAGGTTTGGTCATACAGTGCTTCGAAAGCAGGAAGGAATATGAATTATGCTCAGCACGTGCTCCAGTAATTAAAAGTCTTGTTCCCTTTGAGAAAGATGGCCAAGTCATACTCATGTGTAAGGAAGGAGCTTAAGAATTAACCTCAGGGCCTAAAATTTGGCACACGGGTAGTGAGCTATGCCGGCACTAAAAAGCGTCACCTCAAACAACAGATGAAGTTCATCACGATCATGCGGCGAGGGATTGTGAGGCGCCTCTCCAAATGAGAGGAAAACCGGGATGCCACTCCAGTCCCACGCACAGAATCAAATCCGATTTCTAATCCTTACTTCTCTTCTCGGTTTCTCTAAGAAACTGTAACCAGGAGAAAAGTCAGCAAGCCAGAATCGCCCCAGCTGCAAAGGTCGGCGCCAGCACGTCCATCGCCACCTGCACAGCCCTGAAGAGCGACCTGATGCTCGCGGGGACAGAGCAAGACGGGCAGCGCCAGAGCCCAGTGGCGGGAGAGCCCAGCAGCGCCCTCGCGGCATGCCCGGCCGCAGTAGCCCTGGCCTCCCGCTGCTGCTCTGGAAGGACCCGGGTCTAGGCGTCGCGCGCCTTGAGCAAAACAGGCAGGCGAGAACCCACAGAAGCCCGAGAAGGAGAGGAGCCGCCGCCCCCCGCCCTCCCTCCCCCGCATCCTCCCCGCCGCCCGGGCATCCCTCCCCCCCCCCCCCCGAGGCTCACAGCTGCGGCTCTTACCGGCCGTCGGGAGCGGGCGCTGGACCAAGGCCGGGCGTCGTGAGGGGCAGCTGCTGGCGGGCGGCCGGGCGCGCGCAAAGCGCGCATTTGAGGCAGCAGCAACAGCGCGCCGCCGAGGAAGGGCGGAGTGGCGCTCATGGCCCCGCCTCTTCTCCCTGGGGGCGGCGCGCGGCGGCCAAAAAACCAGGAGAACTGGGGAGCCTTTGACGTCACGGGCCTTTGGATTGGACGGCAGCGCCAAGGGGAGGCGGGGATGAAGAAGGGAGTCGAAAGGGGATTGGCTGTCGTCAGCTCCCGGCAGGAGAGTGATGGGCGTCTCTTCCCATCAATGAGGGAAGCGAAAGAAGGGCCTTAGGAAGAAGTACCGTTCCCCCGGCGAGCGAGCTCTTTCGGGCGAGGTGGTCTCTCGGCTACGGCGGCAGGAGGCGGGCGTAGTGCTGCAAAGCCCAATGGAAGATGAGTAGTGGCGTGACGGGCAGCCGTCGTCGTCGAAGGGGTGACGTTGGTCCTTGCTGGTGGGGCGCGGGCTCTGCCTCTTCTCCTGCGGCGCCGGGCGTGCGGAGGGGCCTTCCTGGGGCAGCCGCGGCTGCGAGGGCCGGCCGGTGGTAGGTGGGCAAGGCGGGGGACTGATGCCCTCTGGGGGTCAGGAGGCGACGCCCGCTTCAGTGCAGGGCGGGGTGGGCAGTCGGGGACAGGCCCTCCGGCTTCTCAGGGGACGGGGTCGCCAAGGGGTCGAGTCCCCTACGTGGGAAGGAAGAAGTGATTTCACGCAAAAGAGTCCAGGCAGCCCGCCCGCCCTCGTGGAGGGGCTCTTCAAGAGAGCCCAGTTGTGCAGCTCTTCCCATTGCGCAGGGCCCACATTTGGTCCTCAGGAAGGCAGCGTCGCATTTGGTGCAGGTCCGTCTTGCACTCAGAAGGTCCTAAATTCAAACAAAAGAAAAGTTACAAGCACCAGGGAGTGGGTGTGGAAGACCTCAGCCCTGGAGACCACTGGCCTTGATTGGGGAATTCCTGGAGGTTTAGGGGCGGAGCCTGAGAGACTTCATTGGAGTCCCCCCTTCAAAGCAGCCTTTTTCTCCAGGGGAACTGATCTGGAGTCCGGCAACTGTGACCTTGATAGAGCAGTGGGCTGTTCTTCCTCAGGTCCCCCCCCCCCAAAAAAAACACCTTTTGTCACATTGTATTACTTGCCAGGTAGCAGGTACATGGCAAATTTCATACTCTTGGAGCAAGCTTTCTTGAGTTTTTAGTAAACAGAATATTAGAGTTGCATCATGGAAAGAGTCTAGAAAACATACCTAGAAAATGGTCCTGTGTTACTCCTCTGCCCTTCTCTGATTACTGGAGGGTTTTTTCAGGAAGCTTTCTCTATGAAGATCAATGTACCTGCAAGAGATCATCCATCAGTGGGCATGTTTGCAGAAAAACTTTGTTCTTGAGGTTTTGATTGCTGATTATTACATCAGGCCCAACATGCTGTCTCTCTATTAATCTGAAGGAGGGAGAATTACACCCACTTGGTCCAAGTGAAAATTCTCCCTTCCCCAAAGAAAGTTTTGTTCGTTTCTAAGATACTGAAACTCATGGAGATATGCAGGCTGTGTTGGTGGGGAAAATGGAATAATTTAAAAAGCAAGGTGGTGTTTTTCTCCCCCTGATGTTTTTTTTTTTTGGGGGGGGGGGTATTTTTCTCAGCAAAATTTAGAGGAGCATGTGAGGGGAAAGCCTGAGAGATTTTCTCATTTTAGAATGAGAAAATTCCTACTTACAACTTCAATATACAGCATGAAAAGGTTTTTCCAATGAAAAATTTGGGACAGCATTTGGGGAAAAAACTTTAATACTTTTTTAGTTAATACAACATTTTCAAGACTTATTTCTGTTTAAATACAAATAATGTTTTGAATCACCTTCCAAACACTTTATTTTCTACAGGAGACCTGATCTCTGTAGTCTGGAGATGAACTGTAATTCTGGAGGTTGGCATCCTGTTATAGTACCATAGGGTGCAGCAGTTTGCAACCCTTAATTATTGTGTAGGCTTGTATTATTTCTTTATAAAAAAGGAATATATTTATACTTTCAAATTCTATAAATATGCAAAATAATGCAATGTTATATGCTGAGTAAGTTATAAATGGTGCATTTTAAATTAAATCGGTAAAAGAAGTTTAGGTTTGGTAGGAAAACAAGTACTACATGTATCTGAATTTTCCTCACAATTTCAGGTTTTTCCCCCATGGCTTCAAAATGACTCAAGTTCTAAGTGTATTCTTCTACTAGAAATTGGCCATTTACCTCTTCTTCCTACCAGTGCTTCTTGATCTACCTGTTCTTTCACCACAGTCTAATTTATTCACTGGCAGTTTATCTCATCTTATTACTTATTATGCATCTTCCTACATTGGTAGCAAAGGCTGGTAGTCCACATACAAATGGCATTTGTAAACCCTGATCAATCACTGTGATATGTGTGCAGTCTTAAAGCAATTAGGAGTTCATTATCTCTGAGGTGAGCAATGCTTTCAAAAATTCTCTCCAGTCACTGATGTAGAAAAGACAGGATATTATAGTGGGATAAGAGCTCACATGATAGAAGGCAGGTGTCCATAATTCATGTCAATGCCTTGACTACCTTGTATATGCTTATTGTTTCAAATGTCAAATCTCTCAAGTGGAAGATTATTATGTAAGTGATTTTAACCAGAGTGAATTTTGTGGTTTACAGCACATGGATGCTTTGGGATTGCCTTTCATTTATGCAGAACTTTTCTTTATTTGAAGCAAGCAGGATAGCCTTTTAGATATTAGGTGCCTGCGAGAGCACTTCAGCTTGCCAGTTATTTTTATCAAAATATAAATCTGGTGGAAAGAGGACAGAATAGGAAAACTGTTGAATATTAAAAGCAACATGAGAGATATATTGTACCACTTGTTAATTTGGATATGATCTTGCAAACTGGCAAGAGACAATTTGCTGTAGTTGTTAAGTGTTTGGACTCTTATCTGAGAGAACCGGGTTTGATTCCCCACTCCTCCACTTGCAGCTGCTAAATGGCCTTGGGTCAGCCATAGCTCTCACAGGAGTTGTCCTTGAAAGGGCAGCTTCTGGGAGAGCGCTCTCAGCCCCACCTACCTCACACAGGGTGTCGGTTGTTTGGGTGGGGGGCGGAAGTAAGGGAGATTGTGACAGCTCTGAGACGCTGAGATTCAGCGTCTAGGGCAGGATATGAATCCAATATCATCTTCTTCAAAATGATTTCTCTAATTCTAGTGGGTACAAATATTAAAATTGAGAAGGATACAATATTGGTAGGCTGCAATTTTAAAGCTATTCATCTTTTGAGCAACAAGACCAAGATCAGTCTATCAGTCTGAAGTTGTTCATCCTAAATGTATAGCATCAATGACTGTCAAATGTTCATATATGAACCTCAAAACTATAAGGGGAAAAAATAACCATTGATAATAACTTGGGCTGTGGCTTTCTTCCGATCCTTTAAGTATACGTATGTCCAATGAAATGTTTTTGAAAACATACAGACAATAAGAAGGAAGTGCTCCACATGAGCCCCCCAGCCCCAGGAAAGTGAAAAAAACACTCCATGCCTTCTGAGCACAAGCATCAATTGTGGTTGGTTACACCATTTATGTTTTCCAGTCCTCAGATTCATCCATTCTGGGACTACATGCTCTGGTAGAGAGATCTCCCATCCATCCTACAGGTGGGTCAAAATTGCCAAGAGGCTGGGAGAACTATCAGATTGTGCATCTCCAGCTGCTTGGTGGCCTAATTTGGATTGGGGAGGGGTGAGGTAATCCTTCTGCAAATGCATTGTTTTGCCTTTTGAAACTGTGACTCTTTCCTTGAATTGCTGGTAGCTATGGCATAAGATAAATTATGTTCATTTTCCCCAAGGCTAACATCAGTGATTCAGTTAGGCAAACCATGCAGTGGTGGAAATATTAACTCCACCCATCCCTTCCTACACAGCTTCAGTCTGAAGCAGCTTGAAAATAAGGTCAGAATTCTGTTAGAGATATCCCAGCACCATTTGCTTTTGAGCCTTTAACTGGAAAGACTACAGATTGGACCCAGGAGCACCCGATTCCCCCCCCAGCCCTTGCAGCATCCACTAGATGCTGTCGCAGGGGTCACATAATGCTTTTCAAGCAGCCACATCTCTAGCTTTCTTTATAAATAAAACATCTTATGTGCAACCCCATATAATTCCTGAATACCAAAATTTGTTCCTGTCTGTCTCTCTGCTGGGGAAGGCAATGGCAAATCACCCCATAAAGTTTGCTGTGAAAATGTTGTGATGCAATGTCATCCCAGAGTCGGAAACGACTGGTGCTTGCACAGGGGACTACCTTTAACTTTTATGTGTGTCTGCAGGGGAGAAATATTTTTCTTGTTAGTTCCAAGATGTTTTAGAAGGAAGCTCCATTTATAAAGCCTTTGAAGGCCCCCTATTGTTGCTGCAGTGTATCTGACGGCCTTCTCCCTCCCTCTCTTTTCCCAGGGACCGTCTTTTCTTCTGTTACCAACCACCTACTAAAACTGTTTAAATGAGAATGTCCTTGGCGCAGAGAGTACTCCTCACATGGCTCTTCACATTACTGTTCTTGATCATGTTGGTGTTAAAGCTGGATGAAAAAGCCCCCTGGAACTGGTTTCTAATATTTATCCCCATTTGGATTTTTGATACCATTCTGCTAGTTATGATTATTGTGAAAATGGCTGGCCGTTGCAAGTCTGGCTATGACCCTCGCAATGGCTCCCAGAACCTCAAAAAGAAAGCCTGGTATCTTGCTGCAATGTTGCTTAAACTGGCCTTCTGCCTGGCTCTGTGTGCGAAATTGGAGCAGTTCACTGTCATGAAACTCACCTATGTTTTCATTCCCCTGTGGGCCCTGCTTATCGGAGGGATGATAGAACTTGGATATAACATATTCTGTGTCCGAAGGGACTAAAAGCCTTCAGCTTCTCAGCTGTCCACATCACATTCCTGAGCCATGTTGGCTTGCTGCAAGCAGACTGTTCATAAAAGAACTACAGATGCAACTCTATGTTAGAACTCGTGCTGTGGGCTTCAGTCTTTGGAACATAGGTTTTCATGTACATATTGTAAATAAAACAGTCCCATAATTTTCTAAATATACTCTGTCTTTACTTTTGTGTATTTGGCATGTCCACAGAGCAAGTCATGGGAATAAGACTTGCCATTGTACAACAGCAAAACAATTATTCCTACAACCATCCGATGAACAGATTCAATGTCAGCAGATATTTTTATTCTCTAGACAGCAATGGGGGGGGGGGCAGTGTGTCTTGCTACACATATTCATCTCATGAACAATCAAGTTCTACAAAGTATGCTACCCCAACAGCTGGAGTATAATACACATACAATTCAAAAGAAAAATATCAGTTGAGAATTTTCCTTTCACAATTGAAATATTGTGTGTTTAGCAAGTGAAAATTGACATACTTTGATTAAAATTTGGTAGGACCAAAATTGACTGAATGCTACCAGCTGGCCCCTCTTACTGGCACAAACAATTGTATGTCTATTGCATAAAAACTAGGGGAAGCAATTACAGATAAACCAGTTACAGTGATTGTAGAGCCAACTTTGACCTGTTGCTTAGATTAACACATAGCTTTCAACCTGTGGGTCATGACCTAAAAATCAGTTGCAGTTCTCTTGAGAGCCAGTTTGGTGTACTGGTTAAGAGAGCAGACTCTAATCAGGGAGAAACTGGTTTGATTCCCCGCTCCTGGTGTGACTGTGGGTCAGTCACAAAGACTCAGAGTTGTTCTCGCCATTTCTTGAAAGAACTCTCAGTCTCACCTACCTCACAGGATGTCTCCTATGGAGAGCAGAAGAGAAAGGAGTTTGAAAGCTGCTCTGAGACTCTCAAGTGAAGGGCAGGGTATAAATCTGAGTTGTTAGGCTGAGCAGGAAGAGGGGAGGCCAACTCCTGGTTGTAGGAAAGGAGATGAGAAGATGGGGTCTCCATATTCTGTCCTTCCCTCTGCACCCCTATTCATTTTGGTTAACCCCCAGCAGTACAGGAAGCAGTGAGTGTCGCCTTTCCAGCATCCTTCAGTACTAACTCCCCAAAAGGAGGGTAAGATGTAAAGCAGGTCCCACTACAACCATCTGATCAACAGATTCAATGTCAGCAGATTTTTTTATTCTCTAGACAGCAATGGTGGGGGGGGTGGGCAGTGT
Organism: Heteronotia binoei; assembly: GCF_032191835.1. NCBI lineage: Eukaryota > Metazoa > Chordata > Lepidosauria > Squamata > Gekkonidae > Heteronotia > Heteronotia binoei. The sequence continues at coordinate 4,829,399 of NC_083230.1, forward strand.
GTGTTGCTACACACTGAGTTCATATATTCAACTCTCAATAAAGTAACAAGACTGCTCATCCTCACTGTTTAAAGGAAATAGGGCCGGATCTAGGGAGGGGTGCAGGGAGCACTTGCCCTGGGTGCCTCCAGAGGGTGTGTGCCAAATTGAATATGGAGTCCATTCTATTCTATTGGTCCATAAGATAGGATAGGCCCACAAGGGGGCATCATTGTTTAATTTTGCCCCCCCCCCTCAAAAAACATGTAGATCGAGGCCTGGAAATAATTTCTGCCTTTAAGAAAGAGGCATAAAGGTGGTAAGATCATTGGTAACATGGTTACATAGTCTAGATCCGAGGTGTCACTCATTCGTTACGAGGGCTGGATCTGACGTAAATGTCACTTTGTTGGGCCAGGCCATGCCTGCCATAAAATGTAACAAAAGGTGCTAGAGATATAAACTTCATAAAGGTGATTTCAGATCCCAAATGGCAATAGCAGGCTTGATTGGATTAGATGTGATATGCAGAGGAATAGTAGGCATGGAGATACCAGCGCTGGTGATGAGACAGGAAACCTAGGTCTCAGTTCCGTCCAAGAGGATGCAAAGAATAAATGAACACAAGTCTGACATTAGAAACCACAACATTCCGTGGCTAACTTAACGGCAGCAGTGCTCTTACACATTCAAAGGGAGGCAAGAGAGACTGCTGAATTGCAATTGATAATGAAGCTCAAGACAATGCATCTTCCTGGACTGAATTTCCCTCTCTCATTACCAATGTGTGCTATTACCATTTGGCATCTGAAATCATTCCACTCTCCAGATATAAGGGCCAATTGAAATGTTCTAATTCTTAATCAGGGTCTTCTTCAAAGAAAATAAATCCAGATAGGAACAGAAATCCAATATTTTTAAAAAACACATCTTTTCAGAATATGCCAAAATAATTTCCTCAATGTCCATTGTGCTCCACCCACCCTCCCTTCCAAAAAGAAGTGTACTTGCATTCAAAAGCTTATACCTGGAATAAAACGTTGTTGGTCTTAACCTTCCATAGGACTGCAACTTTGATTTCTCTCTCTCTCTTTCCTCCCTCTCCCCTTCTCCCCAAAAGAGGAGCAGCAGCCCTGGAGAAGATCTGCATCAGAAATCCTCATCATAGTTATCAAATACTGCAAGAAAGCCATGGATCTTGCAAATAAGCAACAGAGCCAGAAGCCGCTGTAGCACTCCGGAAGCCCTAAAGCAGCTGCAGCCCAATCTCTTCATTCTATCCTATGGGCCCATAAGATAGAATGGAGAGATCTTCCTCTATCTTTCTTTCCTTCCCCAGCCAGCTGTGGCACTTGTCTCCACTTGTCCCGAGAAGGAACCAGGCTGCTTTTCAAAAGGTGGCAGAGCAGTTTTTAAACTGAATTTTGGGGGAATGCCGACAGATGAAACATCTCTGGTTTGGGATGGCTCATCTCCAGGAGATGAAGGGTTATCTGTTACTTTTCTACAGGGCAATGGATTAGAGTTGTCCTCGGAGATGGTGACAATGTGGACTGCCTGGCAAGGTCTTCAGGAAGCAGGAAGAAGGTTGTGGGCCTAACATGCCTGGGAAATTATAGGCTAGAAACTGAGGTAAAATCAGGGAGTTGTAATGCTTAGGGTTGGGGTGAAATATAGACATTACGGGTATTTCAGAAACTTGGTGGAATGAGGAAACTCAGTGGAACACAGTGATTCCTGGATATAAACTATATCGGAAGGATAAGGAGGGAAAGTTTGGAGGTGGGGTGGTTCTGTATGTCAGAGAGGGTATACAGTCCAGTAAGACTGAGAAGGTAATTAGATTTGCTTCTGGAAATATTTGGGTCAAAATAGTGGGCCCAAAAGGAACCTTAGCTCTGGGAGTTTGTTATTGCCCACCAGAACAAAAGATAGAGGATGATTATAAAAGGATGAATTAAAGATAGTGACTAGACATAAATACTGTGTCATAATAGGTGATTTTAACTACCCACACATTGATTGGATCAATATGTGTTGAAGCCCAGAGAAAGAGATTGAGTTTCTAGACACTCTCAATGACTTTGTTATGGAGCAAATGGTCACAAGAACCTACCAAGGGAGAGGCGATCCTGGACATGGTCCTAAGTAATGCCCAAGACCTGGTGAAAAATGTAAAAGTGCAACTACAGGCCAGTCAGTTTGACATCAATACTGGGAAAGTTGATGGAAACTGATTACAGAGAGAATTAGTAGGCACATTGATGAACAAAAGCTATTGAGGAAAATTCAGCATGGGTTCTGTAAAGGAAGATCTTGCCTCACTAACCTTCTAAGTATGCTCAATAGTCTTGGGGTAAAAGGACAAGTTTTTTGGGGCATCAAAAACCGGCTAATTAATAGGAAACAGTATAAATGGACAGTTTTCGTAGTGGAGGGTGGTAAGCTGTGGGGTACCACAGGGCTCAGTACTGGGTCCAATGATTTAGAGTTGGGAGTAAGCAGTGAAGTGGCCAGGTTTGCAGATGACACTATATTGTTCAGGGCTGTGAGAACCAGGGAGGATTGTGAGGCACTCCAAAGGGATCTGTCAAGGCTGGGCAAGTGGGCATCAACGTGGCAAATGAGGTTCAACGTGGCCAATTGCAAAATAATGCACACTAGGGCCAAAAATTCTAACTATAAACACAAGTTGATGGAGACTGACCAAGAGAGAGTTTAATTTAAAATTTAATTTAAATTTATTACAATTTTTGGATTTATATCCCGCCCTATCCCACAAGTGGGCTCAGGGCAGCTTATAACAGTAAAACAACAGGGTTAAAATAATTTCATAAAAACAAACATTACAAAAACAGGAGCAGCACAGTAAATACATAGGCGGCAAAATCACCCAACAGCATGTGGCTGATGACTAACGGCGTAACATAACACCATAATGGTGAAATGCTGGGGCAACTGATGACCTTCAAAGGACACCCGCTGGATTAATTAAAAGCCTGGTGGAAGAGCTCTGTCTTACTGGCCCTGTGAAACCTTTATAAGTCCCACAGGGCCCGATCTCCAGTGGGAGCTCATTCCACCAGGTAGGGGCCTGAACCGAAAAGGCCCTGGCCCTCGTTGAAGCCAGCCGAGCGTCCTTAGCACCAAGGACTATGAGAAGATGTTGAACAGCAGGCCTCAGAACCAAAGGGGGTTCATATGGGGAGAGGCAGTCCTAAAGATATTCAGGCTCCTGGTCGTAGAGGGCCTTAAAGGTAAGGGCCAACACCTTGAAACGAATCCGGTACTTGAGAGGTAGCCAGTGCAGTTTGTGTGCATCCACGCCTCCATATGCCTTAATGCCAACAACGGGTTGCTGCACCTGCTGGATTTTCCGGAGCAGAACCAAGGGAAGCCTAATGTAGAGAGAGTTACAATAGTCTAATCTGGAGGTGACCATTGCATGAATCGCTGTGGCTAGATCGTGGGAGGTAAGATGGGGCCCGCCTCAGATGGAAAAAGGCGGCCGGGCCCGCCTCAGATGGAAAAAGGTGGCCCTTGCAGTGGCAGTGACCTGTGCCTACATACATAAAGAGGCATCCAGGAACACCCCCAGACTCTTCACCTGTCAATAGCTTCAATTGGATGCCATTGAAGGGTGGGAGTCTGATCCCACTCCCCACCCCCCTCTGACCCAGACACAGGACTTCGGTCTTCGATGGATTCAGTTTCAGCAGGCTCTGACGCAACCAACCAGCCACAGCATGCAATACATCACCCAGTTCTTCAGGGGCAGAGTACGGACAGCTGTCCGTAAGTAGAGAGATCTTGGAATTGTGGTAGATAACTCACTGAAAATGCTGAGACAGTGTGCAACTGCAATAAAAAAGGCCAACACTATGCTGGGGATTATTAGGAAGGGAATTGAAAACAAATCAGCCAGTATCATAATGCCCCTTTGTAAATGGATGGTGCAGCCTCATTTAGAGTACTGTGTACAATTCTGGTCACCACACCTCAAAAAGGATATTATAGCATTGGAAAACGTCCAGAAAAGGGCAACTAGAATGATTAAAAGGGTTGGAACACTTTCCCTATGAAGAAAGGTTAAAGTGCTTCGGGCTCTTTAGACTGGAGAAATGTCAACTGAGGGGTGACATGATAGAGGCTTACAAGATTATGCATGGGATAGAGAAGGTAGAGAGACGGTTTTTGTGTACTCATCAGATGGGATCATGTTAGTAGCCCAAAGGGAGTAAACTGCTCAGCCTTCCAGGCAAGCCCCTGCTCCTCAGAAGAACCAGTGACAGAACTCCTCTCCCCCCCAACAATCTACCATCTACTTTTCTCCCTTTCTCACAATACAAGAACTCGTGGACACTGAATGAAATTGCTGAGCAGTTGGGTTAGAATGGAAAAAAGTACTTCTTCACCCAAAGGGTGATTAACACATGGAATTCACTGCCACAAGAGATAGTGGCAGCAACAAGCATAGATAGCTTCAAGAGGGAATTAGATAAAACATATGGAGCAGAGGTCTATCAGTGGCTATTAGCCACAGGGTATTGATGGAATTCTGTGTTCTATATTCTTGGTGCTTGGGGGGGGGGGGGGCAACAGTGGGAGAGCTTCTAGTGTCCTGGCCTCACTGATGGACCTCTTGATGGCACCTGGGTTTTTGGCCACTGTGTGGCATGTTGGACTGGATGGGCCATTAGCCTGATCCAACATGGCTTCTCTTAAACTAGTTTCAATGAAAACAAGAACATGTGATTTTAAGAAAGCCCCTGTACTTAATCTACCACCACAATAAATGTGCCAAGCAACTGTAGCAAATTTAATGCTCTGACAACTAGTAGGCCCGATCTAGCCTCCAAAGACATGGCATCCTTACACCACCCAGCAAACTCCAGTCCATATCCTGCTCACCCTGAGGGGCGATGGACTACACAGGCATTAGAGCCGGCCATGAAATCTGAATATGCCTGAGTCCTTTGAGCCAATGCAAAAGGCTTAAGGGAGCAGTTGTGTCAGACTGCTTCTCTCTTCCATGCTGTTTTTGGCCAAGCTTTGATGCCATTCAAAAAGAAAAAGACAAATTTAAGTCAACCAAGAGAGAACCACTGGCATTTAAATTAATCCAGATTTTATAAGTATTTGCAAGTATTAAACAACATAATGAATAAGAGTCTTCATATACCTTTAAGACACAATTATTTTTGGCATGAGTTTTTTAAGCCAGACACTACTTCAACAGATACACGGACTGTCATACACAACTGGCAGATGTATGAAGCCAAAAGCTACAAACAGCAGATGAGTAAGGGAACTGAAGTGTCCACAAGGTCCAGTTTACCAGAATACAGCTGTATTACACTATTGTTAACATGGATGAAAGCAAGATCCCACCAGAAGACCCACCAAATCCTACCCCCATGCTTCTCCTTTTGTAACTTTAGGTATAAATCTGCCAACTGAATATAACATTTCATGCATCTGATGAAGTGGTCTCTAGCACAAAGAAGTTTATGCCATAATTAAGTGGTAAGGGTTTTAGAATGTCACAAGACTTCACTATTTTGTCTGCACCAGGCTGAGATGGCTAACTGCTGGAATTAGTCTTTATTAAAGAAGATAGAAGAGCAGCAAACAATAATCTGATAACAAACTTGACAAAGTAAACAAATAAAGTTGAGTTATAGCATTTGCTATTTATTTTTATTTGTTCTGATGTGCCAATTAGATTACCAACAGTAGGCACTAAAGAAATATAGCTAAAAAGTGAGTTAAATAATAACTTCCTATGAAATATACTAGTGTGAAATCATGTCTCCATCCTATCCCAGAACACAAGTAACACTTTTTATATTATGAAAAAAACCTTCCCAAGACTGGGAAGCTGTGTGAGTACCAGATCAGTTACCAAGTTTCATGAGATATATCTTGAATTACAGAGACTTGTAAATTATTTTGGAAAATGTTCTAGAGCCAGAAGCAGATGAAATACAGCTATACAGATATCAAAACTGTAAGGTTCTAAGTGGAAGCAATACTAACACTTACTGAAGAGTCACAGACTGTTCAAGGCTGAAGATAAAATGAACACAGTAGATTTTTGTTGTTTAGAATACATTAAAACAGTTTGCTTACCTGTAACTGGTATCCTTCAAGGGGTCATTTGTGCAGCCACACTGGTGGGATCTCACTTTTATAGGTCCCAAATATGGACAGTAGGCACATTTGAGATCCTATCAGTGTGATGCACCATTACTATGAAGAACCTCTATGACAATTCTAGTTTCACTTTACAGAAGTGAGCATGTGCAAGTTCTACTTACTTGAAGCCAAGTTTCAGAGTTTTAAAAGTTTTGCAGAGATCATGTGGTATAGAATGCAGATGGCTGAGAGTATTATTTGCTCTACCAAACTAGGGAGACTGGAACTGGTTTCCCCCTGTGCCATGGTGATTTGGAAGGGGTAAGTGGGAGAGCTTAAGCATCTGTTAGAAAGAAAGCACTCTATATCTAGCGACTACTTTTGCAACACAGCTAACTGTAGAACAGTGAAAAGGGACCAATGGTAGAAAATGGCAGCAGTCAGTAGCAGAAGCCATATTGCTGAAGATGACCTTGGAGGCCTCTAAAGCAGAGGATGCTCCAGGCTTCAAAATAGCCTTTCAGCTTGTCAGTCAGTCAACTTACTGTTAGGATTCATCCTTTCAAGCGCCAAAGACTTTCCCATCACACCAAGAATTTGAAAAAGAAATTCTGAAAGGGGTTTTGATAGCGTTAGCAACATACATTATAAATTCTTACATTAAAAACTCACAGTTCCTGGTGTTGTGCAAGGTCTAGCATCTTTGGCATTGTAATTCCCTTCTCCCAAGATGCTTTCATGTTGTACAGTCTTTTTACAACTATTTTGTTTCAAAAAGGGAATGCAAGCTGCATGATTAAATGCTACCCAAATGCCAAAAACTCCTTGGATATATAAAACCAGGACCTCAAGGAAAATGTCATCCTAACTCTCTGGTCATACCACTTTTTTCAGACAGAGTTGCTGAGGCTGGGGTCCACTTCTCGGATAAGTTCTGGTGTGATCTCTTATTATTCTCCTAAAGAGCACATTGCTCTAAATTCTAGTTCATCATGTTAAAGAGGCAATTTGTTAAAAAAGGAGCTTCTTTTTTAGTCTTAGCACACTGAGTGACAGAATGCTGTCAGTATTCCTTATGCAAAAGTATATCAATTCAGCAGTGAGAGAGAAATAAGCAGTGCTTGTTTGCGTTCAGTTATGAGCTGCGTGTAGACTGCATCTACCAAAACTTCACTGTAGAAAAGACTATTAAGACTGCCACCAGCACGGCTGCATTATAATGTAACTGACTGTCCTTTGTATGTTAACTCCTCTTCAAACTATGATCTAATTTAGCAGGAATGGACATCATCTTCTCACAGGGTAGGCAAACTAGACAAACATGCAGCCCCCCCCAAAAAAAACCCCATGAGCTAGAACTAGCATGAACTGAAAGTACATTGAACTCTCCAACGCAGCCCTAATGCCCTTCAGTACATAACTAATTTCTGATCCTTGCATTCAAAAGACCTCCCAGTAGCAGTTATATGCAAGTGTTGAAAAATATGCTTAGTGATGATCATATATGATTTTGTACTAAAATACTTAGGATCCCAACGAGCCGCTTTTGGGCATCACAGATAACTTGAAAACAGGCTTGTGTATTTTATCAAAGAATAAAACCTGACCAGGTTTGTCCACTGGTGCTCACAATGAACACCGTCCCTCTGTTTTTGGGCCCTTTCTCAACAGCCTGGCAGTCTCTCACCTGACTAGTGTTTTGACTGCAAACCATAAGATGTCCAGAACTATACCCAGGGTTAGCAAAGAATACTGAAGCGCCCATGAAGCCCCATTATATCAAAAATTCCAACAGCTGTATTTTTTTCAAGCTTCCTTTGAACACTTTGCAATGTTTTCTGTATGCAGAAGAGCAAGAACAAAAGAAGTTAAAAGCAAGGTAGTGTGTACTTTTCTGAGCTTTAGTACTACACCTAGGCTGATAGGTTTGCAAAAGATTGCTGTAACTAATGACTGTTTGGCTCAAAAACATAAAACAATTAAAATATTACACAACTGTCAGTGGAAGATATGACAAAAGAATTGTTTCGCTCATGTTTAACCACTACATTAACTGTTCATCCAAATTAATATTAAAATACCCAAGTACTCATAATGAGATTCTGTGAAAATTTCAACAGTACGATTACTTCCGTGCAAAGATTAACTCTAAGCTTGTATCTGAGTATTCTGTTATTTCACGTGAGAATATTCATGTTTGTGCAACAGTAGGTATAAGCAAAAAAGAAAAGCTGGGTTGATTTTTTTTTAGGGACCCAAAAATAAAACCATTATTGTTATTATGAACCTTTATTAAGTGGCTCACATTTCAATATAAATCACACTAAAAAGATCCTTTAAAAAAAAAAAAAAGCTATTTACACTACATTGCTGACACATTAAAAAGAAAAAAAATTGGTATAAATAAGCTCTATGGAAAAGCCTGGAATTGTCAAAAAGAATTCTGGCTCATTATACAAAAAATATATGTTAAATGTCAGCTCTACTCTAAAACCTACAACTCATATTTAAAGATTTCTTTATGTTACACCTGCAGTGTTTACAGTGCATCTGGCCCTAAGTGCTTTGATACTTTCACAGTTATGGACAGGCACTGAGGAATGTTACAAAGCTACATAAACTATTTTCTGTAACAGATGTGAGGGCAAGTAACAAACTTACCTCACAGAATTTAAGCATCTTTACATTATTGTATCATTAGGTTTTAAAAGCAATTTACAAATGTATATACAATTTCAACACAAAAAGTCATCTTCTCTCTTGCCGTGCAGACTGCTCTGTCGTGTGTCCTCCAGGTTCATGTGACCTTTTAGGCTCAAGCTGTCCTGCAAGTCTTTGTCATCAGATTCAAATTCTGAGTCAGTTTCAGACTGAACACGACCCAGCTCTGCATTAACATTCTGATATACCATGACATTTGGGGCCATTGTCTTTTCAGGAAGATTAACTTTAATTGGTTGCTCTTTAATCCAGTGAGATGTAGCAGGTTCAGAATGTGTGCATAAAAATTCTTGTTTTAAATATTTAGAGTGCAGATTGCCTAAAAATTTGCTGTCTTCGGAGGAATTTTTGTTTTCTGCATGGATTACGCTATCAGTTTGAAGTTCCAGCATGGATGATGTGGGCTCTGTTGGTGGGCCTTTCTCGTGGATGGTTTTATGTTCTCCCTCTGTGTGGTATAGCTTGAGCCGAACATGCCAAGCCAAACTGCACACAGCTGAAACTGTCTTAAACTGATGCACAACATTCCTTGGAATAAAATAAATATCATTATCATACAACTGTATTCTGGCATACCTAATGCCTTCCCTTCGTAATTGGTTAAGTTTTGCATCATCCACCCATTGGACACACTAGGGAGAAAGAAAATAAAATTAATAACTGTTAAGAATGAAAAAAATAATTGATGTCAAGGATGGTTAATCGATCAGGGAAGATACCTGCGAGAGTGGAGGTTCATGCAAGTCTAACTGCATTCGTTGAACTACCTCTAAGAAATCCTCTGCGTGAAAACAGATTACGTCTTTGGTTATTCGAGGTTGTTCCATCCTAAGCAAGGGAAAAAATTGAGCCATCAGGGTCACTGTAAAAAATTAACAGATTGTTTGCAAATATTTTTAAACACAAATATTTTGAAGTTGAAGGAAGATGCTCTCCATTTCACATGAGCGCCATGCAGAAGGCTGAGACCAACTGAAGCTACATATTTTTATACGTGTAGTAGCAACAATGACTAACATCTATCAGGTGACCTCAGGCAAGTCTGCATGAGAAATCATAGAAGTACAGCCCGTCCCCAATGAAAAACACCCTCCTCCTTTTTTCTAGCGTGCCTGAAAACCAAGAGGTACAGTAAGCCTATGGAGTTGGATCTAAAGGTGTCATTCCATTAACTCAATTCGGATTCAACTCATGACCAACACTGGTTTTTTAAAAAAAAATAATCTAGCTTTTTGCTTTTCTGACTGGAGAATCAGACAGGGACTGGGTGTGGCCTTCAATTCAGCGGATAGAGGGGAGAAACACTGCAACCTGTTGGACCAGAAGGAGTTAAGAGTACTGATGCAGTTAGATTAGCAACTAGACTTTATCTTCCTATTATTACAGTCCAGTAACTTGAACGCCAGGAATTATACAGTCTGGCCAATAAAACTTGTTCTCCACTGTATTTTGAGATTCCTCTCACCATGGGGAAAATGTCCTCATACTTTCCCCTTTTATTGACACCCCAGCACCAAAGAGCTTTCTCTCTTACTAGATACAATGCTCTGCCCTCTGCCATACTTCTTGGCAGGTCTAACAAGACGACCTGCTCTCTTAGATCCTGTCCTTGTGACCACACAGCCGCTGAAACATGTTTTGCTCCACTATTTGTTATATTCACAGCTTCGTAACTCACTTCTGCGTCCCATTTTGGAGAAATCAGGAGGCTGTTCAGATGCCTTGGAAGTCTGTAGGCTCCTGAGTGGTTACTCCCCAAAAGACACTGAAATAGTAGCCAAGTTCATTTTTCTGGCCACCACGATATGCCAAAGAATTTTGTAGCCATAGTTTTAATTGATAACGATGTTTCTAAATTTTAACTGTACCTTTTGTATTTTATGGGTAATCTTTATTCTGTATAACTGATTTCTTTTATGCCAATAAAGGCTGATGATGATGATGATTAAAAGCTTTTTACTTAAACATACACTTTTCCTACACATCAGCTAACAATTCATTACAACTGCAAAGCAGATCACACAACTGCTTTTTAAAAAACAGAACAAATAAAAATAATTAAAAAGCAGCATAAACCAGTCTATACTCTTCTTAGCAAAAAATGCAAAACCTGAAAAGATCTGAGTACGACATTAATCACAAGAATCATTTGACAACTGATTCTCATTAGCGATGCTTCTGTTCTAAGGAACTGTGGTCTTGATTTGCTACAGTAGCCTAGTCATTTAATTTAACAGGGCAACTTTAAACAAATTGTGACAACAGAAGAAAACTCTGAAGGCTGTAAACCAGGGGTGTCAAACACGCAGTTCGGGGGCCGAATCAGGCCCCCAGAGGGCTTCTATGAGGCCCCCAAGCAACTGGCTGTCATCTGCTTCCTTCTCCCTCTCCCTTGCTTCCTTCTGCATAACAGCTTGCTTTGCAAGGCTAGCTCAATTGCACAGGAGCTACAGAAAAAACCTCCATTGGCTGAGGCTCCTCCCTTGAAGAGAAAGGGAGAAGGAATAGCTTGCTTTGCCAGGCTCTCTCAACTGCACAACTCTCTTCCTTCTATTGGCTGAGGCTCCCCCCACCGTCCCCTGGGGAAAGAAGGAAAGAGCCAGAGCTTCCTTTGCTCAGTTCCCTCGATCCCATGAGAGAAATACAAAGAAAGCATCTTTAAAACCAATGAGTGCTAACATTTTAAGCATGTTCTAAGTTTTTAAAAAGTATATTTGTGTTTGTCTGTGTTCTTTATAAAATTTATATCTCTGCTCCCTAATCATGTCCCAGTCCAGCATGGCTCGACCCAACCTGACATGTCCTGGCCCAACAAGGATTCCTTTATGTCAGATCCGGCCCTCAGGACAGCCCTGCTATAAACGATGTATTGTGAGTGTGCAATACATGCACTAGCTTTTCAGCTGTCATTGGGACACTTCAATTCTAGGATTTTATTTAAAAGGTAAAGGTAGTCCCCTGTGCAAGCACAGTCATTTCCGACTCTGGGGTGATGTTGCTTTCACAACATTTTCACGGCAGACTTTTTACAGGCTGGTTTGCCATTGCCTTCCCCAGTCACGAAATGCCAGTGTGAATCATTTCCAAAAATAGACAAATAGCTGGAACTCAATAATACCAAAGATACTGCAAATCTGTTACTGCCACATCAAGGTGTGGCTTATGAACACATACATGGTGTTAATTCTGAAATGTATTTAAGATAGCAAAATGGAGCCCCCAGGTCAAATCTGACCTCTCCAGTTGCCAGCCTAGAGGCAAAAGTGATGTACAGTCTGAGCAGTGACGGAGCTGTATTCTATTATGCTCCCAATTCCCTGAAAGCAGCTGTTAGGAAATTTATGCAGGTTATGTTCTGCTGTTTTCCCTGAATAAGCTGGCTAATACATACCACTCTCCACAATGCACTGCCTTCAAGACTCCTACAGCAGCTGTTGTCTGTCGTTCAAATCCTTGTCCTATGTGATCTGCATGGGCTCGTGTCCTGTCTTCAAAGAGCATTTCACGAGGTTCACTGGTACGAGGTAGGTACTGCAGGTTTTTTATTTCATTGGTAGTTCTATTTAAAAAGTACAAACATGTCCAATTTCTCCTTATGGTTTTGTTAGTAATCAATTACAGTATATAGACAAAAAAGAGGAAAACTATAAAGAGTGAGACACTAGCCTGAAGTTTTACGTAGTGATAAAAGCTTATCATTACACACCATCATTTTTCAATTTAATCACTTTTGTTTATATTACTAGGTTTCAGTGGTTGGTTTCGTAAATTAGATCTCTCCTCTATGACTATTACATAAACATGGCAGCAGGTTTCAAACTCCGTGACAGCGACTGCCCCATCTTTAAAGACAGAACAAATATATAATGATAGTTTGTTACTCCAAATTCAATTTATGGATATTCAGTTTGCTCAGTTTATGAATGAAATTAAAAAGCTCAGATGTGTCCTAACACAATTTGCCAAACATGACACAGGAATTTTAAAAGATACACAAAACACAAGATTATCTTTGAGACCTCTCTAACAACTGGCCGAACACCACCATATAATGGAATGTTCAGAAACATTTTCATAATGCATCTGCTCCACCACAGAAAAACTATGAACTGAAAAGCTACATGCTGTTGATGAAAAGGGTTGCAGAACCTAAACTGCTAGACTGGAGAAGGGAAGACAGCAAACTTCTAATTTCATATTTGGAGGGGGGGGGGCAACATCACCCAGATCCATCCCACAGATATTTTACAGGGAAGGACAAAATGTCCATGTTGTATGGGTCACAGCTGGATGAAAATTAGACCCTCTTGCAGTAATGAAAGCAACTCTACCTTTTATAGATCAATTTACTGTGTTGGAATGTAAGATGTACTATATTACCATCCTATTGTATTTGACCTAACATAAAGGGCTGGTTTCTTGCTTTCTGAATATCTCATTTCCTCTTAGATAAAAAGGATGCTTAAAATTATCTTACTTTCTGGCATACAATCAAAATAATTTTCTCTTTCAAAATTACCCCCCGCCCCATTCAACTGATCTGACTTGCTCCTTCCTCTGACAAGACTGCAGCAATCATTTATGGTAGACTAACTGCAAGTACTTAAGCTGCCCTCCTCTCTTTCTCTCAGCAATTATTTAGCACATGCAATCAACCATGCAGTCTTTTCTTCCTCCCACCAGCACTTAGGTCCCTGACTGCAGATAATAGGACTGGTGAAGAGCTCCTCCTCCCATTCAGCCAGTGATTCCACTGGTTGGGCTAAGCAGACAGCAACAGGCTCTGAAGAGTAGGGAAAGCCATTACAGTCTATAAGTGAGATTTTAAAAAGGGAACACAGGCAAATCAAATGCAAGACTGTGATCAGGCAGGCAAAAAGGGACTATGAGGAGCATAATGCAAAAAACATAAAGACCAACAATAAAAATTTCTTCAAATATATTAGAAGCAGGAAACCAGCCAGGGAGGCAGTGGGGCCCTTAGATGACCAAGGGGTCAAAGGATTACTGGAGGAGGATAGGGAAATGGCTGAGAAGCGGAATGCATTTTTTGCCTCCGTCTTCACTGTGGAAGACGAGAAGTGTTTGCCCACTCCAGAACCACTAATTTTGGAAGGGGTGTTGAAAGACCTGAGTCAGATTGAGGTGACAAGAGAGGAGGTCCTACAACTGATAGACGAATTAAAAACTAATAAGTCACCAGGTCCGGATGGCATACATCCAAGAGTTCTGAAAGAACTCAAAGTTGAACTTGTGGATCTCCTGACAAAAATATGTAATCTTTCATTGAAATCTGCCACCATTCCTGAGGACTGGAAGGTAGGAAATGTCACCCCAATCTTTAAAAAGGGTTCCAGAGGAGATCTGGGAAATTACAGGCCAGTCAGTCTGACTTCAATACCGGGAAAGTTGGTAGAAACCATTATCAAGGACAGAATAAGTAGGCAAATTGATGACCACGGATTATTGAGGAAGACTCAGCATGGGTTCTGTAAGGGAAGATCTTGCCTCACTAACCTGTTGCATTTCTCTGAGGGGGTGAACAAACATGTGGACAAAGGGGATCCAATAGATGTTGTTTACCTTGACTTCCAGAAAGCTTTTGATAAAGTTCCTCATCAAAGGCTCCTTAGAAAGCTTGAGAGTCATGGAGTAAAAGGACAGGTCCTCTTGTGGATCAAAAACTGGCTAATTAATAGGAAGCAGAGAGTGATTATAAATGGGCAGTCTTCGCAGTGGAGGATGGTAAGCAGTGGGGTGCCGCAGGGCTCAGTACTGGGTCCAATGCTCTTTAACTTGTTCATAAATGATTTGGAGTTGGGAGTGAGCAGTGAAGTGGCCAGGTTTGCAGATGACACTAAATTGTTCAGGGTGGTGAGAACCAGAAAGGATTGTGAGGCACTCCAAAGGGATCTGTTGAGGCTGGGTGAGTGGGCGTCAATGTGGCAGATGAGGTTCAATGTGGCCAAGTGCAAAGTAATGCACATTGGGGGCCAAGCATCCCAGCTACAAATACAAGTCGATGGGGTGTGAACTGGCAGAGACTGACCAAGAGAGAGTTCTTGGGGTCATGGTAGATAACTCACTGAAAATATCAAGACAGTGTGCTATTGCAATAAAAAAGGCCAACACCATGCTGGGAATTATTAGGGAGGGAATTGAAAACAAATCAGCCAGTATCATAATGCTCTGTATAAATCGATGATGTGGTCTCATTTGGAATACTGTGTGCAATTCTGGTTACTGACCTCAAAAAAGATATTATAGCATTGGAAAAAGTGCAGAAAAGGGCAACTAGAGTAATTAAAGGTTTGGAACTAGAATGATTAAAGGTTTGGAACACTTTCCCTATAAAACGCTTGGGGCTCTTTAGCTTGAAGAAACGTCAACTGCGGGGTGATATGATAGAGATTTACAAGATACTGCATGGGATGGAGAAAGTAGAGAAAGAAGTACTTTTCTCCCTTTCTCACAATACAAGAACTCGTGGGCATTCAATGAAATTGCTGAGCAGTCGGGTTAAAAGGAAGTACTTCTTCACCCAAAGAGTGATTAACATGTGGAATTCACTGCCACAGGAGGCTTCTACAAGCATAGACAGCTTCAAGACAGGGTTAGATAAAAATATGGAGCAGAGGTCCATCAGTGGCTATTAGCCACAGTGTGTATATATATGTGTGTGTGTGTGTGTTTGTGTGTGTATAAATTTTTTTTTAGCCACTGTGTGACACAGAGTGTTGGACTGGATGGGCCATTGGCCTGATCCAACATGGCTTTTCTTATGTTCTTAGCTCATCTAGAAGGAAAACATGACATTCCTCGTCAAGAAAGCATGCACTTAAATTATGCTCTTTTAACAAAGGCCTAAAAACTAAGATGTTTAAGTAAATGTTTGTGGCAAAAAAGGGAACAAAACACATAGCATCATTTTTCTAGAAGCAGTAAATAATGAGAAACAAAGATTAGGACAGAAAAAGAGACAACAGCCAGACATTTAACAAGTTAGAGATTTCAATATACCTTTCCAGCTGTTAGTTTTAACTTCTAAAATTGTTCAAGCTATTTAGATTCTATTCTGAGAAAGAGCAGACTATTTGTGATCCCAACTACTAAGAATTTTTCTTTGGAAAATAGCAGTTCAGATTTTGTATGTTGTTGAAATCCGGTATGTAGCTTATTCAAATCCTATGAAATTACTTTAAAAACAAATTTCAGGGGCCTTCCTAGGGATATCCCTTCTTTATGCTGAAGCTAAGCTTCCCTCTATTAAGGCCCATTTACACAAGACTCTACTTGCCATCTACTAGGCCAGGGGTCCCCAACTCCTGGTCTGAGGACCGGTCCCAGTCTGTGGTCTGTTAGCAACCAGGCTGCACAGGAAGTGAGCCCGACTGGACAAGCCTCTGCCTTTGCAGTGAGAGGCGCTGACTGGCCCACCAAGCTTCACCCAGCTCTTTTCCTCCTCTCAGCCTCCAACACAGCGATTCCACATAGCCAGGGGCTGAAGCTGCTGCGCTGCCCTAAGCACACACAAGGAGGATGCCTAGGGGGCTGGGGAAAGCTGCATGCACTGCCCCCACCCTTTACAGTGTTGTCCGTTGTGCACGCATACCGCAGCAGCAACCGTACGAGCGGAGCAGAATGAGAGAGCACGTGCTGGTCATGGTGCTGCTGCCACTGCTTGTTGGTAAGCACAGCCGCCACAAGTCTGGACGGGAGGAGTCAGGGGACCTGAGATGTGGAGGCCAGGCACCCATGCTGAGAGGCTGAGCCTGAGTTGGGATGAGGTGGAGGAAGGGGACCTGGGGCACAGCCGCAGCAGCACAGAGGCTGAGTCATCCAGATGAGGTGGGAGTCTGGGATGCAGCAGAAGCGGCATGGAGGCTGGGTGCCCTTGCCACGTGACTGCTTGCTTTGCTTGCTCTGTTTCAGGGCCCTGGGAGTGGCGGAGCCAGACAGATAAGAGAGGTAGCTGGCTGGAGGAGGGTGAGGCAAGATTGGGTGTGCGTGATCTGGCTCCAGAATCGGGGGGGGGGGGTGCATTGCTTTGGGGTTGATTCTGAAGCATATTTGGGGGCTATGAATGTTTGGTATCAGTAATATGTGAGACTGGAAGCCTCCAGAGAAGGAGACGGCCAGAACGGGAGTCAACTTCAGCCTTGTGGCTCAGCTGGGAGGGGGGAGAGGTGGGAAAGGAAGAGTTGGCTGGGCCTGACTAGCATGCTGCAGAGGGGCTCTCATAGGCTCGATTCCAAGATAAGAGCATTTTGGAGACAATGACTGTTGTTAGGAGGGGGCAAGGTAAAGGAGATTGTGACTGCTCTGAGATTCAGAGTATAGGGCAGGATATAAATCCAATATAATCTTCTTCTTCAGTGTTCAGAATGCATGTTCAAGTGTTTGGGTCAGGGGTAGTTTTGTAAAAAAAATATGTGGTGGAACTCTTCTCAGTTACCCCCCCCCCTCCCTGAAGAAAGCCCACCCCCACTGCCCCCCCCCCACCGCAGCAAGCCCACGCCCGCACTGCCAAGAGGACACCAGTGATTGCTGGATTGTGATGGGGGGGGGGAGAATCTTCCTCTCTTTCTTCCAATTAATCCGCTTTTTCCATCTCTCTCTCCCCCCACTTTCCATCTCTCTCTCTGCCCCTACACATATTCTCTGCACAAAACAACTCTAAAGATGAAGCCCCACTGGAAATGTGGAATGAAGGAAGGAGGGAGGGAAGAAGGAAGGAAGGAAAATTGAGAGAAAGAGAGGGAAATTAAACCCAGCAGCTGCCTTCTCTGCATCCCCCAGATCCAGTCCTGGTGAGGCCTCCCTTGCAACTTCCTCATTCCCTTCCCTTCCCCTGGCACTCTCCTGGGCTCCTCCCCACCCCCCATGCCAAAAAGGTTCTGGAACTGTGTTCCCCTGCATTCCTGCTGAATTCTACCCCTGGTTTGGGCCCATGATATATGGCTGAGGAGAAATTTCAATCTTCAAACTGATGGTTAAGATTTTGGCATGGCAGGTTGCTGGCAAAGGCAGATGCTGGAGAGAAAAACTCCATACTACAGAGATCAGTTCCTCAGGAGGGAACTCTACCTACAAATTTCCAGGAATTTCCCAACCTGGAATAGGTAATCTTTGATGCAAATTAAGAGCCCCTGATCTCGAAGAGCCTCTCAGCCTCTACACTCTCATTCTGGCATATGGGCAACTCCTGGAATGAGAGCAAGTAGGCTGCATAAATGACATAGTTAAACCACCATCACCACTTGTGGCGCCCCCTGTCGGCACCCCCGCCCACCGGGGTCTCTGCCGTGGTAGGGAAGGGAGGCTAAGGGCACTTCAGGCCTCAGAATATGGAGTGGGCAAGTTAGTGCACTCTGTCCCCTTTACTCCATGGAGTACTGTCACTGGGCCTTGCTTTCCCTCTCTCTCTGTTTTCCTTGGCCCTTCCTCCGCGTCTCTCCTTTTTTTCTCCCTGGCCAGCAGCGTTAATTTCCTTTTTAATGCTTCAGACCTCCGTTCCCAGTGCATTTCCCTGGTGCCAATCCCACAGTCAGTCCCTTCCTCCCCACTGGTGTCCTCCTTCTGTGCTCTGTCCCCTCCCCGCCACCTGTGCTGAGCTTCTGGACTTTCCCCTCTATGGGGTGGGGTCAGGCCTCCATGTGTCGGCGGCCTCATTTGGC
Organism: Heteronotia binoei; assembly: GCF_032191835.1. Taxonomy (NCBI): domain Eukaryota; kingdom Metazoa; phylum Chordata; class Lepidosauria; order Squamata; family Gekkonidae; genus Heteronotia; species Heteronotia binoei. The sequence goes on from NC_083230.1 coordinate 4,847,914, forward strand.
TCCACAGCTCCTCCATGCCTGGAGCGACTCCTCCGGAGCCCTGGGCATGCCCAACTTGTTGGCTGCTGCTGCAGCTCGAACCATCACGCCGCCTCCACCATCTGTCCCAGTTCCCCCACAGGGCCCCCAAGACACCCACTGCCAGCAGGGTAGGAAGCGGTGTGTAGGCCCATGAGAGGACTGGATGTCTCCTGGGAGCTGCTCCTTCGTGGGGGGCAGGGTTCTCCCAGGGCAGGGTTGCCAAGGGCCTGCGAGAGGCCGGGGCGTCATGACCCAGTCACCACTGTGGTTTAATTTCTAACATGCTGCACCTTTCAGGCTCAATCACAGATAATGGCAATAAAGTTACAGACAAGTCCTATATAATTTCTGGTAAATATTGGGCTGAATCAGTCCAATCACCCTGAATCTCCTGAAACCATCCCGCCAGACCGTGGAAAAATTGTCCTCCATGAAATCAGTCCCTGGTGACAAAAAGATTGGGGACCACTGTACTAGGCTACTTAGATTATGTCTGACCAAGTTTATGGCAGTTTGTAATTAGGATAACAAACGTGAATTTGTTCTGATATTATGGTTTCCCTTGTACGTTTCCAGTATATCTGAAAGACTCATCAGGAGGAAGAGGTTGATCAGAATTCCCCTCCCCCAAAGACTCAACTTGATATATTGATATCTAAATCTCCTTTTTGCTGTGTTATCTCCTTAAGGCTGACAGCATCCAACATAATACCTACCTTATACCACACTCCCTCTTCTCAGGATGTCTTCTTTGGAGGCTATATATAGACTTTGGAAACTGCTTTTTTGGATAACAAGCTTTTAAAAACCCCACATAAACTGTGTGTTTATGTAGTCAGGCAAAGGAAAAAGATCTTCTGCACTATTTACTATACTGCCCATTATATGAGGGCCCAAGAATCAGATTCCTATCCAAGTTGTCAAAATCCTTTTCCACCTTCCTAGATTTTGTCAACCATGAACCATGAAAAAATGCATTGCTTACAATAAGGCTTGACAAATCCCAGGTGCCAAGTTATGGAGCCAAGTACTTTTGGTGGCACCAATAATGAGAAAACATGGCCATACATAACCCTGAAGGCTCAAATATGAGCCAAGCCTCTAAAATTTTGGGCTGATTTCTAGACCCAATTTTTTTTTTCTTAAGGCCTGGCTCACAAACTATATTAACTGCTACTACTAATAAAATTAAACATGTTTATCCAGATATTTCTTGAATTTGGGATTATGATATTCCTATACTTTAAACTAATACAAAAACATTTTTGCTCTCAAGTTTTATGGCCTGTCACTGTATTTCCATATGAATATCTTATTTGTGTTTGAAATCTGTTCTACAAGTGTTGATATATTACTATAAACAATGAACTTTAATTTTACATACCTTTTCCTTTTGAAAGGTGACTTTGGCATGTCTGCCACAGGTATCATCTGTTCTCCTGGACGCACCCACATGATGGGACCATCATCACTATCTTTACGACTCTCTAGTTTCAGACTAGAAAGTGTCCCCCATGGCAAAGTACACTAAAACAATTATTTAAAAAAATAACCTGAAGTTATTTTCAAGTACCACTATACTTGACATTTTAATTATCTACAAGAATTAAAATACTCTGGAACCACCACAGATGTCCATACACATTTGGTCTTATTACAGGACAGAGAAAGGCAACTTGGTCAGTATAGAAGTTCACAGTTCTACTGTCATGTAATTCTGGTATATTAATGAGAACATCCAACTTTCCTTACCTAATAATTCCAATATTTTTTGTGTTAGACTGCAATCTCATTCTAAAATTAGCAGCCTCTAATATGAAAAATTTGATTCAGCTCTTGAACAAGAAAATCAAAGGAAAATTAATGGATGTGTGTAATTACTTATTTGCTTCTATGTTTCTGATTATTTGTTCATTGTCCAATTTTTGTCATAATAATTTGAAATGCATGTCTGCAACCTTGAGTATAAGAAATGTGCTTCTGTTTAAATAAAAGTCAGGCACCTCAATTTAACAAGAAGCCAGGGACCACACAGAAACACATCAGGGGCTGCCTGCCCACATGCCCATATGCTTCAGAATAGCTTCTTTCCTCAGTTCTTTCTTACTTTTAGGAAAGGTGAATTTTCCAGTTTATCAAGGAACTCTGGAAAGTAGTCCCCTACTTCCTCATCCACTGCTCCAACCAAACTGATTTGTCTCATTGGGCCAGCTCTATATGTACCATGGGAATATGTTCTTTTTACCTGAAATAAAGCCATCGAAGTAAAAATTAAAAAAGTCAATTAGTTTGTACTCAAATATATTTACCAAACCAGTTTCATTCAAATACTAACATTTTCTGAAATACTAAGTTATTTGATGATAAATTAAATTCTTCTAATACTACATATGTATTTCTGGAAAATTATGACCACTTGTGTAAGCAAGAGAGTATAATCCTACTTTACCATTTAAATACAGCACGATATCCAAAATTAAATGCAAAACTGGCTGCAAAAATACACAATACATAAATAGATTGCAATTAATTGAAAAGTAAAGGGAAGAGCAGGTTGCTTACCGTAACTGGTGTCTGTGATCTATACAGTCATACTAATGGGATTTTGTACCTGTGCAGAATCCAGAATCACCTATTAGACCTAAACTAAAAAGGACTTTGAAGACCGGAGCCCTTCAGCTCTGTGAGAAGCATGCTAATGCAAATGCCTTAAGATGTTCAGTTGAACCTAGACTGATACAGAAGGCCCAAACATACATAGGTAGTGGAGAAGAACAGACTGTGTAACTGCACAGGAGACCATGTAAAGGTCTTTGTCGTCATGGTTTCTGTGCAGGCTAACTAACTGAAGAATAATTAGTTGACTCACCTGGAAGAGAGAAATTGCTGATAACCACTTTGGGGTCAGGAAGCAATTTTCTCCAGGCAAGTTTGGCCTAAGATTCTGGAGGGGAGGTTTTAGCTGGTTTTTTGGCCATCTGCTGGGTATGGAGCAGGGGTAACTGGGGGTGTGGGGGGAGGTATTTCCTGCACTGTGCAGGGGGTTGGACTAGATGACCCAGGAGGTCCCTTCCAACTCTACGATTCTATGAATATCAGGAGAATAAAGCACTGAGCCTGAACATCTAAGGCACAGTGCTTCATAAAGGAAGACTAAAGGACTAACTGTTAAATATGTAGATAGATCCAAGTGGGCAGCCATGTTGATCTGAAGCAGTAGAACAAAGTGAGAGTCAAGTTGCACCTTTAAGACCAACAAAGTTTTATTCAGAATGTAAGCTTTCGTGTGCTCTAAGCACACTTCATCAGACGAGGAATGAGGTACAGTGAACAGAGCTACATATAGCTGGTAGGCAGTGGTTTAGAATGCAAAATTGTACAAATTTGTACAAATTTAAGATCCAATGACAGAATAGTAAAATTTAATGCCATTAAATGCCAACAATGCCCTTCAGTTCTCTACATACGGCAGACAGGCTAAACCCTCCCCCAAAGGATAAATGGACAAAAATCTGACATCAGGAATTACACAACTGAGAAACCACTGGGAGAATACTTTAATCTTTCAGAGCATTCAATGGGTGACCTCAAAGTAGCTGTTTTACTGCAAAGGAACTTGAAGAATAGAATGGAGAGAGAAATTGCTGAATTACAAATTATGAAACTTGGAACAAACACCTCCCCAGGACTGAACAGAGATATTGGGGTTTTTTATCTCATTACATATGCTAAACACACTGTCACTGAGTATAGTTATACATCCATAGTATTCCAATGTATTTCTCTTTTACAATAGTGTATCAGAATAATTTTTGTATTAACATACTCAAAATAGGGATATTGACTGTTTATCTCATTACATATACTTAACTAATTTTCACTGTTTTTTATTGTATTCTTTCTTTTTTTCTAATGGCAAACTAGAATTATGTTTAAAAGTAAAATTAAAAATTAAACTAAATTAAATTAAAAAGTAAATTAGGTGGACAAGAACATCACTATCCAATGTATTGCTCTTTTAGCTGTATTGACATACTCAAATAGGGATATTGGCTGTTTATCTCATTACATATACTGAACCCATCTTCCACTATATTTTAATGTATTTCTCTTCTAATGGCAAACTATATGTATGTTACATGTTAAGAGGTGAATTAGTTGAATGGAAAAAAAAATCTAAGAAATGCCCTCATTTTGGTCCAGGCTTATAACAATACAGTGATTAACATTTTGACGTTATGGTTTTATTGGTTTCTCACACTCATGTTACCCAGATCAAAGGTTTGCTCAATTTGTTAATTTTACTATTCTGTCACTGGATCTTAAATTTGTACCATTCTGCATTCTAAACCACTGCCTACCAGCTATATGTAGCCCTGCTCACTGTACCTGATTCCTCGTCTGATGAAGTGTGCTCGGAGCACACAAAAGCTTACATTCTGAGTAAAACTTTGTTGGTCTTAAAGATGCACTTGACTCTTACTTTGTTAAAGATGTAATCCTTTTTATTATTGTTAATAGATTATCACTATTCATAACGTTGTTGCCTATTCCCTTAAAGAGAGAATTCACCTCAGAATATTGTAATAGTGATGTTTTATCATCTATTTCTACATTTGAAACATATACTTTTACTACTATAGTTGATCTTCTTGTATGTAATTATTCATAATATTTGAAAATTTCTGATGAATTTATATTTTTCCTACCCATTTTTTTCCTTTCTGTATCCCACCTTTTCTTGGGAAATTAAAAAAAAAAACCTTAAGCATGAAAATGGACTAGCACAGGTATGTCCAACAGGCAGATCGCGATCTACCAGTAGATCGCAGAGGGGTCAGAGTTAGATCACCAGCCCCACTTGGTCTCATGGTTTGCTGGACAGGTGTTTGGGGTTTTTTGATGATTGTATGGTGTGGTGGTATTTGATTATTGGTGCCAGTACGATGAATACTTATTTACTTTTAGAACTGCATGTGTGGTTTTGGCATCATCCAGAGGTCTTCAGTTCTTGTTGATCTTTAATACTTTGGGACAGTGACAGTTTTGGACCAGATTCAGCCAGTGTTAACTTAGCACCCCAGCCACCCCAGTGTAACGAAGATGAATGTTCCAAAGAAGAGCAAAACCTACCACTTTCATGATGAATGGGAAATGGACTACTACTTCATCATGGTGAAAGACAAGTGTTGTTGTCTACTTTGTAACACCGCTGTATCCTTGCCCAAAAAGGGTAATCTGGAGCGTCATTATAAGGCTCTGCATAGCAATAATTGTCAAGAAATACCGTCGTGCGGTGAATAGAAAAGATGTGTGGAGACACAACTGAACAATTGTTGGAGGATGTTTGACTTGGGGAATTGTTTCTGCAAGAATGTCAGCCTAACAATGAAGGGACATTTCATAAACTGGGAGAACTCAGGTGGGGACAGCAATACAATGGGGCGGGGAGGCAGAAAACTGAGAAAACCTTCAAGGAATTGTTTAATCAGAGAATTAAAGGGGGGGGAGTACCAATCTTGTAAACTGTGAAAGAGCTGTCACATTTATTTATTGTTTAGCCTTCTAGGCCACTCTTCCCTGCATTCAGGACTCAGGGAAGCTTACAATAAGATAAAACACTAAAACATTTAAAGATTATATAGAGTCACTGGGAATGTAAATGGAAAAGGTACTACAAAACCAGGATGGAGGATTAAGAGGATCCCAGACTTGCGATCTAGCAAAGAAGAAGAGAAGAGTTTGGATTTATACCCCATCCTTCACTACCTGAAGGAGTCTCAGAGGGACTTACAATCTCCTTTCCCCTCCCCACAACAGACACCCTGTGAGGTAGGTGGAGCTGAGAGAGCTCTGACAGAAATTGCTCTTGAGAGAACGGCTCTGTGAAACCTTGTGGCTGACTCAAGGCTACATCAGCAGATACATATGGAGGAGTGGGGAATCAAACCCAGTTCTTCCAGATAAGTTCTTCCAGATAAGAGTCCGCAAATGTTCCCTCTAAGCTGTGGAGTCTTGTGAGCAAAACATCTACTTTGTGAGCTACTGGCATTAAAGTTGTGAGCTACTGCATAAATTAGTTTGCTCTAGGGCCATTTTTCCTGAGCAGAGACAAAAATGTGTGAGCTGGAGGCAAAAAAATTGTGAGCTAGCTTACACTAACTCAGCTTAGAGGGAACACTGAAGTCCACACACTTAACCACTACAACAAACTGGCTCTCAAAGAAGCAAAACTGATTCCATTTAGAAATGTAGGAATTGTACACGGATACTCCCTACAGGGAACATCAGAATTCCTAGAGAAAGCTATTCTCCAAGCCATTGGCACGAGCAGTGGCAACATCTGGAGACAGTTTCTTGCCATGGAATTATCTGGCCTGCAGGATGGCCCAAGGTTGACCTAGGACCTGCAGGACAGCCATGAACTACGACTGGGATGATCCCATAGGACAATCAAGATGGAACATGAGTTCTCCTAAATGATCTTGTTGAGAACATCCATTATGAAGGATAGAGGGGAAATGTATAGAGAAGCATCCCTTTCCAAATTTGGGGCATGGAGCCTGGAGGAACCAGGATTTGGAGAGTGCAGGAAATTCACCAGGAATGTGAAGCTGGTAAGGCTGCGCTCTGAACTGCTAATTAAATTAAGGTAATTAAACTAGCCACTGATGTTCCTAAAATGCCAAAAATTCCTGCCTATGGGCCTGGCCAAGATACTCTAGCAGACACATGGTTGTGTGCACATAATTAAAGAGTAATTGCTGGGGCTCTAACTGGAAACCAGTCAACTATGTGGATACAGCCTTCAGTGTCATAGTGGTGAAGATGTGGAGTGCTACCAAAAGGCATCTATCACAGGACAATGTGTCCTAATACTGAAGATACTTTTCAAATTTTAGCTGCTGTGCCACAGGCACATGCAGTGGGGAGGAGGAATAAGACACCACAGAAGAAAAATAAGAAAATTGGAGGCCAGATATGAATAAGAAAAGAGAGATCCAAGAGTGAGCTGGGTTCTAAATTATAAAGAGAGAGAGAGTAGAAATTTCCCAAAGACATATCTCCATCAGATGAAATTAACAGAAAGAAGCAGCCCTGCCCCTTTAGGCACATGCATTAGCACTCTGGTATGGCCAACCTCCAAAATTCTTTCTAGTTAAGCTCTAGAACAGTGATGGCTACCCTATGGCATGCGTGCCAGAGGGGGCACTCAGAGCCCTCTCTGTGGGCATGCGTGCTCCCTCGCCCCCCCTGTGCACGAGGCTCAGCTCCCCCCTGCCTTCCCTCCCTCCCCGGAGCTGCAATGCAGTTGTGCTCCATGGCCCCCCTCCTCAGAGGTGCGCCGAGCCGCACTGTGCCAAAGCAGAACTCTACTGGCTTCGATGCAGCCAGCGCGCCTTCTAACTCTTTGAAGCCCATGCAGGAGAAGGCTTCGCTCCCCCTCATTTCTGGTTTCAAAGAGTTAGAAGGCGCGCCGGCCACATCTAAGCCGGTAGGGTCCAGCTTCGGCGCAGTGCAGCTTGACATGCCTCTGAGGAGGAGGGGAGCCATGGAGCGTGGCTGCATTGCAGCTCTGGGGAGGGAGAGAAGGCAGGGGGCTGCAGCGGGGGGGAGCCAACCCTCATGCGCGGGGGGGAGAGGGCTCTGAGTGGCTTGGTTTGGAGAGGAATTTAAAAAGAGAAATGCCTTCTCCAAGCTGGCTGTTGGGGTGGTGGGGACTTAGAGAGCCACGCAATAGTTGTGAAAGAACCATCTGTAGCTCCCGAGCCACGGTTTGGCCACCCCTGCTCCAAGTGGTAGCTGGTGGTTGCTGGCTTTTACAACTGATCTCCAGGTGACAGAGGTCAATTCACCTGGACAAAATATCTGCTTTGGAAGGTGGATCCTGTGGCATTATACCCTTCTGAGCATGGGTGCAGAACAGGGTTGCTAACCCCCAGATGGGACTGGAAACCTCCTGGAATTACAATGAATCTCCAGCTGATAAGCGATTAGGGAGGGGGTTAGATGGGACCCACTAGAGCAGGGGTGGCCAAACTTGTTAACATAAGTGCCACATAGAATAAATGTGAATAGAATAAATAACAGATGTGTGAGAGCCACCAGACATGAACATCAGATGTAGGTAGGTAGGTAGGTAGGAAGGAAGGAAGGAAGGAAGGAAGGAAGGAAGGAAGGAAGGAAGGAAGGAAGGAAGGAAGGAAGGAAGGAAGGAAGGAAGGAAGGAAGGAAGGAAGGAAGGAAGGAAGGAAGGAAGATAGTGGGAGGGAGCAGGGGGTGAGAGATGGAAAGAAAGCAACTTGAACTTTAAATGTATTCCCCAAGCTACTGGCTGGCTTGGCGAAGTGCTTTAAAGAGACAAATGCCTTCTCCGGTGGAGGCTTTAAGAGCCACATGATGTGTGTGAAAGAGTCACATGTGGCTCCCGAGCCAGAATTTGGCCACCCATGCACTAGAGAAATGGGTGTAAGGTAGCTTCACATTTTCATGTAGCCAAGACCTGGTTGTTCCAAATTTCAAAATGGTCCAAGCCGAAGGGAAGAAGAGAGCATGGGGAGGGGGGGGGGGGGGAGGAGACATCAGGACTTTGAAGCAAACACGTTTTCTTGAAGGGATGTGGGTTTATTACAGGAAAGGTTGGATCCCACTAATCTGGCAGAAACAGCAGCCAGGATCGCCTCTGGTTTAGGAGTGGAAAGGGAGGACCTGCAGGCTTCCTTGTTTTCAAATACGATGCTTCTGATAGCAGGATCTGAGCAGAGCTCTTTCAAGCTACAGGGACCACAAGGCAAATTGTTGATAAGCTGTTTTTGAACTGTTGCACTGCGCTGTTCTGGTTTCCCAGAGCATCCCTGACAAGTGTTTGTCCAGCCGCTGCTTAAAGACTGCCAGTGAGGGGGTCAATTGCACTGCTGAACAACTCTTACTGTTAAAAAGCATTTCCTATGCCAGTCCTCTCCTCTGCCGCCAGCAGGAACAGCTCCCTGCCCTCCTCTCAGTGGCAGCCCTTCTAATACTTCAAAAGAGCTGTCATGTCTCCCCCCTCAACCTCCTCTTCTCCAGACTGAATATCCCCAAGTCCCTTAGCCTTTCCTCATTGGGCTTGTTCTCCATGGTAACTTGGAAGTAATCTATAGTGAGCACTGTGGCACAGGATTGCAGTTTTAGTTTAAAGAAAGAAAACATTGGATTTATATCGCGCCCTTCATTCTGAATCTCAGGGTCTCAGAGCAGCTCACAATCTCCTTTATCTTCTTCCCCCACAACAGACACCCTGTGAGGTAGATGGGGCTGAGAGAAGCTTTCCCAGAAGCTGAAAGTGGAAGAGTGGGGAATCAAACCCGGTTCTCCCAGAGTCCACACACTTAACCTCTACATCAAACTGGCCCTCCTTTCTCACATCAGACTTTCCAGTTAATACAATTCAGACTATCCCTGAAGTTTCCAAGGGTAGTCATGCTGGTCCATAGTAGAATAACTAGATTCGAGCACAGGAGCATCTTAGATACCAACAAGATTTGGAGGAGTGGGCACAAGCTTCCAGCATTAGAGCTCCCTCGATGAGATAAAAGGAGCTTTGACTCTCAAAAATCTTGTTCTCTAAAGTGCTGCTGGACTCAGATTTAGCCATATAAATCAGTGAGCTCCTTTCATCAACTTTATTTATTAACTAACATCATTTATCTCCTGCCTTCCTCCCCAAGGAGGACACTGAAGTGGTTTGACACACTCTCCCTTCTCTTTTTAGCCTCACAACAAACCTATGAGGCGGGTTAACTCAGAGTATATTACCAGTCCAAGGTTTCCCAGCAAGCTGCTGGGGCAGAGTGAGCATATGAATCAGGACCTCCCAGATCTGATTTGGACACCCTAACCACCAGCTCCTACTAAATACACTATATTTCATAATGGCAAACTAGAATGTTTATAATGTATGTTACACATTCAAAAGTGAATTAGGTGGACAGGACACCTCTGGGAAAGGCATGTTCTTAGTTTAACCCAGACTTGCAAGCAACAGAGCAATGAACAGCCTCCATTTATTGCCTTATGACACTCTCGCCATCATTCTCCCATTCTGACATGTTACTGTTTTGTTGGTTTCATAAGCAAATGCTATCCAGACCAAATGTTTTTTTCCATTTGTTAATTTCACTGAGTTTGTTTTTTCCTAAACTAAAACCTCAGTATTCAGGTTAAATTGTCGTGTTGGCACTTTGCGATAAATAAGTGGGTTTTGGGTTGCAGTCTGGGCACTTGGGTCTCTAAAAGGTTTGCCATCACTGCTCTAGAAGGTTCACAGCTTTGTTCTGTGTGGGTGCAAAAGCCCATCTGCACAGAGACCAGAAGAAAGAAGCACAGAACCTTAGGAGCAATTTATGTGCAACAAATAGCTATATTTCAATAACGCTGCAACCTAGCTGGAAGACAGATGATGCTCGACCTATCTCTTCAGGGAGATAAATTAAAAGAGAAGCAAAAGGATAGGGTGCCCCTTTAATGTAAAATGCCACTATTCATTCAATACAAACCTACACCTTATCTGAAAAGCAACTCTGTTCAATATATTCTAGATTAGAACAACAAAAATGATTACAAGGCTTCAGGTAAGTGCAGCAAGGAATTAAGAGAAACTGAATGATATTCATGCACAAAAACTTAATGATTTACCTGTTAGAAGAAAAAAAGGCACTGGAATGTATTTCCATGAACTCTGCATGGAACATGTCTGATTCTGATTTTTCAGGCCACGCACAGAATGACATGAACACACACTAGTGGGCAATCCATACAATGATTCTCTCAAGCTATCATCAAGGAAATGCATCACTTAGGATACCATACATTTCTTTTCTTTCTTGTGCAAATTGTTTATTAAAAAATCACAATGGCAGCAGCAACACCTACCTAAGCCAGGGTGTCAAACTCATTTGTTATGAAGACCCGATCTGACAAAAATGACACCTTGTCGGGCTGAAGAAGAACTGCAGATTTATACCCCTTTACCTCAGAGACTCAGAGCAGCTTACAATCTCCTTATCTTCTCCCCCCACAACAGATACCCTGTGAGGTGGGTGGGGCTGAGAGAGCTCTCACAGCAGCTGCCCTTTCAAGGACAACCTCTGCGATAGCTATGGCTAACCCAAGGCCATCCCAGCAGGTGCAAGTGGAGGAGTGGGGAATCAAACCCGGTTCTCCCAGATAAGAGTCCGCACACTTCACTACTACACCAAACTGGCTCATACCTGAGCCATGTATGTCATAAAAAATAATGCCAGGTAGTGGAGATGTAAACTTTATAAAGCACACAAACACAATTAAAGATTTTTAAAAACTTAAAACATGCTTAAAATATTCTTGCAATATTCTGTTTGTTTAATAACTGACACCTCTTGCTCTGAATTATTGCATCAAAATCTGGATGCAATGTCTGAGCTGTAGCAATCTTGAGTATGCAGTTCAGGTGTGTACCTGTAAGTTACAAACCTACTTTCGATTTATTGACATTCAAACAGAAATTTCATAGACAATACTTTGAGCCTAAGATCCAAGGGAAAACATGAAATGGCTGGGCATTGTGAGCTTTTGTATGTAAGTTTCTTTGTTTGCTAGTCAAGAACATGTGAAGGCACCATAACACAGACTGAGGATTGTGTTTGTCTGCAAGTCTTCCCCATAGAAATAACTACAGCTCCTATGTAGCAATACAACAATAGAGAGACAACAATGTATAATGGTCAGTATTAGCCTTCTTATCTGGGAAGTCAAGGTTAAAAATCCCCAGTCTGCAAAGGAAATATGCTGGGTGAACTTAAACAGATACTCTCAGACTAATCCACCTGACTGGTTTGTTGTTATTCCTCATCTAAATAGTTCACATTGTTTTGTTATTGAGAAAGACTGGATCATGATGGCATAAATACAGTGAAAAGGGGGAGCCAAACCTAGTTGTACCCAGGACAGCCCTGGCATAATGAGCCAACAAAACTCTATACCTGTAGCAAGGCAAAAGGCTCATACCTTGAATAAAACTGTTGGACTTAAAGGTGCTTTCTTTGTATTTCTCCTATGCAATCGAAGGAACTGAGCAAAGGAAAGCTCTAGCTCAGGGGTGTCAAACATGCAGCCCGAGGGCTGGATCAGGCCCCCGGTGGGCTCTTATCAGGCCCATGAGCAACTCACTGTCATCTGCTTTCTTCTCCTTCTTGCTTTCTTCTGCATCACAGCTTGCTTTGTCAGGTTTGCTCATTGCACAGGAGCCACAGTGCAAAGCCTCTATTTTCTCCACTGGCTGACAGGCACATAAAGCAACTTATGTACAGAAGCTCATAATGTCCAGCCATTTCATGATTTCCCCTGAATCTTAGGCTCAAATAATTAACAATCAGATTTCAGTAATGTACGTCAATAAATCAAAAGTAGGTTTGCAACTTAAAGATACACAACTGAACAACAAACTCAAGATTACTACAGCACGGGCATTTTCTCCAGATTTTGATGCACTAATTCAGAGGTGTCAGTTATCAGCAACAAATAAACTATTGCAAAACTGCTGATTTATAAGCATATTTTAAGTTTTAAAACAATCTTTGTGTTTGTGTTCTTTACAAGGTTTGTATCTCTGCTACCTGGCATTACATTTTATGACACACAGGGCCCGGTCTGACAAGGTCTTATTTATATGTCAGATCTGGTCCTCTTAACAAATGAGTTTGATACCCCCGCTGTAGCTCTTTACCTCCCTCCCCAGGGGACAAGGAGGGGGAAGAGCTTCAGTCAATAGAAGGAAGAGAGTTTTGTCTCAGTAGCTCTGCTGTGCGATTGGGAGAGA